>NC_041381.1:496238167-496328137 GCF_002162155.2 Triticum dicoccoides
ATGGGGCCGGGTTTGCCGGCAACGCGAGGTGCGCCAGCACAGGGGACGAAGGCGGTTGTGGAGGGGGGTGGGGAAGGTGGGGATTGGGCGGGGATGGGGATCGTGGGGGTCGAGGAAGGTGGGGATCGGGCGGGGATGGGGATCGGGGGGAGATCTTTTTTTGCCACTCTACCGATCCGATCCGGGTGTTCGGGAACACCACTGCGGCTCCTATATAGGGCGCTGTGGTCCAAATAACTATTCTAATCATGGGATTAGAATAGTGCTGTCCTATATATATCAATTAGGCTTCAAGTGTGTACTTGTTAGTTGAACTTATGGTTAAAATGTGACACTAAATACGACTAGTAAGTAGTAAAGTAGCAGTACTAATATACGTCGGTCAAATTATTCATCATGTCCACACATTGAATTGATGTGAAAATACGCTGCGCGTGAGGTGACACAAGAATCCCGGCGACGTGTTCGGGTATTCTGGACTTCAGATTTGGAGTACCACTTATCTGTCGAAATCTTTCATCATTCACTTAAAACAGTTGATTGATCATACATTGAGTACCATATAACTAGATTTAACCGATGCAAGTCCAAGAAGGATTGGCCGGTGCTGCCGGCTGGCGTCAAGTTCGATACCACGGATCAGTACCTGATCGAGACCCTTGAGGCCAAAGTGAGTGCTAACAGTGCAAGATCTCACCCTCTCATCGATTTGCTCATACCAACCACCGACAGCGAGCACGGCATATGCTACACCCATCCTGAGAAACTTCCAGGTAAGACACCGATCGGCCGTCTACTTGCACAAACATATTCCTTTGTTTGTAGCTCTATTTTTCTTTTTAGAGGCAGATCTAGTGAAGCAATTACAATTGTACAGTTAATAAAAAGTGAAACAAGTGACTTCAACATGCCAAAGATGTTATGAAAATGCCAACTACGTACACTAAAACCTGTATTCCACAATACTGCATGTATCACACCGAGTGGCCTAAGCAAGCATTTCTTCCAGCGCAATTCCAGGGCGTTCAAAAGGGACACGTGGACGCATCGCAAGATATAGTCGGACTGCGGCATGCATGCAGTGTGGCACAAGACTGGCAATACCTTGCCAGTGATGGTCAACGGCCGGCAGACGGGCAACAAAAAGGTTCTGGTGCTGCACACCAACAAGAACTTCGACCAGCAGAGTATCAACTGTGTGATGCACCAGTACCACCTCGGGGACCTGGAGCAAGAGAACGAGAGGGAGCTGGTCCTCTGCAAGATTTTCTACCAGACGAACACTAGGGCTAGGAGTAAAAATATTATAAGTTAGTTTGGTATTGGTACTTGTACTACCTTGTCATCTCCAAGTTGCTATTGTTGTTAAAGTTCTTTCGGTATGACCTTGGCATTTTCTTCCAACCATCATGCCGAGGGTCGACGTGGATATAAAGCTGAATCATTTGTTTTGAAACGAATTTTCAGGTACCTGATTTTTATTTGATGGGTAGCATAAGCACCTGCCATTCGAATTCCCAGTTCTCCAAATTTTTTGGAACAAGTGCGTGCACTTATTATCATGATGAAAAAACAATATACCTACTGCATCCCAGTTATTAGTCTGTACTTGCAGAATTCTCTCATTGAGCATGTATATTGTTTTTTCAGGTCGAGCAAGTTTCAACTGGGTTGTAGACTGCCCAGGTTTGGTCTTGTTTTTAACAGGCCGAGCCCATGACAACAATGGGGCACAAAGATCCAGCAAGTATCTACTGGCCTCTGGCCCGCGAGCGTTAGTTATATTTTGTCTTACAACATCAGCATGCAGTTTTTTACTGAATCAAACACACAACCCAGTTCTATTTTCCTCTTGAAATGCCATGTCCTACATCCGTTTTCTAATATCTACCTATAGTTTTACTAGTTCATATACACGTATCATTATATTGAAAATACATAAAATTCCCTTTTCATTTTTACATCCTTATTTTTGTTGTTGTTTTCCCTCCCAGCACTAATTTTTTACCACTGGTTTTCCCTTAAACCAACTCAATTGTCCCACGTCTTATTTGCTTACAAAAACAAAACTATTTTTTTGGCAACTTAGTAAGTTCTTGAAAAATGTTTATCATTTCGGGATTACAATAGTTAAGACTCCACCGAAATATGCAAAATAAGGTTGAACTTTTTGACCATGGTCCTGGGCAGAAAATGGGTTGTAATAAATTACTTAAGAATTGGCAAATGGGCTGCAAATAATTAAAAAAATAGAAAATGGGCTCTATGTTGTCTGCCACATATTTGGAGGCTGACTTGCGTGCCTACTAAGTTCATGCATACACAAGGTTTCTCAAAAAAAGAAACTTAGTCAACAATCGACTCTAGCAGCGTCAGACCGTTAGATGTCAATCTAACGGCAATCGTGCTTCTTCAATCTCTAATCTTCTTGCTCCAGTCGCCCAAAGCAGCGTCGGCGGAACCGCCTGCTCTCGCCTCCCGTGGTCGGCTGTGCTGCCGGGCAGGCCTCATGGCCCCACCATACTCGCATCCCTGGCGGCGTGGTCAATGTGGTCAATGAGCGACATCCAATAGAAGTGGATTGTATGTGGAGAGGCTGACAGCTGGGTCCACGGCCGCACACAAGGAAATGCCTCCTTATTACGCACAAAATATTGATTCCTCCACCTGACATCTGGGACCCACCGGAAGGGCCTCTGTATTTCACACAAAAAATGTTCCCCCCACTGACATGTCGGACCCACCAGCTATATCTTCGCACGCAAGGAAGTGCCTCCTTACTGCGCACAAAAAAATGAATACCTCCCTGCCAGCTGGGACCCACCATAGTGGGAGGCTGACTTGTGGGCCTACTAAGTTGACGGGGACAGAGGGCTTTGTCAACTTAGTCAATATGAATGATTCTAGCTCCAGTGACCGTACGATGTCCATCCAACGGTCGTAGTGCTTCTTCAACCTCTAGTCTACTTGCTCCAGCCGCCCAAACCAGCGCCGGTCATGCCGCGTGCTCCTGCCTCCCCTGGCCGGCTGTGATGCCGCGGAAGCCTCACCCACACCCCTGTTATTCTACGACGACGACAGCCTCACACCGCAGCCAAACCAGTGAACCCTCGTACTCCTCTCCGCGTGGGCTTCCACTATCGCGTCTTCCCCGGCTCCGCGTCGTCCCCTTCCTAGGCCTCACCGTCGTCCACCGCCCTGATGCTCTCGGCACGGTGTGGTCAACGTGGTCAAGGAATGACTTCCATCGGAAGAGTACTGTATGTGGAGAGGCTGACAGCTGGGTCCACGACAGCCGCAAGGAAGTGCCTCCTTATTACGTGCAAAATAATTATTCCTCCACCTGACAGTAGGGACGCACCGGACGGGCCACCTATTTCGCGAAAAAAATGTTTCCCCCTGGCTGCTGGGACCCACCAGCTACATCTTCGCATGCAAGGAAGTGCGTCCATATTACGGGCAAAAAAGATTCGCCCCCTGAGTGCTGGGACCCACCAACTACATCTTCACACGCAAGGAAGTGCCTGACAGTCAGGACCCACCTGGTCGAAGTGTACGTAGCATTGTCATTCTAGTCGCGAATGTGTACGTACATACTGGTCGATCGGTCTGTCTGTAGGCTGCAGCGATGAACCATGGCCGTGCAAGGAAGGAAGGGCACGTGTCGTAGTAAAGGCGCGCACGTATCGTAGTAGAGGCACGCACGTAGCATGTACACATACGTACAATAGCCAGGGTGCAATAAAGTAAATACGACCACGTATGTGCATACGGGCGGGGTCTCGAACGCCTACTCGTGCATATGTACGGCCAGGGCTCTTGTACATGGCTGGGTCGGAAAGGATAAATGGCGTCGTCGTTGTGTTCATGGGGAGGCAACAAAATGCGTCATGTTCATCAGGAGGCAACGGAACACGTGCCGTTCATCGGGAGCCAACCGGCTTGGACGGAACATCCGATGAAAACGAGGCCTGGCGAACCGCGGAACAGAGGAAATGGCCTTGTGTTTAACTGACCATGGTCGAAATAGGATCCTGTTCATCAGGGGGTTTGGCATACCGCAAAATGGAGGAAACGGACTTATGTTGGACCTCCTAGGTCAAAACGGGGTCCTGTTGATCGGGAGGGGTGTGGCGTACCGCAAAATGGAGGAAACGAACTTGTGTTGGAGCACTACGGTCGAAACGGGGGTCCTGTTCATCGGGAGGGGTGTGGCGTACTGCAAAACGGGACTCCACGGGATACTGTCATCTCCACCGTCAACCTCCTCCATCCTCCACCTACAACTATTCATCCATGGGCTCCTGTTCATCCAGCCTCCACCGCGCGCTGCTCCACCGGCTACTGTTCAACCAGCCCTCTCCACGGGGTCCTGTCCAACCACTCCTCCATGGGCTACTGTTTATCCAGCCCTCCACCGGCTACTATTCAACCAGCCCTCCATCGGCTACTGTTCAACCTTCCCTCAACGGGGTCATGTTCATCCAGCGCTCCACGGGGTCATGTTCATCCAGTGCTCCACGGGGTCCTGTTCATCCACACCCAACTAGCTCTCTCGATCGGGGTCCGGTTCATCTAGCGGCAACACCACGGGGTCCTGTTCATCCAACCCCCACCGGGAACTGTTCATCCACCCCCCCCAACAATGCTCACTGTTCATCCAGAGGCAGCATCGATCGGCTTCAGTTAGCAGCAGCAGTGAAGGAATCGCTCGATCGGGTTCAGTTAACAGCCATCGATCGATCGCTCGGGTTCAATAACGCGTAGCCTGCTGTGCAATCACTCATGTTCAGTTAGGCGAACGCCTCGCTCGGGTTCAGTTAGAGCCCAACGCCTTGCACCCACGTGCGTACGTATACGAGAGAAACGCGCATCGCTCGGCCCCCGACCACCCACCATAACTGGGAACCCCCCAAAATTTTCCTCACACTTGCTTCTACCATGGTTTTTTCCATCATGGACGTCCCAAAGAATGTCATGCAGCTGCGTCTCCGGCCCTCCCAGGACGAAAAGCCCATTTTCTGTCATTTTTTTTGTCATAGAAGTAGGAGCCCACCACATCTATAATGATACCGGGTTTGTCACAATTATTGTCATAGAAGTGTCATAAGTATGATAGAAAAAAAAATCGTTCGGACCAATATGTCACGGATGTGTCTTTTTTTTGTAGTGCATATGGTTGTTGCTTTATTGTATGAAATACAAACGCCATGTAATTGCTTTACTTTATCACTAAGTGGTAGCGATAGTCATAGAAGAAATAGTTGACGAGACGACCACGACGCTACAATGGAGATCAAGGTGTCAAGCCGGTGACGATGGAGATCATGATGTTGCTTTGGTGATGGAGATCAAAAGCACAAGATGATGATGGCTATATCTTGTCACATATTTTGATAGCTTGTGATGTTTATCTTTATGCATCTTATTTTGCTTAATACAGCGGTAGCATTATAAAGATGATCCCTTAACTAAATTTCAAGGTATAAGTGTTCTTCCCGAGTATGCACCGATGTGAAAGTTCTTCGTGCTGAGACACCACGTGATGATTGGGTGTGATAATCTCTACGTTCAAATACAACGGGTGCAAGCCAATTTTGCACATGCAGAATACTCGGGTTAAACTTGACGAGCCTAGCATGTACAGACATGTCCTCGGAACACTAGACACAAAAAGGTCGAACGTGAATCATATAGTTGATATGATCAACATAGAGATGTTCACCATTGATGACTACTCCATCTCACGTGATGATCGGACATAGTTTAGTTGATTTAGATCAGGTATCATTTAGATGACTTGAGGGATGTCAATCTAAGTGTGATTTCTTAAGTAATATGATTAATTGAACTTTAATTTATCATGAACTTAGTCCTGATAGTATTTGCAAATTATGTTGTAGATCAATAGCTCGCGTTTAGATCCCCTATGTTTTTTGATATGTTCCTAGAGAAAACTAAGTTGAAAGAAGTTAGTAGCAATGATTCGGACTGGGTCCATGATCTGAGGATTATCCTCATTGCTGCATAGAAGAATTATATCCTTAATGCACCACTAGGTGACAGACCTATTGCAGGAGCAGATGCAAACGTTATAAACGTTTGGCAAGATCGATATGATGACTACTTGATAGTTTAGTGCACCATGCTTTACGGCTTAGAACCGAGACTTCAGAAACGTTTTGAACACCATGGAGCATATGAGATGTTCCAAGAGCTGAAATTGATATTTCAGACTCATGCCCATGTCGAGAGAAGTGGCGGAGACAAGGGGGGCTAGCAGGGGCCTGGCCCCCCCTAACGATCGAGCGATGCTACCTAATTAATAATACGAACCCTTGTATTTCTCATGATTATACATACTCGCCCCCCCTATATGGACGCTAATTTTAGAAAAAGGGAAAATGCCCATGTGAAGCCCACTAGAGGCCAGGTTGGGCGATTGGCTTTGTTCTCTTGGCCCGGGCGTTGCAATCTCGTGTGATTTGATTAGCCTATACATGAAATTAGTCGCCGCTGTTCCGTGCCCTCATATGCCCGGCCGGCTTTGCTCGCTCTCCCAGCCCCGCTGTTGCCGATCCTATCCATACGCCAACAGTGCTACGCAACCTTCTTCACTTGTCAAATCTTCCGGATCCAACCAGCGGGAAGTAGGCAAGAACGCAATGCTTAACACATCAGTACATCATACCATGCATTACTAATCTCAATCCTCATCTTGTATCATATTGAACTTATACATCAGACTTTCGTCGTTTACTTGTTTTGGTTGTATGATTTCTGATGCTATGATTCTGTGAAGAATTCCTATCTTGCAGGTGTCCTAAAAATTATTGTGATCATGATGCACATTATCTTGTATGAATTCTTATTTCTGATGCAAAATTTTCCTATGCCCAACTTGTCCAATATTGCTAATTACAAATTGTAATTCGGCAGCTATGAAGAAAAAAGCGCCACCAAACATTGTTAAGATTGATTCGTTTTTTAAGCCGATTGCTTCAAGTTCTAAACCTACTAAAGTTGTTAATGAGACTAATGTGCAACTTATTAACCCAGGTACAATTTACATTCATGATCAGGATATGACTAACATGGTAAATATTGCAGAACAAGCAAAAGCATGTCAAATTGGGAGCCACCACCGGACAAGCAAGATAGAACTCGACATTTTATATATCTGGGGGACTATATCAGGTGGGAAGTGCCCTTAACACTCTAAATATCAATACATCTTTTAAACCAAACATGAGACTAACTTCGGCATTGCATGATCATATCCATCAAAACAATATTAGCAGGTAAGTTCTCTTCCAGTGAAATCATTCATTATTTTTCATCTTATTGGTAATTATAGAGATAAATTTAAACTCATACAAGTGTATCCATGTTTTGTAGCGTGTAGCGCATACTACAGTATGATGGTAATTTTTTTATTTTGGTCAAGAAAGAAAGTTATGAACTTTACTTGCCCCCTCCCCTATACCAAAATCCTGGCTCCGCCCCTGGTCGAGAGGTATGAGACCTCTGAAAAGTACTTCGCCTAAAAGATGGAGGAGAATAGCTCAGCTAGTGAGCATGTGCTTAGAATGTCTGGGTACTACAATCGCTTGAATCAAGTGGGAGTTAATCTTCAGGATAAGATCAGTGATTGACAGAGTTCTCTAGTCACTATCACCAAGCGACTAGAACTTCGTGATGAACTATATTGGGAAAGGGATAACGAAAAAGGTTCTTGAGCTCTTTGCAATGCTAAAATTAGCGAAGGTAGAAATCAAGAAAAAGCATCAAGTGTTGATGGTTAAACAAGACCACTAGTTTCAAGAAAAAGGCAAGGGAAAGAAAAGGAACTTCAAGAAGAATGGCAAGAAAGTTGTCACTCCCGTGAAGAAGCCCAAAGCTGGACCTAAGCCTGAAACTGAGTGCTTATACTACAAACGAAATGGTCACTGGAAGTGGTAATACCCCAAATATTTGGTGGATAAGAAGGATGGCAAAGTAAACAAACGTATATTTGATATACATGTTATTGATTGTACCTTACTACTGCTCGTAGTAGCCCCTGGATATTTGATACCTGTTCAGTTGCTAAGATTAGTAACTCGAAACAGGAGTTGTATAATAAATGGAGACTAGTTGAGGGTGAAGCGATGATGTGTGTTCGAAGTGGTTCCAAGATTGATATGATCATCATCGCACACTCCCTATACTTTTGGGATTAGTGTTGAACCTAAATAAATGTTATTTGTTGTTTGCATTGAGCATGAACAAGATAAGATCGTGTTTATTGCAATGCGGTTATTCATTTAAGACAGATAATAATTGTTATTCTATTTACATGAATAAAACCTTCTATGGTCATACACCCAATGTTAATGGTTTTATTTGTATGTTCCTCATCAAATATAAATGCAATGCAAATAATTATTGGATTAACTCAAATGCCTAAAAATAAAAGTTTCCAAGACTCCAAAAATATTGGTTTGAATTTTACCTCTTGCGAATATTTTCAGAGACTATGAGGAACATTTTCTTGGACTCATTTGATGAGATATACTGTTGATTATTTTTCAGCTGATTTTTTGAGGGTTTCAACTAACCTCAATTCAACTTTCAAAATTTAGACAAGATGCATGATGCACTCAAATGCAACTGATACAAGCAAAGTCTAGGGCTATGACATGAGCTAATGACTTATTGGAAATAATACATACCGATGTATGCGGTCCGATGAGTGTTGAGGCACACGGCGGGTATCGTTATTTTCTGACCTTCATAGATGATTTGAGCAGATATGGGTATATCTACTTAATGAAACACAAGTCTGAAACATTTGAAAAGTTCAAAGATTTTCAGAGTGAAGTGGAGAATCATCATAACAAGAAAATGAAGTTTCTACAATCTGATCGCGGA
Source organism: Triticum dicoccoides (assembly GCF_002162155.2). Classification (NCBI taxonomy): domain Eukaryota; kingdom Viridiplantae; phylum Streptophyta; class Magnoliopsida; order Poales; family Poaceae; genus Triticum; species Triticum dicoccoides. Next base: position 496,247,081 of record NC_041381.1, read on the forward strand.
GGAAAATATTTGAGTTACGAGTTTGGCCCTCATTTAAAACAATGTGGAATAGTTTCACAACTCACGCCACCTGGAACACCACAATGTAATGGTGTGTCTGAACATCATAACCGTACTTTATTAGATATGGTGCGATCTATGATGTCTCTTACTGATTTACCACTATCATTTTGGGGTTATGCACTAGACAGATGCATTCACAATAAATAGGCCACCATCTAAATCCGTTGAGACGACACCGTATGAACTGTGGTTTGGCAATAAACCTAAGTTGTTGTTTCTTAGAGTTTGGGGGATGTGATGCTTATGTCCAAAGGTTTTGGCCTGCTATGCGCGAACCCAAAACGGAGAAGTGCGTCTTCATAGGATACCCTATTTTGTGCACTTGGTATCCTAATGCAAATATTGTAAGTAGTGCACAAATCATGGGGAGCTTCACTAGTGTCTTTAGAACACTCTGTTGCTCTCTTGCACTTGTCGTGAGGTTCTATTGATCTTGGGGGAGTGACGATCCTATTTTGTGCTCATTGTATCCAATTACAAAACTAAATTGTGCACAAATCATGGGGAGCTTCTCTAGCTTCTCTAGAACACTCCTTTGCTAATATCATAATATCTTTTATTCATGTGGCACGTAGGATCATTGGTCTAGTTGGTTCAATTGGTATCTTTTGATAGCTCGCTTCAATTGGTATCTTTTTATTGCTTGATTGCTTGTTTCTCTCTTTGTTATGTCTTTGTGGCATATCATTCTTTTGCAATCTTTGAGCCTCAATATAGCTTGTATTCCTCCAAGTATTTACCGTTGGATATGTGTATTGCATTCCACTCTCTTGTTGAGAAATACACAATTTATGGAGGAACACAATTTATATTAGCCTTCTAAGCTTTTCTCCCATTTTGGCAATCGATGCCAGTGGGGGAGAAGTTTTAGAGAGTTTTGTGGAGATGATTAGAGAGTTGTTTCTTCTTGCTTTGCATTGCATGGTGATGCATATTTCCTTATATAAACTCTCTTGAAAGTGATTGTCACCAATTACCAAAGTGGGGGAGATTGAAAGAACATGCGGTGCCCCCATGTTTGGTTTTGGTAATTAATGACAATCTCTATGGACTAATGGTTGCCTTGAGTTATATTTGAAGGATTTGTCCATTGGCTTTTCTTGGAGTCTATTTGTTGGTTTCAAGGAGAGTTTGTGATGACCAAGGTGCTATTCAAGGAATTACCTAAAGATTGGTCATGTGAGAGGCTGATCAAGACTAAGTCAAAGAGTGAATCAAGTTGATCAACACACAAAGCATAGAAGATGTACTGAGAGGGATCAAGTGATCCCATGGTATGGTAAGCATTGTCAATTACGCTTTGTGTATTGACCCATGGTCTTCATGAGAGTTCTTTGTGGGGTTAGGTTGCAGTGTGCATGTTCAAGTGATGCATCACGAAGAGATCAAGTGCTTGAATATTGCCACCCATTGTGGTGACAATGGACTTGTGAAGATGTGCCGAAGAGTGACTCACCCATAGTGGAGTATGGGTGAGCAATCCACTAGTCTTGAGGAAGTCAACGCAATCAAGAAAGGTGGTCCAGCTTGAGGAAGTCAAGATCGTCTACATCTAGCTCAAGTGGACTTTGTGAAAGGCAAAGGTTTGGCCTTGATAGGATCTCAATTTTACCAATCTCATGGTGGTAGTTTGGAGACCGGGTTATAGGATTGATTGTCGTACTATCAAGGGGGGCTCTCAAGTGAGTAGCTTGATCGTATCGTTCGTAGAGAGCTCAAACCATAGAATGCTTGCATCATCTTTCTTGGTTCTTTTTTGGTTTTCTCCTTGTAATATTTGGAGCTTATGGTCATCTTCCTGACAAGCTTGAGTTCATCGAAAACGGAGTTCACATGCTTCTTCTATTGCATTTTTGGTGTTGGATGTTTTACCGGTCTTATTCGAGGAAGGGTCCTCACCATTTTCTTATGGGCCTTTTCTAATTTCCTTCTTTTTGTTATTTCTACCAAGATTGTGTTAGCCCTTGTCGCTAGCTTTCCAACAAACTTGGTTTCATTGAATTCAGAGTCCGTTTGCAGAAGTTGTGTCACTTTCGGTGTCCTTAAAAAGGCTGCAGCGGTACTACCGCTAACGGGAGCGGTACTACTGCTTGGAGGGGGGTGTAATCTTTTACTACCGCTCTTGTGAGTGGTACTATCGCAGCTACTTCCATGGCTACTTCCGCATCGGACCAAAAACTCGTCATAAGTCCAGCGGTGGTAGGCACGGATGTATTTTTTTAGTACCGCTCGCAAGCAGTAGTACCGCTACCCTTAGAGGTAGTACTGCTACCCCTAGCGGTAGTACCGCTACCCCTAGCGGTAGTACCATGAGGACGAGTGGTAGTACCGCTCCGGTGGTTCTACCGTCCGTTTGCCTCCTCGCCGTTGTTTTTCAAAGGTCTTCCACCGCCCTAGCGGTAGTACCGCCCCCATGAGCGAGGAGCGGCAGTACGGCGTTGTGCGGGCTGTGAGCATAACGGTTGGATTTTTTCCCCACCTATACAAGGGGGTATTCTTCCCCAATGAACCTTATCCTTTGAGCTTGTGTTCTTCCCCCATTGTTGACCTTCTTTGAGCTTGCTATCTCTCAATCCCTCCATGGATTCTTGCTAGTTTTGGGGGGGAAAGAGAGAGGAGATCTAGATCCACATTTCCACCAATCACTTTCTCCTCTATGTGAGGGGAACCCCTTGGATCTAGATCTTGGAGTTCTTGGTGTTCTCCTTCTTGTTATTCCTCTCATTTTCTTCCCTAGTATTAATTGCTTTGGTGGGATTCGGGAGAGAGGGACTTGGGCACTCAGTGTGCCCTTGCCATTGCATTTGGTGCATCGGTTTGAGTTCACCATGGTGATACGTGGAAGTTAGAAGTTGAGAAGCTTATTACTCTTGGGTGCTTGGTACCCTTGATCTTGTTCCTCTTGGGTGCTTGGGTGCCCTAGATGGTTGGTGGTGTTCAGAGCTCAATCATTGTGGTGTAAAGCTCCAGGCAAGCGTCGGGATCTCCAATTAGGTTGTGGAGATCGCCCCGGGCAATTTGACGGGTACCGGTGACCGCCCCCAAGGGTTGCCAAAGTGTACGGATTCGGTGCCCGCCCCCAAGGGTTGCCATTTGTATGGGTTCGGTGAACGCCCTCAAGGGTCCCTTAGTGGAATCACGACATCTTGCATTGCACGAGGGTGTGAGGACATTACGGTGGCCCTAGTGGCTTCTTGGGGAGCATTGTGCCTCCACACCGCTCCAAGCGGAGATCAGCATCCGCAAGGGTGTGAACTTCGGCATACATCGTCATCTCCGCGTGCCTCGGTTATCTCTTACCCGATCCCTTTACTTATGCACTTTACTTTGTGATAGCCATATTGTTTCTTGTCATATATCTTGCTATCACTTAGTTGTTTATCTTGCTTAGCATAAGTTGTTGGTGCACATAGGTGAGCCTAGTTGTTGTAGGTTTTGCTCTTGACAAATTAACCGATAGGTTTATTCCGCATTTGTTCAAGCCTAAACCGTAATTATTTTAAAGCGCCTATTCACCCCCCCTCTAGGCAACATCCTAGATCTTTCAACTTTCACAAAGCTTACACATTGACAAGTTTTTGAAGGAGTTCAAAATGGATCAGTCAAAGAAGGAGTTCTAGACTATATTGTAAAGTGTGAAGTTGAGTAAGACTCGAAGCCCGACCACGACAGAAGATAGAGAGAGAATGAAAGTCATTCCCTATGCCTCAGCTATAGGTTCTATAAAGTATGCCATGCTATGTACCAAACCTATTGTGTACCTTGCCATGAGTTTGGCAAGGGGGTACAATAGTGATCCAGGAGTAGATCACTAGACAACGGTCAAAATTATCCTTAGAGGACTAAGGAAATATTTCTCGGTTATGGAGGTGATAAAGAGTTTGTCGTAAAGAGTTACGTCGATGCAAGCTTTGACACCAATCCAGATGACTCTAAGTCTCAATCTAGATACATATTGAAAGTGAGAGCAATTAGCTAGAGTAGTGAGGGAGTCCTGGACTAAGGGGTCCTCGGGCGTCCAGTCTATTCGATATGGGTCGGACTAATGGGTCGTCAAGATACAAGGAAGATGACCACCTCTCGTGTCCAGTTAGGGCTCCCGTATGCGTGAACGACAAGTTTAGGTGTCCGAATATATTGTTTCCTTTCTATTAAACCAACTTTGTACAAACCCAAGCCCCTTCGCTATCTATATAAACCGGAGGGTTTAGACCGAAGGCAGGATCATAACATTGATAGGCTACCCAAGCTAGGGTTTGGCCATTACGATCTCGAGGTAGATTAAGTCCTGTAACCCTTATACCCATCGAATATAATCAAGCAGGAGCAGGGTTTTACCTCCATAGTACTAATGATGATTGCACTAGTTATGATGAAAATGTCTCTTATAAGCATGTTGATTTTTGTGGAGTAGATTGGGTTTGCATAGATACACCAAATAGAGAAGATAGATATTGCAAGAGGCATAAGTATTTAGAAACTAAAAGGTTGCAAGAAAGTCTTGATGTTTGTGCTGAAAAATTCAATATTTTTCGCGCTCCTTGTGAACTTTGCAATGAACATGGTCATTGAAATCTCCAATGCAAATTGTTTCATGATCGAATCGTGTCCAAAAATTGTGATTCTTGATTAGCCTTGGGAATCATAAAGAGCTTAGTCTTCTTTTGGGGTATGAAGAAATGAAACGTATAACTGAGGATATTCCAAAAGTTAGTCTTGATAGATTTCTTGATTTTGATCTAGAGGATATTTATATGTTTTGTGCGGTGAATTGCATTGAAAATCCTTATATTGCCAATTACCTAAAGAAAAGAAAGCAAATAGAAGATGGTGAGAATACTAACGAAAGGGAAGAGACTTCCCAATATCCTCCTATTATTTCTTATGATGAATCTGGTAACGAGGAGGAGCTTTCTATTCAACCAATCTTGTCAATAAGGAGCTCAAAGAGGAAGGTTGAACCCACACATAATGTGAAGAAGAAAAATAAAAGAAGGAGCAACAAAGGTAGAAAGGTATCCCTCCTAAATGATGTTGCTCCTACTACTCATTGTGATGATGATAATTACTATACTATTAGTGCTATCCATATTTTTAATGATGAGAGTGATTATAGTTATGATATGAAAGGGCCTAAGCTTGGGGAAGCTATGTTTGATGAGGATGAAATATTTGAGAATATATTTGCTGAAATTAATGTTTGTCCCAAGCTTGGGGATGCTACATTTAATGAAGACGATATTTTTTCCTCCCAAGTTTTGATATGCAAAGTTGTTATGATGATAGCATGCCTCTTACCTATGATGATTATATTGATGAAAGTGGATTTGGAAGAGTGTCAACTTTATTTAGTGATGATTCCACTATCTTGGAAGAGGTTTCAATCGATTATGATTAGAACGAAGTTGCTACTTATGATGATTATTGTGATGAAACTTATGCTATAAAAAGTAGTGGTGATTATATTTATAAAACTTGTCATGATTATGATTACCCTTTTTCTGAACATTACACTTTTAATGTGGAAAAAAAAAATTAGTGTTCAAGTCTCTTATGATACTCCCACTATTCCGAATGAGAAGAATTTTGCTTATGTGAGAGTAGTAAATTTTCTATGCTTGTAGATCATGAAAAGAATGCTTTAGGTGCTGGTTATATTGTTGAATTTATTCATGATGCTACTGAACATTATTATGAGGGAGGAACATATGCTCGTATTAATTGCAATAATGTCAAGTTTCCTCCCTATGTGTTGAAAATCTTGAAGCTATGCTTGTTTTACCTTCCTATGCTTGTTGATTATTGTTCCCTTAAGTTGTTTGCTCACAAAATCCCTATGCATAGGAAGTGTGTTAGACTTAAATGTGCTAGTCATATTCTTCATGATGCTCTCTTTATGTTTCAATTCTTATCTTTTATGTGAGCATCATTTCGTCATGCCTAGCTAGGGTCGTTAAACGATAGCGCTTGTTGGGAGGCAACCCAACTTTACTTTTGTTCCTGCTTAGTAATAAATAATTCATCTAGCCTCTGGTTAGATGTGGTTTCATATTTTAATTAGTGTTTGTGCCAAGTAGAACCTTTGGGAAGACTTGGGTGAGGTTTATGTGATCTTGCTGTGAAAAACAGAAACTTTAGCACTCACGAGATTAGCTGACATTTTTTACTGAATAGTGATTTTAGGTTGATTCTTTTTGAATATGATTAATAGACAAATTCCTCAGGTCCACCAATTTATTTCAGAAATTTTTGAGTTCCAGAAGTATACGTTTGATACAAATTACTACAGATTGTTCTGTTTTTGACAGATTCTGTTTTCATTGTGTTGTTTTGCTTATTTTGATGAATCTATGAGTAGTATCAGAGGGTATGAACCATAGATAAGTTAGAATACACCAGATATTATACCAATATGAATTTAGAATGAGTTCATTACAGTATCTAAGTGGTGGTTTTATTTTCTTATACTAACGGAGCTTACGAGTTTTGTTTTGAGTTTTGTGTGGTTGAAGTTTTCAAGTTTTGGGTAAAGATTCGATGGACTATGGAATAAGGAGTGGAAATAGCCTAAGCTTGGGGATTCCCAAGGCACCCAAAGGTAATATTCAAGGACAACCAAGAGCCTAAGCTTGGGGATGCCCCGGAAGGCATCCCCTCTTTCGTCTTCGTTCATCGGTAACTTTACTTGGAGCTATATTTTTATTCACCACATGATATGTTTTTTGCTTGGAGCGTCATATTATTTTGTTAGTATTTGCTTGATGTTATTGATAATAATGTTTTGCATCTTTATTTTCAATAAAAATGTCAAGGATAGCCTTTGCCATGCTCATTTTGCTAGTATACATGTTGCTGTTTGAAAACAGAAAGTTTACCGCTGTTGCAAAAATTCCCTAGAAAATTCAGAGAATGGTATAATGTTGAATCTTCTTGAATATTGAGATCTGATAAATCTTCTACAGCGTAGTATTTTTCTTATAATTTTTGGAGTTAGGGAAGTATGATGAATCTTGCATTCTTTACAGACTATACTGTTTTGGCAGATTGCTTTTATGTTTGCAGATGTTTGCTTGTGTAATGATTTTATTTGAGGATAGGAGTATTAAATATGCAGAGACATTGAGTATGCAATGTGAATATTAGTAATTTGTTACAGTAGAAAATGATAAGGTTTTGCATTGGTTTATACTAACCTATCTCACGAGTTCTTGTTGAGTTTGGTGTGGATGAAGCTTTTTGATAAAAAGAGAAACCATGATTTGAGAGGAATTAAGGAGACACAAAAGTTCAAGCTTGGGGATGCCCAAGGCACCCCAAGACAATATTTCAAGAAGTCTCAAGCATCTAAGCTTGGGGATGCCCCGTAGGCATCCCACCTTTTTCTTCAACAACTATCGGTTAGTATCGGTTGAGCCTAAGTTTTTGCTTCTTCACATGAGTTGTGCTATCCTTGCAATGTCATTTTATTTTGCTTTGCTTGCTGTTTGAATAAAATATCCAAGATCTTAAATTCTTGAATGAGAGAGAGTCTTCACATAGTTACACAATTATTTAGCTAGTCATTGATCTTCACTTATATCCTTTTTGAGTAGTTTGCCATTTACTCGTGTGCTTCACTTATATCCTATGAGTAAATGGTTGAATGAGTTGAATGTCATAAATCTGAAATTATATATGTCTCATTTGCTTATCCAATGGGGATTAATGACTTCACATCTAAGAAGTAGAGGTTGTAAATTTATTGAAGGTTAGCAAGCATTGTATTAGCCATTTGAACAATTCATGAAAGAATATTGAAGGAAGAGAGATTTCACATATAAATATACTATCCTAGACATCTTTTATAATTGTGAGCACTCATTAAGTATGACATGCTAAAGATTTGATGTTGGACAAGGAATACAACGTAATGGGTTATGTTTTCTCACATCTCAGTTAAAGTATATTGTCATGGATCATTCAAGCATGTTGAGCTTGCCTTTCCCCCTCATGCTAGCCAAAATTCCTTGCACCAAGTAGAGATACTACTTGTGTTTCCAAATATCCTTAAACCCAATTTTTGCCATGAGAGTCCACCATACCTACCTATGGATTGAGTAAGATCCTTCAAGTAAGTTGTCATCGGTGCAAGCAATAAAAATTGCTCTCTAGATATGCATGACTTATTAGTGCGGAGAAAATAAGCTTTGTACGATCTTGTCATGGAAGCAATAAAAGTGACGGACTGCATAATAAAGGTCCATATACATGTGGCAATATAAAGTGACGTTCTTTCACATTAAGATTTTGTGTATCCAACCCTAAAAGCGCATGACAACCTCTGCTTCCCTCTGCGAAGGGCCTATCGTTTACCTTGTCTTTTACTTTATGCAAGAGTCAAGGTGATCTTCACCTTTCCCTTTTTCATTTTATCCTTTGGCAAGCACTTTGTGTTGGGGTGATCCTAATATATATATCCAATTGGATGTAAGTTAGCACGAACTATTATTGTTGACATCACCCAAAGGTGAATACGTTGGGAGGCAACACTATAAGCCCCTATCTTTCTCAGTGTCCGATTGAAACTCCATAACCATTAGTATTGCGTGAGTGTTAGCAATTGTAGAAGACTATATGATAGTTGAGTATGTGGAGTTTGCTATTCCTGAAAATAAGATGAATTGCAATTGTTTGATGACTAAGAATGAAGTTTGCTAGTTTTCAAGAAAGTTTATGGTCTATGCTTTAACATGTGAATTGCTTGTTACTTGTTCGTGAGAAGTTTTATGAGATGAACTACTGTTATGACATATAATCATGCTAGAAAAAGTGATTGAAATTATCATTGATCAAACTTGTGCACCTTCTAGCATTCACACTTCATAAATTCTTTCTTTTATCATTTACCTACTCGAGGACGAGCAGGAATTAAGCTTGGGGATGCTGATACGTCTCCAACGTATCTATAATTTATGAAGCATTCATGCTATTTTATTATCTGTTTTGAATGATTACCGGCTTTATTATACACTTTTATATTACTTTTGGGACTAACCTATTAACCCGAGGCCCAGCCCATATTGCTGTTTTATTGCCTGTTTCAGTATTTTGAAGAAAAGGAATATCGAACGGAGTCCAAACGGAATGAAACCTTCAGGAGCGTGATTTTTAGGAAGAATATGATCCGGGAGACTTGGAGTTCACGTCAGAAGAGCATCGAGGAAGCCACGAGATAGGGGGCGCGCCCACCCCCCATGGTCGCACCCTCCACTCTCGTGGGCCCCTCGAGGCTCCCCCGACCGACTTCCTTCACCTATATAAGCCTACGTACCCTAAAAACATCAACAAAGAAGATAGATCGGGAGTTCCACCGCCGCAAGCCTCTGTAGCCACCAAAAACCTCTCGGGAGCCTGTTCCAGCACCCTGTCGGAGGGGGGATCCCTCTCCGGTGGCCATCTTCATCATCCCGGCGCTATCCATGACGAGGAGGGAGTAGTTCACCCTCCGGGCTGAGGGTATGTACCAGTAGCTATGTGTTTGATCTCTCTCTCTCTCTCTCTCTCTCTCTCTCTCTCTCTCTCGTGTTCTCTCTATGGCACGATCTTGATGTATCATGAGCTTTGCTATTATAGTTGGATCTTATGATGTTTTCCCCCTCTACTCTCTTGTGATGAATTGAGTTTTCCTCTTGAAGTTATCTTATCGGATTGAGTCTTTAATGATTTGAGAACACTTGATGTATGTCTTTCCGTGTTTATCTGTGGTGACAATGGGATATCACGTGCCACTTGATGTATGTTTTGGTGATCAACTTGCGGGTTCCGCCCATGAACCTATGCATAGGGGTTGGCACACATTTTCGTCTTGCCTCTCCGGTAGAAACTTTGGGGCACTCTTTGAAGTACTTTGTATTGGTTGGATAGATGAATCTGAGATTGTGTGATGCATATCGTATAATCATGCCCATGGATACTTGAGGTGACAATGGAGTATCTAGGTGGCATTACGGTTTTGGTTGATTTGTGTCTTAAGGTGTTATTCTAGTACGAACTCTTGAATAGATTTATCTGAAAGAATAACTTTGAGGTGGTTTCGTACCCTACCATAATCTCTTCGTTTGTTCTCCGCTATTAGTGGCTTTGGAGTGACTCTTTGTTGCATGTTGAGGGATTGTTATATGATCTATCTATGTTATTATTGTTGAGAGAACTTGCACTAGTGAAAGTATGAACCTTAGGCCTTGTTTCCTATCATTTCAATACCGTTTACGCTCACTTTTATCATTAGTTACCTTGCTGTTTTTATATTTTCAGATTACAAAAACCTATATCTACTATCTTTATTGCACTTGTATCACCATCTCTTCGCTAAACTAGTGCACCTATACAATTTACCATTGTATTGGGTGTGTTGAGGACACAAGAGACTCTTTGTTATTTGGTTGCAGGGTTGTTTGAGAGAGACCCTCTTCATCCTACGCCTCCTACGGATTGATAAACCTTAGGTCATCCACTTGAGGGAAATTTGCTACTGTCCTACAAACCTGTGCACTTCCAGGCCCAACAAAGTCTACAAGAAGAAGTTTGTGTAGTAGACATCAACAAGTACAAGCCCGTCGATGAACCACCAAAGCGTCGGCGCCAGCGGCGCCGCTGACGATCGTGTCGGGCGGAGGATAGTAATACCAGCACCGGAGATAATGAGACTCTGGATAATGTCGAAGATCCCGAACACCCCGTCGAGCCCACGTCCGAATAGGATGAGAGGGAGGAGGGTTAGTATAGCCCCGAGCACGCTGATCTTAGGAGGAGGGTCAGTATATGCCAGTCTCTGAAGACGATGTGAGCCTCGGGGACGAGGATTTTATCGTCCCAGATGAACCCCTCGAACAAGAACGCTTCATGCGACAGCTCATCGCCACAGCGTGGAGCATGAAAAAGAAATAGCAGCAGCTCAAAGCTGAATAGGATACGCTCAACGAAAGCTGGACCATGGTCCTGGCCGCCAAAGAGTGCGGCCCTGAGCGACCAGTAAAGAGTTACCCCAAGCGCAAGCTGCTACCATAGTTTAACGACGAAGCCCTTGAGCCAATACAATCGAAACACAAATATGTAGATCAACCAGACCGACCACCATGTGGACGAGACAAAACGACACATCAAGCCGAACACCAAACCGCGCCCCCTCGCCGAAGAGGCAAGGAGACAGCGGCTGCAGGTTATACATATGATTTGTATCTGGACCTGGCCAAGAAAGCCGGCCAGACTAGATCAATCTGCGGATCAAGAGGTCGTGCCCCAGCGAGAGACAACGGCTATGAAGCCCGGCGTGATGAATAGTACACTACTTGGGATCCACACCAAACACAAATGTCATCCGACCTCCGTCGTGATGTTGCATGATATAGAGGTGCCGCACACCCTATATGTTTTACCGATGAGGTAATGCAGCACCAGTTTCCGGAAGGGTTTAAACCTGTAAACATCGAATAGTACAATGGAACGACGGATCCGGCCATCTGGATTAAACATGTCCTTCTCCACATTCATATGGCTCATGGAGATGATCCCCACGCCATTAAATATCTTCCTCTAAAGCTGAAAGGACCAGCACAACACTGACTGAACAGCCTCCGAAGAACTCCATTGGAACCTGGGAAGATTTAGAAGATGTTTTTCGGGCCAACTTTCAGGGCACCTATGTCCGGCCACCAGATGCGGATGACTTGAGTCACATAATCCAGCAACCAGGTGAATCGTCTCGCAAGCTTTGGAATCAGTTCGTAATTAAAAAGAACCAAATAATGGACTATCCAGACGCCGAAGCCTTAGCAGCCTTCAAACATAGCGTCTGAGATGAATGGCTCGCCCGACACCTAGGGAAGGAGAAGCTAAAGACCATTGCAGCTTTAACTGCACTCATGACCCGTTTTTGTGTGGGTGAAGACAGCTAGTTGGCCCGTAGAAGCAACAACTCTGGTGACCCTGACACTTCTAAGGCCAGGGATGGCAATGGTAAACCATGTCGGAATAGAAACAAACGTCAGAGCAACAATGACGACACAGATGATACGATAGTCAATGCCGGATTCAGCGGTCCTAAATTGGTCAGTGGAAGAAACCTTTCAAAGGCAACAGGGACGGTCCATCCAATTTGGACAAAATCCTTAAGAGGCGCTGTCAGATTCATGGCAGACCCGATAAGCCTGCTAACCACACCAACAGAAACTGCTGGGTTTTCAAACAGGCCGGTAAGATAAATACCGTACACAAGGGAAAGGGACCTCCAAGTGAGGACGATGATGAGCCCCATCAGCCGAACACCGGGGGCCAAAAGCAGTTTCCCCCAGAGGTGAAAACAGTGAAAATGATCTATGTCACTCACATTCCCAAAAGGGAGAGCAAGCGCGCACTAAGGGTCATCTACGCTGTAGAGCTTGTCGTCCCAAAATTCAATCCATGGTCAGCCTGCCCGATCACCTTCGATCGCAGGGATCACCCAACCAGTATCCGTAACGGGGGTTTGGCCGCCCTGGTACTTGATGCAATCATCGATGGATACCACCTAGTCCTTATTGATGGCAGCAGCAGTCTCAACTTGATTTATCAAGACACTGTCCGAAAAATGGGCATTGGCCCATCAGGAATCAAGCCTAGTAACACTACCTTTAAAGGTGTGATAGCCGGCCTGGAGGCCCGTTGTATGGGCTCATTAACACTAGAGGTAGTATTCGGCTCCCCGGACAACTTTCGAAGTGAAGAATTGATCTTTGACATCATCCCCTTCCGAAGTGGTTACCACGCACTGCTCGGACGAACTGCTTTCGCCCGCTTTAATGCAGTCCTGCACTATGCTTATTTGAAGCTTAAGATGCCTGGACCACGTGGCATTATTACAGTCAATGGAAATATGGAGCGCTCCCTTCATACTGAAGAGCACACCGCAGCCCTTGCAGCCGAAGTATATGGCGGCCTCATTAAGCCGAATAGTTTGTCGCACAATAAAGCCAATGACGTCTCTAAATGAGTGCGGTCCGCTCATCACTGCGATAAACCGACGGATCAAGACCTCGATTAGCAGTTCGGCCTCCACCGACTGCCCCATAAGGTTGCGGCTTACGTATTGCGCGTACATACCTACGCACTCAAAATAACTTGGGCAGTGCGAGAGGCACACAACGGAAAAAGTCCATAGTACGGCTTGACCCTATTTGGACTTCATACATTATTTCACTACAGGTTCGTCAAGAGCCCTACTTGTTGTACGGTTGCATCAGGGATCCTTCCAAGGCTAGCGTTTCCCTTCTTTACGGCCAACCATCAAATACTCCTATCAAAGGATTTGTTACTAAGGAGAAATGGCGCAGACATGCGGTAGGGCATCACTAGAGTCTTCGAACCATTACTTTTAGGCCCTGTGCTAGACTTTCCATTATGTAATTTATTTTCTAAGCCATGTAACATGACCTTAATATTCATGGCATTGTCTGTCGAAACACGCCTCGACTTATTGATAAGGATATAAAGGAAGCAGATGATCACCACCTTTTTGTTGGGTTCTTATATTGTCTTGTCATCCGTATTCCCTCCTTGTTTTTGACTGACATACGCGCTTCGGCACAACCTTCATACCAGGGGTTGTATTCGGTCCCACAAACTCTTAAGGCCAAACACCTACAAGGAACTCTTCGGAGTCCTGGATATTGCACTATATGCATTGGCTCTGAAGTTCGGCTAAGGTTGCAAAGGGAGAACTACTGCGATTGTATTTCTGGTTCGTCCGATCAAGTACCTCAGTAGATATATCCGAAAACTGACTATCATGATATGCGAGAGCAGGTCAGTGATCCGGTAACTTAGTGTTATACTACAAATCGTTCGCGATTTATGTCGTGTTATACAAGGGGTTGGGATTCGACCAGCCGTGTTGCAAAGGCACCGTAATCCGAATTTCCCTTCATGCAACAGGGGCTACTACTTAGCCCCACCAATGGACTCTTATGGCTAAGTGAAAGTAATAAAGCCGCATAGTCTGATTTCCTAGTTCATCTTGCAAGACGCCTCCTATATAGGACCAAGACGTTGGATAAAGTGCAGACATGCGTTCCCGAACACCCCTGTAATATTTACATGGGGGCAGAAGCCGATGACTGGTATACTTTCAGACTTATAAAATAAATGGCCAAATAGGAGGATAAACTAACAAAATCATAAAGCACAAGCATAAATATTTCACATTACAAGTTCTTTATTTGGTTCTTACAAACCGGACTCCAGTACTCAAATATGATATCCTTTGAGCATTGACCCTCTACAATGCGGGCTCCCTCGAGGACCTCGCCGAAGTACCTCTCCGGCCTCCGGTGATCCTTGCCTTCAGGCGGCCCTACGATGGCAATCTCGGTGGCCTTCATCTTCGCCCACTGCACCTTAACGTGGGCAAAGACCATCCGGGCACCTTCTATGCAGGTCGACCGCTTTATGGCGTCAACCCAAGGGCACGCTTCGACCAGCCACTTCACAAGTCCGAAGTAGCTGCTGGGTATGGGCTCGGTTGGCCAAAGTTGGACTATTACGTCCTTCATGGCCAACCCAGCCACCCTATGCAGCTCAATCAACTGCTTCAGCTGGTCACTGAGGGGCACCGGATGCTCTAGCGCAAGGTACTGCAACCAGAACAGCTTTTCCATTGAGATCCCCTCTTCAGCTTGGAAGAACTCTGTGGCGTCAGCAATACTCCTCGGCAGATCCGCAAATGCGCCTGGAGAACTCGAAACTCGGGTCAGCAAGATGTATCTCTTACTTGTAAATTTACTCTGCAGAAGAAAGGCCTTACCAGCCTCTATCTGCCTCGCCTCCTGGATCTCCTGGCGAGTGCCCTGGGCTTCAACTCGGCCTTCTTCGCGCTCTGGAGAGCCTTGGCGAGTTTGAGGCTTGTTCCGAAGTCTTCTGCTCCAAGGATTCACACTTATTAATGGCGTCCTTAAGCTCTTGCTCGACTTCGCCTACCCGCGCCTCATGTTTTCGGCGGGTAGTTTCCTCCGCCCCAACTCTATTGCCACCTTTTCAGCGGCCGCCCTGCTCACCTCTGCCTCTTTCTTGGCTTGGGCAAGCGCCCTCTTGAGGGACTTGACCTCGGCTGCGCAAACTATGATTACAATTATAAAATGCAATAAGTTACAAGAATCAATATACATATCACTTTTGGTACGTAAGTTCCGCATACCTTGCATTTCGTCAAACCGCTTATTGACGCGGTCGAGCTCCTCATCGGCTAATATGAGTTTCCGATTGAGCTCGGAAACCTCTGCGGCTTGGGCAGTAGCCCCCAACATGGATGTCTGTCCAACACAATAGCATAGTACATTATTAACTTGTTTTGGGATCCTTTATCGGGATTGTTCTAATCTGGATAGAGGCTCAGGGGCTACTGTCTATGCATGCGTTCAACCTTGCATATAAAAAACTTATTAGAGAATTACATCACATACCTAAAAGCCCGTCAGTAGGCTGTTGAAGGCTTCGTTCAGTCCGCTTTTCATAGACCGAACCTTCTCGATAACTGCACCCATCAGGATGCGGTGCTCCTCCAAGATAGAAGCTCATTGCAGCGCTTCCTCCAGAGTATGAGCGGCCTCCGGATTAACGGAGACCGCCGATGGAGCTTCTGCTCCTCCCCCATCCGTTGAAGGGGGTTGCTGAGCCAAACCCGGAGCCATATTGGTCTCCGGGACAGTGTTCAGCGAGGGCCCAAACTGTTGAGACCCCCACCTTTAGTGGTCATGGGGGTCATTGTCCCCTGGTCTGCGGCTTCGGAAGTATTAACCTCGGGCGCCTTCTTGACGGCCTCGTCTGCCCCTCCTCAACCAGGAGAGGTCCTTTGGGACGACACCTCGGTGTCCTCCATGGCAGGGGGAGAGAGGGCCGACGATGGTCCGTCGCTCTCCGCCTCTTCAGGCGCCAGAGAGTTCCCTGATGAAGACGAGGTGTTCGGAATATTGCGTGGAGGGTTGAAAAGTAAACAAAGACATATTTTATATGACAGAGGCAGGTAAATCGGAAGCTGAACAGGTAAGATTTTGGTACTTACAATTTGGCCAGGGGCTTAACCCTGGGGGCTCTCCTCAGACTGTGTTCGGACCCCGAGTCCAAACTTACCGAGAGGGTAACCTTCTTCCTCTTCGGTGTCGCCTCCTCCAGATTCTATGAGGTCGTCCTCTTCTTCCTCCTTGTTTTGCAAGGGGAATTTCTCTCCACCACCTCCTCCTTCTCTTCGTCCTCGTCTTCCTCATGAGAGGAGTCAACCTCAGTTTCTCCGGACACAGCATCCCAAGGACCTCTGTAGCGGGGCCCGCCCTTGGGCTCCTTGCCCTTCTTCTTGCCCTTCTTCTCCGGTGCTTGGTAGGGCGCCGGGACCAGCATCTCCACCAGCTGGGGAGTGACTGGGTCTTCTGGCAGATCCGCTCCGCTTTCTTTCTCCAGCCCTGTAAAGAGTTGGGCTGATAAGATTTGTATTGATCAAAAATATAGACTAGGCATATCTTCGGAAAACCCATACTTACCGGAGTGGCCGGATTCTCGGTGTCGAGTCTGACGTCTTCGGTCTCCATGGGCCAGCTCTTCTGCGCCTTGAGAAGCAGCTTCCATATTCCCTCATGTGTCGTGCCGAGGAAGTGCTGCAGAGTCTATGGCTCCTCCGGATTGAACTCCCACATGGGGGAAGTCCAGCATTGGCAAGGGAGGATGCGGCGGAAGAGCATGATCTGCACCACATTGGTGAGACCGATGTTCTTGCCCAGCATGTTGGTGATGCACGTTTGCAGCGTCTGCACCTCCGTCTGGGACCCCCAGTCGAGTCCCTTAGCGGTCCACGAGATGAGCCTCATGGGGGGGGCGGATCTGAACTCCAGAATCGCTGCCCAGATTGTGCGGCGCGGCTCGGTGATGTAAAACCACTCTTGCTACCAGACCTTGACGGTCTCGACGAAGGCCCCCTTGGGCCATGTGGCATTGGGTAGCTTGCTTATCATGGCCCCGCCGCAGTCTGCGTGCTGCCGTCGACCACCTTCGGCTTCACATTGAAGATTTTTAGCCATAGGCCGAAGTGTTGGGGGATGCGGAGTAAAGCCTCGCACACGATGATAAATGCCGAGATGAGGAAAGAGTTTGGGGCTAGATCATGGAAATCTAGCCCGTAATAGAACATGAGTCCCCGGACAAAGGGATGGAGTGGAAAACCTAGCCCTCTAAGGAAATGGGGGAGGAAAACAACCCTTTCGCCGGGCTCCGGAGTGGGGATGATTTGGCCTTTGGTGGGGAGCCTGTCGGTTTACAAAACTATGGGTACTTCTATACTCCTTACTTGTGCACGGGCGGTCACAGCCACACCAGCGGCAGGGCTTGGCAGGGCGGAGGAAGACAAAGTACGAAGACTACCAAGGCAAAAACTCGGAGAACAAGGGACAGAGGGTGAGCTGGACCACCCCCAGCAAGGGTCTTGCCGGGGCGACCTGCACAACACCAGCAAGTCCATCACCCTTGGGGCTAAGAGCTCTGACACCATCGACAATGTTAAGACCAAGATCTGGAGAGCACATGCCTGGTAGCATGCAGATCCTCATGAAGATAGACAGCCCACAAGTCCACGTGGGACCAGAAGACGAAGACCCCCGGCAAGACCCTTGCCAGGGACAACTCCAAGGCCCCCGGCAAGCCTCGTCGGGGACGATCGCTGGGCCATGGCCAGACCCGCACCTGGCAAGGTTTCGCCACCTCACCACTATTGGGGAGAACTTAGTAATTTCAAAAAAAAATCCTACACACACAAGATCATGGTGATGCATAACAACGAGAGGGAAGAGTGTTGTCCAGGTACCCTCGTAGACCGAAAGCAGAAGCGTTAGCACAATGCGGTTGATGTAGTCGTACGTCTTCACGATCCGACCGATCAAGTACCAAACGCATGACACCTTCGAGTTCAGCACACGTTCAACTCGATGACATCCCTCGAACTTCGATCCAGCCGAGCTTTGAGGGAGAGTTCCATCAGCACGACGGCGTGGTGAAGATGATGATGTTCTACCAACGCAGGGCTTCGCCTAAGCACTGCTATGATATTATCGAGGTGGATTATAGTGGAGGGGGGCACCGCACACGACTAAGAGATCCAAGGGATCAATTGTTCTATCTATGGGGTGCCCCTCCTCCGTATATAAAGGAGTGGAGGAGAGGGTCGGCCAGGAGGAGGAAGCGCGCCCAAGGGGAGGAGTCCAACTCCCACCGGGAGTAGGACTCCTCCTTTTCCTATTTGGAGAGGGAGAGGGAAGGAAGAGGAAGGAGGGAGGAAGGAAAGGGGGCCCATCCCCCTCCCGATTCGGATTGGGCTTGGGGGCGCACCCCCTCCCTTGCTCCTTTCCCCTTTGTCGTGGAATTAACACGTCAGATGTCCTTAGTGTGAGGACTTAGTCGCAAGGCCAACGCATCTATGTGGTAGCTTGAGAGGAGTTGAGCGGAATCGAGAGACGCAACACAAGACAAGGGTTTAGACAGCTTCGGGCCCCGGGAAACATCATCCGGTAAAAACCCTACATGTTGTTTGAGGCTAGATCTCATTATCATCATGAGGGAGTCGCCGTAAACCGGGTCTCCTCTAATTGTGTCTAGCCCTAGAGATATTTTCTTGCCTCTCCCTCTTTGGGGAGCCCTGGCCCTCCTTATATAAGTTAAAGGGGCGGGTTACATGTAGAGTCCATCTCGGACTAAGACTTAATTGACTTCCCTTCCTGGGCTTCTTAACGTCTGCCGGTTTAACATTGTCTGTTGGTTTAACAACGTCTGTCGGTTTAACATTGTCTGCCGGTTTAACAACGCTTGCCGGTTTAACAACGTCTGCCGGTTTAACATTGTCTGCTGGGTTATGATTGACTTAACACCTATCGGTGCTACCATCTGTCTTAACTCTGCCGGTTTAACATTGCCGGTTTACCGTCTGTCTTAGCCATCTGTCTTAACTGTCTGCCGGTTTAACACCCACCGGTTTACCAAGCCCCGGCCGTGTTACGACTCCGACCAGGTCATACCGCGGGGTATATCCCCCACATTAGCCCCCAGTTTATTTTGGATTTATCCATGTTAAACTGATCCTGATCATCCTTAAGTCCTTGCCACTTCCTTCTTCTAGAAAATCCGGTTTTAATAGGCCAGCTTCATAATCAACTTGCTGACATTGGTTTCCCATAGAAAATATATTGTGAAGAATAAGTCCTTAGCTTCAGCTCCCAATGCTTAAAAACAATATTGGTCCTTGAAATACTCATCTGATCTTTAGCCGGTTTAAGAATGTAAAACTTGCAAGTTTAAGAATGTAGAACTTTGCCGGTTTACAAATATTGATGGCACCGGATCATAACTGTTTGTTGACATCAGCTTTTGAAAATATACCTCTTATATACCCATCACTTGTAGCCCTCAAATCTTAAGAAGGTAACGTAGTAATAGCTTAAGATTTGCTTCAATATGAATGTCACAAGCTTGAAGAAATCCAGTTTGTTCATCTCAATCACTAGTCAGAACTGAGTATTCTGCATATGCAGCCCCCAAGTGTCGGGTTGTCATGCTTGCAGCAACCTGGGACTTGCAATTGCCTGATGCTCATAAAACTTCAACCGGTGTAGCCCCCAAGGGCCAGGTCATTATGCAATAATGAGCAGGGACTTTGTAAATATAATTATGTAAACCTTGAACAACAATGGTGTAGCCCCCAAGGGCCGGCTCAGTAAGATAATATTGAGCTGGGACTTGACATATACTTCAATGAAACTAACATCATATGATGTAACCCCTATCATGGGGCTTGAATCCATGTCCACAAGGTTAAGAGCCTTGTGCTTTACCAACTGAGCAGTGGACCCTTCAATGTAATGGATAAAAAGCTTTGTACCTTGAATTGTTTACAGGAGCAATTGGTAGCCCCCAAGGGTCGGCTCATTACGAGGTGATGAGTCGGGTCTTCAATAAGATGAGCAAACAATGACTTTGCATTAGCCCCCAAGTGTCATGGTGCATGCTTGGAGCGACATGAGACTTGTACATTTGATGTAATCTCAATTTGAATAATGTAGCCCCCAAGTGTCGGGTCGTAAGCCTGCAGCAACTCAGGACTATTCCCTCCATTGTAGAATAAATCATATCCATTGATAAAATAATAGCCATTGCGCTGAAGCGACTTTGAAAACCTCAATCATAATATTGGTTATTGATAACCATAATAAAAATCTAGCCATGTTGGCTATTTGAATAATATACCCAATGATTTATAAGCGTATAATTCCAATGGCGCAATCCAAATATATACTAGCGACTTATAGTCCAAAGCCAGGTCGGGTCAATAAACACTGGATTATAAGTGATTATGTACTGACAACTTGTAGTTGAAAGTCGAGTCGGATTAATGAACACCGGGTTAATTTGATGATTGATAGTCATACCAGGTCAATAGACGCCAGTTCAACATAAAATTTATCAAAAGAGAAAAATCTAGACCAAGGCAAATAAAACCGTGTAGTCGAGGCTTTTCAAGGGCTGCCAGGCCCAAATTCGAGGCTTTTCATGGGCTGCCAGGCCGCTGAGTTAAACCATTTGACAAAGCCTTTTAAGATGGACCTCCAACTAACCAATCGTCGTTTTAACTTTGACAAGTTCAGGGTCTGTATAAGATTGACTTGTCAAACGTTCGGCGGGTCATGCCAGGATTACCTGGATAGGAGTGGCTTACTTGATGAAGGCAGGTTAACCCGGGGTTTTAGGTGAATACATCAGGCTTCCAAGTCGTGCTTGATAACATATTACAAGGGTCCTTTCAAACTCTTTGTTGCGTTGCACAAAGAGCCCCCAAGTAACTTTGTGAGCTATGCTCTATGGGTGCCTATGTTTGAGCTGTGCGTAGCAACAAGACTCTCTTTGGTCCCTTGGGTGTGAAGCTCCCAAGCTTTGTTGTGGCGTGATAGCCAGATTAATGGACAGAACTCCGCTTTGTCAGCTGAAGCCCCCATGTAACCAATAATATGATAAGCCAATAAGGCGGGATACCTATGTTTGAACCGTGCATCATGGCAACAGGTCCTCTTCGGCAACCTTTAACTTTTTGCAAGAAATAAATTCTTCTTGAACCGGGATTTTGAACCGGATATTGACAACTTCAGAGATTTGTGGGAGATAGATTTCCCCTTGAACCGAATTTTGAACCGGATTTGAGAGCTTCAAAGCTTCGTGATAGATAAATTTCCCTTGACCCGGATTGTAAACCGGATATTTGGAGAGCTTCAATGAGACTGACCTCCCTTGAGCCGGATTATTAAACCGGATATTTGAGAGCTTCAATGCTTTATGAGAGAAAGATGTCTCTTGAACCGGATTTTGAACCAGAATCCTTTCTGATGACCCGGAACTTCTTCATTGAGCCAGGATTTGCAACTGTCATATACTTTTTAAGCCGGAAATTTTCTGACGGCCTTTAAATTTTCATCAATATAGCAGTAGCCTCCAGGACCAGGTTATCTTTCAACATTCTGGGGTACTTGAATTTGCTGAAACTGGCAAGACTTGTTGTGTCATATCATCGTAACCCCCTAGTCTTAAGATGACTCAAGGAGGTCTCTTGAGATTCTCTTACTTGACCATAGCAAAAGGTATATATCATCGGTGTTGATAACGCCATGTGAATCCACCGAAGGTTGAGGTGACTGCGGCGGGTTATAAATGATCCCGTATGAGCCATGTCAGCAACTTGACCAATGGTTCTTTCCAACTGGTTGTTTGAAGTTAACCAAACTGTAGTGGCAGCGATTTGTGTGCATGTCCATTGAGCCATCCTGCACAGACGGCGGCTGAATGATAATTTGCCTCCAATTTGTTGGAAGAAAACCAGGCTACCCAAGCAGTGACTTGCTCATACTCAATAAATAGCTCCTGCAGACAGGTGCGGCCCGACATGTGGATGTAGACCAGGCCGTGAGAGACAGACGACAAAGACGACCGCAACATCAAAGGCGGCTCAGACAGATAAGTCAGCCGCGGCATTGTACGCCGGTGCTGTCGGTAGAGTCGGCCGCAGCGTTGTAAACCGGCACGGACGGGCCTGTGTGTTGATGAAGCTCGGGACGGTGACTTACTCATATAGCCGTCCAACAGCATGGCACAGACTAGCCCTAGTGCGATAATCTTGGCACATGCCCCTTTACAACACCTTTGTAACAAATAATGATCCTGCCCAAAAATAGCAAAGACCAGAGTAATTGTTCTTTGATAAAAACAATATGCACCAAAAAATAAATAGACAAGATAGCACCTGGTATATTTAGATGATGGAGGACCCGCGCCTGTGAATAACCTCTGGTAACTTCAACGGTGTTTTAGCCACTTTCTCCACTAAAACCAAGGCCGCACTGACGGGACCGTAGCAAGGGAGGTTTTAAAGCGCTGGAATCGGGCGGCTTAAAACGGATCCTCCAGGTCATGTTGACCCCTCCCCTTTTTTTCATCCGGCTCATATTTCAGTCAATTCCTTTCTTTTTAATCCAATTTCACTCGAACAGCCGGCCCCCACCTCTTCTTCCTCTAAGCAGGAGTGGCAAGCAAGTTGAGGGCGGAGCCAGAACAAGGTGAAGCGGCCTGCGGCGCGCCAGGTGGGCCTGGAGGCTAAGCACCAGAGCAAAGCTCAGCCTGCAATGGCAGCGGCGACTCACGGTAGAAGAAAGGGCGAGGCTGAAGTGGTGAAGCGGGTCAGGCAGCGGCGGAAGCAAGCCCAGGAATCGAATATGTGGCAGAGGCGAGCCACCTGCGTGATTTGGTGGCAAGATGGAGGGTAGCAAGATGGGTTGCGGCTCTCCCCTGCTGTAATTTGAGGTGGGCGAGTCGAGGGCGATTATGTGGTAGAGGCGAATCACGGCGGAGCGGGGCACCTTGAGACCACTGTGATTAGGCGGCTTAGAGGCGCGGTGCTCGCTGCAGACGTAGAGGTGCTCAACAAGGTGGCGACTTGATAGATGCTCCCGGTAGAAGCGAACGAGGGGCGCAAAGGCGGAGGAGGCGTCCAGAGCGGTGGTTTGCAGTCGCCCCGGCGCGTCATGGCGATGGAGACGGCTCGGGGTGAAACGGCTCTTGGATGCGTGGTAACCCGGTAGAGACAAGTGGCGGCTCAAGCAATGGCCGTTCGGAGGTGAGGAACAACAGGGCGGGTCACAGTAATGGCGGCATGACGGGTGCGTTCAGGACGATCTGGTGCGGGCTTACTGTTAGCGAGGAGGGAAGAACAGCCCATGGGGCTCAGGAGCCGGCCGCAATAGAGCGGAGGGCGGCCGATGCGCGCAGCGGTGGAGGTGACTTGCGGCGATTCAAAGTGGTGCCGAAGCAGTAACGGCGGAGGCGGTTCACGACCGAAGACGAGGCGGGGCCCACGGCTATGGCTGTAGTTGTCGGATTTCGGGTTCCGGCAGACCCTTGAGGTTCGAACACTGGGGTGCGCGTGGAGATCTCGCCGACTACCTACCTGCACCCCATCGCCATGCTAGGATCTAAGCCATGAAAAGAACAACACAAGAGGCACAGAGTTTATACTGGTTCAGGCCACCATTGTGGTGTAATACACAACTCCAGTGTGTGGTGTGGTGGATTGCCTCTTGGGCTGATGATGAACAATACAAGGAAGAACAGCCTCGCCAGGGTCTATCCTTGGCTGGTGCGATGAACTACTAGGGGGAGTTCAGTCGCCTCTCTCTCTCTCTAGTTACTCTCTAGATGCTGATCAAGATGCCTCTACCCTATGGGTGGCTAGTCCTATTTATAGGCAAAGGCCCTGGGCCTCTTCCCAAATATTGAGCGGGAAGGGCACCAACAATTGGCCATTTTGAAGGGTAACATCTGGTACACTTATCCTGACTAAAGTTGGTCCTCGCGTGTCAAAGGCTCTGGCGGTGACGCCGGCTTGAGCTCCACGATGACCTCCATCCTGCCGTTGGGCTGGTCTTGGTCTTGTTGCACCGAAATGGATGTCTTTGCTTGATGCTCTCGCCTGTGCTTGCTCCCTTTGCACCAAAGAGGAAAGGAGGACACTGCGCGGGTTGGCGCCCGCCTGGCGCCCTTGGTTGCCATGGCTTGCGTCATGGGCACCTCGCGTGGTACCCCGCCTTGATCTCTCCGCCTCCTCGCAAGCCAGCCTGATGAGGCCGCGCCTGAGGAAGCTCCTTGTCATCCGCCCCGCGAGGCTTGGCCCCTCGCGAGGGTCTTGAGATCGTGTTGATGAAGATGGGCCATGCTGGGGCCCCCTTTTGAGCCACGCCGCAGGCCGCAGGCAGGCAAGTCTGGGGACCCCCGTTCCCAGAACGCCGACAGTAGCCCCCGGGCCCAAGGCGCGCCCGGACTTGGCCGAGCAGAGAGGCGAAAGGTCAAGTGCGAAGCGCCGCGGGCCCTAACAGCCTGCGGCCTTGGGCGCCGCGTGGCGGTTGATGGGACGTGGGCGTCTCCACTTCCCCACGATGCCTCGGCGACTGCATGAATTGACAAGTCCCCACATGCAAAACGGGTCATGATTACCTGCTATCGTGGAGATCGGTGGTTGGCCTCCCTGGCTTTAATTACGGAACGGTGCGTGCCCTTCCAGTCCATCTCTTCTTGCTTCTCCTTCTTCCCAGTCCTTGCTTCATCTAGCTGCGATGGCTCCGATCCGCCGGTTCTCCGCGGCGGAGAAGGGAAAGGCTCCCCGAGAGGGTCCTGACTCTCTCCCACCAAAGAAACGGCTAGCCCTCTGCCATCGGGGTGAGGGCGCTCACCAGGAAGTGTCGAGGCCCTAGTGCGAGCGGCCACCACCTGGGTTCCCGCTTCCCTTGTACGCCCACATCGAGGGCTCTGAAGGGGTTGATGACGAGCGCGACAGGCGGCGCCGGTGCCGGCGCCGGCGGGTCACGAAGGTGTGCGTATTTCCCCCTGGAGTCCACGCTGAGGGCTCTTCCCGAGAGTTCGTGCTCCACGCCGCCATGCCTCCTCAGTCTTGGATTCACCTTCCTCCCTTCTTCGCCTCCATCATTCCGCAGGGGGGAACTCCTGGAGCTCTGACTGTAGCACGCCGGCTGCGGCACCCTCGCGACTGGGGCAGAGGTCACGGTCGTTGCCCCGGGCGAGGTCTTCATGACTCGAGGGTGGGGCGAGATCGCCCGGGTCTGCAGGACAAGGGGCGCCCTCACGATCCACCTGGAGTACGACGGTGCTTCGGTGATGTTCTTCAAGGTCTTCAACGCGGAGGGGCGCCGGTTGGAGTGCTGCCCCGGGAGAGGTGGTCGGGACCCTGCTACGGTGAGGGCTAGGCCCGCCGACCGCTCCCTCGGCAGCTCCTCAAGCGGCGATGGCGTCGAAGGATCCAGCGACTCTGGTGAGCTCTTCGCGACTCCGAAGACGAGCAACGACTGCTACGAGCCCCCAAGCCTGCGTCGCTCCCGGAGCAGGGCGGGCTCGTCAAGCCGTTGCCGCTTCTGATCTGGATGGGGTTGGCGCTGGTGGCTGACGGGCCACTGTTGACGATGGCGTCTTCTGCAGAGGCGCGTGTAGTTAGCGTTCTTTAGGATCTGTTCCCTGCGAGGAGTCAAAAAAACGCATCCCGTGGGGGCTTGTAAGGTGCTTGTGGTCCTGTTTGTTAATATAATCCTTGCCATAGAGTAGTGCGAGTTGCTCATTCTGTCTTAGCTCAGTTCTCCCTCTCGAACCTCGCGAGGGCTTGATGCTCTGCACCGACGGGTCCCAGTCCCAAGGAGGCTTCAGCCGTCGCTGGTATGCCAGGTCGCGATGCCGTGGTCAAGGCCAGGAGGTGAGCGGCCCGGGGTCCGGTAAGTGCCCCTGAGTCGCGATGCTCAGGAGGTCCCCCTTAGCACTCAAGCAGCCACCGCTCGGTGAGAAAGGAGAGTGACGTCGCTAACACGGGATTGCATCGGGTGCGGGGATGGTGCCGTGGTAGCTGGTGCTTCTGGGTGGTGACTTATCTCGAAAATCAGGGACTGCCTCCTGGTGTGTCGTCGGGTCCATGCATCTGCGGGCGAGAGGTTGCTTGGGGAGGTCCTCGCGTGTCCCTCCCCTCTCGCCTTTGCTCCCCTTTCTTCTCTACATCCTTGGGTCCTGGCCCTCGAGCGAGTCTCAGCCGTCGCTGGTATGCCAGGTTGCGATGCCGTGGACAAGGCCAGAGGGTGAGGGCTGGAGAGCTAGTAGGAGCCCTGAGTCGCGATGCTCAGGCACCCCCCTTTAACGTGCAAGCGGTTCACGCGGACGAGAGTGAAGGAGAGACCGTGAGGGCCTCGCCTGACGCTGCTCCTTGAAGAGGTCCTGTAGACTCATCATAGAAAGGACGAGAGTTCGCCACGACAATCGACAGTCAGCCGTTGGTTGCTCCGGAGGGGTGACGAGGCACTGAAGGCTTGACGAGGTGGCGCTATGTGGGGCTGCCACGGCTAGAGCTCAGCCATTCAGGTTTGTCGATGTTGCAGGGATGGACCCATGTGCAAGTGTCGTGCCGTTTGGGAGCAGCTTCATCAGTTGGTGTCAGTTGAGCGGGCAACTAGGTCAAGCACGTTAATCACGAAGGAGCGAATTCATTCAAATAGATGCCGGGCAGGCGGACGTCGCTGGGTCTGGCCTGAACGACTTGGGGATGATGCAGCCCGAGGGGCGCCCCCGACAAGGTAAGAGGGATACACGCCGCAGGGACAGACCCACACGGCCTGGGAATAATGCAGCCCTGGGGGCGCTCCCAGCTGGAAATGAAACTAAAAAGATGTCACCTGATAGTGTTGACGACGAAGGGGTGTTGAAGTAGCAGACGTAGCGGGCTGCGGGAGTCGATCTTCACGAGCCCCTAGGCCCAGGAGCCTTAGGAGGCTCCGGGGGCGCTGGTGGCTCCTCGCAAACCATCTCCATCTCCGCCAGGACTGCAGAGTGCCTGGCCTCCTGAGCCTCCAGGATGCCCCTCATGAGGCGCTGGTACGTGGCAGCCGCGTTCGGCAAGCCGTAAGGCATGCGAACATAGCTGTGGGGTGGGCCCCCGCAGCGCCCCACACGTGAGGGACAGAAGCGCTCCTGAGAGG
Source organism: Triticum dicoccoides (assembly GCF_002162155.2). NCBI lineage: Eukaryota > Viridiplantae > Streptophyta > Magnoliopsida > Poales > Poaceae > Triticum > Triticum dicoccoides. The sequence continues at coordinate 496,274,242 of NC_041381.1, forward strand.
CGACTCGGTTGAGCCCGGGGATGTCGATGTAAACGCGCAGCCCACCATCCTCGCCTGGATGGGGAGCCACATCGGGTAAGCGGCAGCTGCCTCTCATGACTTTTGACTCCTGTAGCTCCTGAATGGCCTTGCTGACGAACTCCTGAGGGTTTGTCCCTCCTTGCCTTGCTCCTTCTTGAGGGAAACGTGCTTCAAAACACGCCTCCAAGTGGTGCCCAAGCGCCTCCCTCGTGACCTTGGCAAGGTCGGTGGCCGTCCAGGGGAGAGCCCCCGAGCCCTTCCTGAGGAGGGCACCAGGCGCGCTTTCCTATGCGATAGAAGGAGGTTCCCCCTGGGCAGGCGCGGGCCCTGAGGGACCTGCTTCCCGAGGGGTCGGGCCGGACGATGTCTTCTTCTTCTTGGGGGCGGTCTCGGGAAGCCTCCTGCTTCCGCGGTCCAGGTCTTCCAGTGATGCAGCCTGAAAGGCTCGCTCCAGGGAGCACACTGCGTCTTTCTCTTCGCAGGGCACCGTGATGACTCCGCCACTTCCTGGCATCTTGAGGACATTGTAGCCATGGTGAGTCACGGCCATGAACTTGGTCAGCGCTGGGTACCCGAGGATGGCGTTGTATGGTAGGCGAATGTGGGCGACGTCAAAGTCGATGAGCTCTGTGCGGTAGTTATCACGTGTCCCGAGGTGACAGGGAGGCGAACCTGCCCAATCGGGACCATGGAGCCGTCGGTGACTCCGGAGAAAGGCTTGGTTGGCTGAAGCTGATTGTAGGGCACTTGAAGATTGTTGAATGTTTCCACGGACAGGACGTTGAGCCCTGCCCCGCCATCGATGAGGGTCCTGGTGACTAGCACGTTGCTGATGATTGGGGAACAGAGCATCGGGAGGACTCCGGCTGTGGCCGCGCACTTGAGCTGATCCGCTAAGCTGAACGTGATGGCGCACGCCGACCACCTAAGAGGGCGCGTGGCCTTGAGCTTGGGGAGGACTGCATTCACTTCGCGAGCGAACTGCTTGAAGATGCGCTGAGAGGCTGGGGCTTGAGCTCCTCCTAAGATGCAGGCGATCGCGCGTGGCTCCTGGAAGCCCTCAGCCCCCTCGTCCTAATGACGGTCCTCGTTTCTCCTTGGCTGCGGCGGCAGCGGAGGGAGGCCTGCGTTGCCTTGCGGGCGATCCTCGCGAGGCCGATCCCTCCAATCTCCCTCGCGAGGCGGGTCTTGCCAGCGATCCTCGCGAGGTCGGTCGCGCCACCCTTGGCGTGGGCCGCGGTCTTCCCAGCGTCCTGCGTTCCTTCCTCCTCCTCGACCGTAGCCCCAGTCGCTGCGGTCGGGGCGTCGGCCGATCCTTCCTTCTCGCACGGCCCGGAGCTCTTGACATTCGTTGGTGTTGTGGGTGTGGAGGTCGTGGTACACACAGTACCGACTGCCCTTGGAAGATTCGGGCAGATCTCTGCCCCACTTGGTGTCTGGTTCTGCTGCGAGCACGGCAGCCCCCTTGTGCTTCACATCCTTGGCCTTGGGTTTCTTCTCTTCTGGGTCTGCGTCAGGCAGCTCAAGGAGGGAGAGGCGCCCTTCCTCAGCCCTGGCGCACTTGGTCGCCAAGTTGAACAGCTCCAGAGAGGTGCATAGGTCTTCATGCATCGCCAGCAACTCCTTCATCTTGACGTCGCACACGCTGTCAGAGAAGAATGAGATGATGGCCTCCTTGTTCACCTTGGGAATCTTGAGGCGTGCCTTTTTGAAGCACTGGATGTACTTCTGCAGGGTCTCCCCTGGCTGCTGCTTGATGCGGCGCATGTCGCTCACGGCGGGTGGCCGGTCGCGAGTACCTTGGAAGTTGGCGATGAAGCGGGTGCGCATCTCGTCCCAGGAAGAGATCGTGCCGGGGGCCAAGTTCAGGAGCCAGGTGCAGGCCCCATCCTTGAGCGCCATGGGAAACCAATTCGCCATGACCTTCTCGTCTCCGTTGGCGGCTTTGATGCCCAGCTCGTAGAGCTGGAGGAACTCAGTGGGGTCGGCCGTGCCGTCGTAGCGAGGAGGCAGGTCTGGCTTGAACTTGCCGGGCCACGCAATGTTGCGCAGCTCGGTGGTGAAGGCACGGCATCCTGCTGTGGCTACGTGAGGCCTTGGGTAACGAAGAGCTTTGTCTTGCGGGTCCCCATGCGCTGCAGCTGGGAGCAGTGTGGGGTCTTGACACGCGGGAGCGGGAGAGTGGTAGCGACGAGCCGGAGCAGGGAGCACTCGGGCAGCTTCTTGCGGGCAAGGGACTTCTTGGCAGCTCTGCTCTTGCCGCGCTGGCACCTGACGAAGCATATTCTGCCCAGGGGCCACGTGCCTTGGGGCCAGGGTGCCTTCTTGAGGAGGAGGCGGCTGGGGCGCCCCCGGAGCTTCCTCGCCCGCACAAGGCGGGGTGCGGTGCAGCGGGACGGACGGCGCAGGAGAGCCCCCTGCGGCACGAACGAGCTTGGCGACGCGGTCGAGCCATTCTTTGTAGACGTCGTCGATGGGACGGTAGCGCAGGAGCTCGTTCGCCGCGGTGAGCATGGCTCGAGCCTCCATGGGTGCATGAAACGCGCGAGACGAAGAACCCGCTGGGGTGAACGAGGGGGTAGCAGTGCGGCCGTCTTGCCTCATGGAGGGATGCTGGGATGATGCTTGCTGCTCGTTCCCCGCCGGGCCAGTGGCGGCGTTGACAGCAGGCGACGGGGAATGACGAGGGCGCCCACCGACGGGAGCCGTCTAGGCGACGCGGGAGGCGAGGGCGGCTCGGCGCTCGGCGCGGGCCCGACGAGTGTCAGACATGGATGCGATGGTCGGAGGAGAACAGGGCGGTGGAAGACGAATTCCGGCGCACCCCTACCTGGTGCGCCAAATGTCGGATTTCGTGTTCCGGCAGACCCTTGCGGTTCAAACACTGGGGTGCGTGCGGAGATCTTGCCCACTACCTACCTGCACCCCACCACCATGCTAGGATCTAAGCCATGAAAAGAACAACACAAGAGGCACATAGTTTATACTGGTTCAGGCCACCATTGTGGTGTAATACCCTACTCCAGTGTGTGGTGTGGTGGATTGCCTCTTGGGCTGATGATGAACAATACAAGGAAGAACAGCCTCGCTAGGGTCTGTTCTTGGCTAGTGTGATGAACTACTAGGGGGAGTTTAGTCACCTCTCTCTCTCTCTCTGGTTACTCTCTAGATGCTGATCAAGATGCCTCTACCCTGTGGGTGGGTAGTCCTATTTATAGGCAAAGGCCCTGGGCCTCTTCCCAAATATTGAGCGGGAAGGGCGCCAACAATTGGCCATTTTGAAGGGGAACATCTAGTACACTTATCCTGACTAAAGTTGGTCCTCGCCTGTCAAAGGCTCTAGCGGTGACGCCAGCTTGGGCTCCACGATGACCTCCATCCCGCCATTGGGCTGGTCTGGGTCTTGTTGCACCGAAATGGATGCCTTTGCTTGATGCTCTCGCCTGTGCTTGCTCCCTTTGCACCAAAGAGGAAAGGAGGACACTGCGCGGGCTAGCGCCCGCCTGGCACCCTTGGTCGTCATGGCTTGCGTCATGGGCACCTCGCGAGGTACCCCGCCTTGATCTCTCCGCCTCCTCGCGAGCCAGCCTGAGGAAGCTCCTTGTTGTCCGCCCCGCGAGGCTTGGCCCCTCGCGAGGGTCTTGAGCTCGTGTTAATGAAGATGGGCCATGCTGGGCCCCCCTTTTGAGCCACGCCGCAGGCCGCAGGCAGGCAAGTCTAGGGACCCCCGTTCCCAGAACGCCGACAGTAGCGGACCTCGGCATTGGTCTTGACCCGGCAAGTGGTTTGGGGACGGGCGGATGAAGCGAGATCGTGACCCGGGTGATGCGGCACCATGGCGGCGACTTAGGCTGCAGCAAAGCGGCGGGCAACAACTTGATGAAACAGTGATAGCCTGACGCCCACAGAGCTTGAGGCGGCCATGATGCTAGTCAGCAGCGGAGACGCCTTGGAGGGCCCGGCGAGTTTGCGGCAGAGAGGCGGGCCGGCGATACTCGGCGGGCAGAGCAGAGAGGTTGCGGGAGCGAGCCACAGAGGGGTTGACGATGGCGGATCAGAGGTGACACCGGCCCAGGGAAGTAGCGCGGAAGCCGGGTCAGCAGCAGTAGATGCCGGATCAGCAGCAAGGCTTAATAACACCGATTTGAGGTAGTGATGGCGGGGGCAGCTCGTAGACGAAAACGGCGGTTTAAACGCGGAAGCGGCTTGGAGGTAACGACCGACACCAGAGGCTTGATGCGATGTTGCGGAGGCGACGGTTAGGCCGGAAACAGTGGAGGCGGCCCGCGGAGACAATAGCTCGGTCGTGGTAGCTTGAACCCGCATCAACTACGAAGTGAGGCAGTACAACCGCGAAACCGGGCCAGTCAGCGAGGTGGTAACTCAGAAGTGCTCCAATGCCGGACGGAACAAAGCTGACAATGTTGTGGAAGTAATTTGGAACCGGTCTTAAGTCCACGATAGCGACTCGGATGAAAACCGGGTCAAGATTGGTTCGAGACAGAAGGAAACAACCCGGCGGCGGCTTGTCGCAGATGGTATAGCCTCGCGTGATGGAGGTGAGTCGGATGGCAGGTCAATGCAGTAGAATCCGGCGGGTCAGAGCACCCTTTGCGGCTCACAACGGCTTGAAATCAAGGAAGGCGGCCTACGGCGTTGGTTGATCTATAGCGGGTTGAGGCCGCGGACGGCGGAAGCGGCTTATCGGCTGTTGATGGATCAAAGTTGGAGGCAGATCAAGCGAATCGCCAGTCGTAGCTGTTTTTCAGATTGTGGTCGTAGTTACTTTGACCAACTGACACCCATGACCTCTACCTGGCTGTTACCCCTCCCTATTTTTTATTTTCTTTCCTTTCATTGACTCCCTTGATCCTGATTTGTGAGTAGCGCACGGTGGGTTGAAGCAGCAGAAAAAACTTCTGTCCATCTCGGTGACACAATGAAGATTTGATCCGGTTTAATACGCAACCCTAATCTTTCGGTTCTTCTCCATCCAACGAATTGCGAGCATCTCGATCCTTTTAAGTGATCCCTCCAAGAACTCAACACCACCAATGCGCGGGCCCCACGGTGGGCGCCAACTGTCGTGGAATTAACACGTCAGATGTCCTTAGTGTGAGGACTTAGTCATGAGGCCAACGCATCTATGTGGTACCTTGAGAGGGGTTGAGTGGAATCGAAAGACGCAACACAAGACAAGGGTTTGGACAGCTTCGGGCCCCGGGAAACATCATCCGGTAAAAACCCTATATGCTGTTTGAGGCTAGATCTCATTATCATCACGAGGGAGTCGTTGTAAACCGGCTCTCCTCTAATTGTGTCTAGCCCTAGAGATTGTTTCTTGCCTCTCCCTCTTTGGGGAGCCCTGCCCCTCCTTATATAAGTTAAAGGGGTGGGTTACATGTAGAGTCCATCTCGGACTAAGACTTGAACTATTTTGACTTCCCTTCCTGGGCTTCTTAACGGCTGCCGGTTTAACATTGTCTGCCGGTTTAACAACGTCTGCCAGTTTAACATTGTCTGCCGGTTTAACAACATCTGCCGGTTTAACAACGTCTGCCGGTTTAACATTGTCTGCCAGGTTATGATTGACTTAACACCTGTCGGTGCTACCAACTGTCTTAACTCTGCCGGTTTAACATTGCCGGTTTACCGTCTGTCTTAGCCATCTGTCTTAACTGTCTACCGGTTTAACACCCACCGGTTTACCAAGCCCCGGCCGGGTTACAACTCCGACCAGGTCATTCCGCGGGGTATATCCCTGACATTAGCTCCCAGTTTAATTTGGATTTATCCATGTTAAACTGATCCTGATCATCCTTAAGTCATTGCCACTTCCTTCTTCTAGAAAATCCGGTTTAATAGGCCAGCTTCATAATCAACTTGCTGACATTGGTTTCCCATAGAAAATATATTGTGAAGATTAACTCCTTTGCTTCAGCTCCCAATGCTTAAAAACAATATTGGTCCTTGAAATACTCATCCGATCTTCAGCCGGTTTAAGAATGTAAAACTTGCCGGTTTAAGAATGTAGAACTTTGCCGGTTTACAAATATTGATCCACCGGATCATAACTGTTTGTTGACATCATCTTTTGAAAATATACCTCTTATATACCCATCACTTGTAGCCCTCAAATCTTAAGAAGGTAACGTAGTAACAGCTTAAGATTTGCTTCAATATGAATGTCACAAGCTTGACGAAATCCAGTTTGTTCATCACAATCACTAGTCAGAACTGAGTATTCCGCATATGTAGCCCCCAAGTGTCGGGTTGTCATGCTTGCAGCAACCTGGGACTTGTAATTGCCTGATGCTCATAAAACTTCAACCAGTGTAGCCCCCAAGGGCCGGGTCATTATGCAATAATGAGCAGGACTTTGTAAATATAATTATGTAAACCTTGAACAGCAACGGTGTAGCCCCCAAGGGTCGGCTCAGTAAGATAATACTGAGCTGGGAGTTGATATATACTTCAATGAAAATAACATCATATGATGTAACCCCTATAATGGGGCTTGAATCCATGTCCACAAGGTTAAGAGCCTTGTGCTTTACCAACTGAGCAGTGGACCCTTCAATGTAATAGATAAAAAGCTTTGTACCTTGAATTGTTTACAGGAGCAATTGGTAGCCCCCAAGGGCCGGCTCATTACGACGTGATGAGTTGGGTCTTCAATAAGATGAGCAAACAATGACTTTGCATTAGCCCACAAGTGTCATGGTTCATGCTTGCAGCGACATGAGACTTGTACATTTGATGTAATCTCAATTTGAATAATGTAGCCCCCAAGTGCCGGGTCGTAAGCCTACAGCGAATTGGGACTATTCCCTCCATTGTAGAATAAATCATATCCATTGATAAAATAATAGCCATTGCACTGAAGCGACTTTGAAAACATCAATCATAATATTGGTTATTGATAACCATAATAAAAATCCAGCCATGTTGGCTATTTGAATAATATACCCAATGATTTATAAGCGTATAATTCCAATGGCGCAATCCAAATATATACTAGCGACTTATAGTCCAAAGCCAGGCCGGGTCAATAAACACTGGATTATAAGTGATTATGTAGTGACAACTTGTAGTTGAAAGTCGGGCCGGGTTAATGAACACCGGGTTAATTTGATGACTGATAGTCATACCGGGTCAATAGACGCCGGTTCAACATAAAATTTATCAAAAGAGAAAAATCTTGACCAAGGCAAATAAAACCGTGTAGTCGAGGCTTTTCAAGGCCTGCCAGGCCCAAATTCGAGGCTTTTCATGGGCTGCCATCTCGTTACCGACAAGTCTCTTTAGTCGTTACGTAATGCATCATCCCGTAACTAACTCATTAGCTACATTGCTTGCAAGGCCTATAGTGATGGGCATTACCGAGAGGGCCGAAAGATACCTCTCCGACAATCGGAGTGACAAATCCTAATCTCGAAATACGCCAACTCAACAAGTACCTTCGGAGACACCTATAGAGCACCTTTATAATCACCCAGTTACGTTGTGACATTTGGTAGCACACAAAGTGTTCCTCCGGTAAACGAGAGTTGCATAATCTCATAGTCATAGGAACATGTATAAGTCATGAAGAAAGCAATAGCAACATACTAAACGATCAAGTGCTAAGCTAACGGAATGGGTCAAGTCAATCACATCATTCTCTAATGATGTGATCCCGTTAATCAAATGACAACTCATGTCCGTGACTAGGAAACTTAACCATCTTTGATTCAGCGAGCTAGTCAAGTAGAGGCATACTAGTGACATTATGTTTGTCTATGTATTCACACATGTACTAAGTTTCTGGTTAATACAATTCTAGCATGAATAATAAACATTTATCAAGATATAAGGAAATATAAATAACAATATTATTATTGCCTCTAGGGCATATTTCCTTCAACCACCACTCCAGTGCGACGATAGGCATGCTAACTAAGCAGGCGCCTGCATGGTGGCATGTAGATCTTCGTGGAAGCTTTACCATTGTGCCAACGCAGCAGCTAGTTAGCCAGCATGGCAGTACATGCCTCGTCAGCCTGGATGCGTGTCGAAGCAAGGAGGAGTGGCGACGGACGGGATGGCTTATATTGCCGTCCCCGATAAAGCAAGAAGGCACATATGCAACTCATTAAATGTGTTTGTCCTACGCTGCCGAGCGATAAGCTCGTGCACTGTAGCTTGCCACCTCCTGTGTGCCACTGTGGCAACCCCTTTGTATATAAAAGGAGGCCCAGGGCATATAGAGAGGGGATTCAGACTTTTGGACCAAGCACGCATCATAGCTAGTTCAAAATCTCAAGAACACATATATCCCGACAAGCAGGACTAGGGTATTACGCGTCTTTGCAGCCCAAACCTGGGAAAAAATCCCCTGTGTGCTAACGGCTCGACCTGCTCTTCGTGCAGCTAATCCCACGCCGAACGTAGAACGGATCCTTGTGGCCCCATAGGTGTTCGGTTTCCTCGACATCTTTGGCTCGCCAGGTAGAGGGGTATAGTTGTGAGAATCTGGTCTGTTAGTTAGTATAGTAGTTTCTTCATCGCCATGGCGCTGAAGAAGAAGACGATCTCAGCGATCGGCCCGTCCGGGGCCGCTCCGCCCGCACCTGCGTGGACGGGCGATGTAGCAGGCACCAGTGGTGGAGGAGATCGAGATCGTCCACATCATCCAAATACGAGAAGCGAGGTAGTCGGCGTCCTCCACGGCGGTGGCGACAGTCAGCGCGACGCCGTGCCCAGGGATGAAGTCGCCCTACCTACGGGTCGCGAGGGGACCTCCAAGGGCAGGAAGTCGACCCTGCCAACACACGCGCCACAGTCCTCTCAGCTCGTGTGCGACGAACAGCGCCGCGATGTTGAAGACCCCGGGCATCGCCACAGCAAAAGCCCTCAGCATCACTCTCAATACACGCAGGGCCGACATGCACGCCATGATGGTGGCGAAAAGAGTGCACAGCTGCAGAATCGTGATGAGACTCCTTCTAACATAGTTAGAAGTCCGAGTTCCTCGTGCTTGTCGATGCCACCCACGCGAGCAGAAGCGCTGTCGCGGGCGCAACTAGTCCTCGACTTTCCTCCTGCCTTGGAGAAGCAAGAAGAGTGGAGGGCTGCCATACAAAACCTTATTGGCCATGCCAACAGGCACGGCCACCATGGAGCAAGTCCCTCGCGGCGCCGGAATGACGAGCCGGCGCATCTGGATAGTGGAAGGATTGAAGGCACTACAACCACGGTGCACTCCCCTCCACCACGGCCGGCCCGTCGGGGTGACGCCCGTGACAACATGTCCACGGCGTCGTCAGACACACGGACGCGTCGTGACCAACGTCAAGTTCTTCGAGAGCGCCTCAAGGAGGACGACGGACTACTATCGAGCGGCGACGAGAGGCACATCACCAATCTAATAGACGTGTTGGGCCTACTGTGTACAAGCCTGCGCCGGGGGACGCTGGCTACTTGCCCTATGCAATAACCTGTCCAGCGTTCACCCATGAGCTGCGGCAGTTCAAGTGGCCCAACACATGCATGTTCAAACCGGAGGTCCCGGAGAAGTACGACAGCAAGACTCATCCGTCCGAGTTCCTGAGTGTTTACCCCATTGCGATGCAAATTGCCGGGGACGAGATGACAAGGTACTCACCAACTATTTCCCGTTGACACTCAACCCCAATGTCAGGTCATAGTTGATGCATTTGCCGATAGACTCCATCTCTTCTTGGTCCGATCTGTGCCACGAGTTTGTTGGTGCCTTCAAGGGCGGCCACATAGCTCCTGGACAGGCAAGCAATTTGCATGTGATCCCTCAGAGGGACGGCGAATCCTTGCGCAAGTACATACAAAGATTCAGTCGGGTGTAGTACAACATCCCCGATGTTCATCTCGCCGCTGTCTTCAGCGCATTCCATCAGAACATGCACAAATGAAAGATGTGTGAAGAGTTGGTCATGAACAAGGTTGCAGATGCTGTCGAACTGTACGTTCTGGCCGACGGATGTGCCCGAGCTAAGGAAGGAAGGAAGTACCCTGGCAAAGATGCCGATGTGGCAAGTGACTCTGAAGACGAAGACATCGTCGCCCCAGTAAAGAAGGGTCGGCGACGTAATAGGAAACGCAAGGGCAAGACCGTGCTTGCCGTCAAGGAATCCGCGCAACCTCGACACCGCCAAGAAAGCCAAGGTTGATGACCCAGGCAAGGAGATTGCCGGGTGCAACACCTACCGGGCCATGGCGGCTACCGGCAAGTCAGAGGGCCCCGTCAAGTAGTACTGCAAGATTTCACTGTACCAAGGGCCACGACATCCAGAACTGCAGCCAAGTGGAGTTGCTGATGGAGAAGCAAAGGGCTGAGTATGATATACGAGACAAGGAGAAGGGCCAAGGTGGCGCTGAAGGATCCGGCAAGAAGCATGGCGGCCGAGGAGGATGCGGCGACAAGTAGAAGCAACAAGAGAAGCCTGCCCGAGGCGGCAACAAGAAAGAGGAGGATGACGATCATGATGATGATGATGACGAATCCACTGAGGATGAGTTTCAAAAGGCGACAGAAGTCATGTGGGTTGACGGAGGTGCTTCGTTGCATTCTTCCCACCGCCAACTGAAATAGTGGGCGCGTGAGATTAATGCAACGGAACCAATGGTCGATGCCTAGAAGCCGTTGAGGTGGTCCCACACGCCTATCATTTTCGACGCCGAGGATCACCCTGATCGCACAATTGCGGTTGGGTGTTTGGTGTTGTTGGTATCCCCGACAATACGGAACCTCAAGGTGACGAAGATGTTAGTTGACGGTGGGGCCGGCCTTAACTTGATCTCTCTCAACATGATCAAGAGGCTACATATCCCTGATGAAGATCTCAAGGAGACGGATACGTTCCAATGGATCCATCCGGGGAGGAGTCAGCCCAAGGGAAAGTTCATGCTACCAGTTATGTTTGGTGGTGATCTCAACTTCAGGACGGAGAGAATCATTTTCGATGTTGCTGAGATCCCATTGCCATATAATGGGATCCTTGGCTGCCAAGCGCCGACCAAGTTCATGGCGGCGGCGCACTACGCATATAACAAGCTGAAGATGCCTGGCCCGATGAGCATCATCACCGTCAGTTGTGATAAGAAGGACGTGCTCATCTACACCGATCAACTCTATCGAGAGGCAGTTGAAGGGTCTGCCGCCATGGCACCTGCTCCCGCCGCCGAGAAGAAGACCAACAAGGCCTTGGCCGCCAGCAAGACTCTTGGCTCCGGTAAGGTTTCCTGTACTCACTCTAGTAAACACGCCTCTTCAGAGTGTTGTGTTCCCGCTGAGGAAATACCAGAGAGCTCCATCAACAAGAGCAAGAAGTCTAAGGCGACCCCGCCGGAAACCAAGAAGGTGTCCGTCAAGGAGGATGGCATGGGCGGAGCTTTTACCATAAGCTCCACCCTTGACAGCAAATAGGAAAGCGAGCCCGTCGCCTTCCTGTGGGCGAATGTCGACGTGTTTCCATGGCAAGCATCTGACATCCCCGGTGTTCCGAGGGAGGTGATTGAGCACCATCTTGTTGTCTGCCCCCATGCACGGCCCGTCAAGCAGAAGGTCAGAAAGCAAGCTTTGGAACGACAAGAGTTCATCGTCGAAGAGATCAGGAAGTTGGAGGCGGCAGGCTTGGTCAAGGGAGTACTCCACCCGACGTGGTTGGCCAATCCGTTCATAGTACGTAAGGCGAATGGGAAGTGGAGGCTATGTATCGACTATACTGATATCAATAAAACATGTCCAAAGGATCCCTTCCCATTGCCACGTATCGACCAAATAGTGGACTCCACTACTGGGTACGACCTGTTGTCGTTCCTTGATGCTTACTCAGGATATCATCAGATCTTCATGACGAAGGAAGATGAAGAGAAGACCGCGTTCATCACGCCATGTGATACGTACTGTTTCCTACGGATCCCTTTCAGGTTGAAGAGCGCTGGTTCGACGTTTGCCCGAGCAGCCCAGATTGGTTTTGAGCCCCGGCTCCATAGAAATATGGAAGCATACATGGATGATATAGTAGTCAAAACCAAAGACAAGGCCACGCTCGTGCAGGACCTAGAAGAAACCTTTGCAAACATGCGCAAGATCAATCTCAAGCTCAACCTAGAGAAGTCTTTGTTTAGCGTCCCGTCCGGCTAACTTCTTGGGTTCCTTGTGTCTCAACGAGGAAGCAAAGTGAATCCCGACAAGATCAAAGCCATTGAGCAGATCGAGGCGCACAAGCGAGTCAAGGATGTCCGTAGGCTTGCCGACTGCGTTGCCTCCCTGAGTAGGTTTATCTCTAAGTCTGCTAAGCGCGCCCTCCCCTTTTTCAAAAATTTGAAAAAGGCGGGTCCAATAAAATGGACTCCAGAGGCAGAGGCATCGCTGCAAGATTTAAAGAGGTACCTCTCCTCTACGCCAATACTAGTTGCGCCCAAACCACAAGAGCCGTTGTTGCTATACTTGGCAGCAACGAATCAAGTGGTCAGTGCTGCACTAGTGGCGGAGAGGGAAGTTGATGAAGAGGCAATGGCGGTGGCAAGACCACCGGATGAGGAACCAGAGCCGGCAGGGTCTAATGCCGGCAAGGCAGAACCCCCAGCAGGGCCCGATTCCAACAAGACAGAGTCTACGCAAGTAAACGAGGCAACATAGAAGAAGAAGGTGGTGCAGCACCCGGTCTATTTTGTCAGCTCCCTCTTGTAGGGGGCTAGGTCAAGGTATTCTGGCATGCAGAAATTGCTTTTCGCCCTTCTTATGGCCTCGAGAAAGCTGCACCACTACTTTCAAGCACACGAGATCACTGGCGTCTCTCGCCTCCCGTTGCAACGGATTTTGCACAACCCAGACGCAACTGGGAGGATTGTGGAGTGGGCATTGGAGCTGTCGAGCTTTTGTAGCGACTAGACCTCAAACGGTCAAGTCTCTATGCATCAGTGTCATCCCTGGATCGGTAATGCTGACATGCACAGTACTCGAGGAATTATAACAGAGTTTCAATCACACACTTATTACATCGAGTCCTCATAAAGAGTATGATTACACAAAAATATCATGGCTGAAGGCCATCTAAACTAAATAACTTCTGAAGCTTCGAAGGTAAATGAGTCCATCAACTCCAACGGTATAGCTGAGTGCAAAACAATGACCTATCACACCTTATTCGTCGTCTGAGTAGTCTGCAACATGAGACATTGCAGCCATGTAGGTCAGCACATTGAATATGCTGGCAGAGTTACAATATAAAGCAATGAAATGCAAGAACTATATCTACATGCAATATTTGGCTGGTGGGGCTGTAAGTTTATGATTTTGCATAAAGCTAGTTTTTCCCTACAACAAAGGAATAAATTTGTTTAACTACTCCCAAATTGCCCAATTTTGGAGAAGGTAACTGAGGGAGTCCTGGACTAGGGGGTGTCCGGATAGCCGAACTATCATCATCGGCCGGACTCCAAGACTATAAAGATACAAGATTGAAGACTTCGTCCCGTGTCCGGATGGGACTTTCCTTGGCGTGGAAGGCAAGCTTGGCGATACGGATATGTAGATCTCCTACCATTGTAACCGACTCTGTTTAACCCTAGCCCTCTCCGATGTCTATATAAACCGGATGGTTTTAGTCCGTAGGACAACAACAATAACAACAATCATACCATAGGCTAGCTTCTAGGGTTTAGCCTCCTTGATCTCGTGGTAGATCTACTCTTGTAATACACACATCATCAATATCAATCAAGCAGGATGTAGGGTTTTACCTCCATCAAGAGGGCCCGAACCTGGGTAAAACATCGTGTCCCTTGTCTCCTGTTACCATCCGCCTAGACGCACAGTTCGGGACCCCCTACCCGAGATCCGCCGGTTTTGACACCAACATTGGTGCTTTCATTGAGAGTTCCTCTGTGTCGTCGCCGATAGGCTCGATGGCTCCTTCGATCATCAACAATGACGCGGTCCAGGGTGAGACTTTTCTCCCCGGACAGATCTTCGTATTCGGTGGCTTTGCACTGCGGGCCAATTCGGTTGGCCATCTGGAGCAGATCGAAAGCTACGCCCCTGGCCGTTAGGTCAGATTTGGAAGTCTGAACTTCACGGCTGACATCCGCGGAGACTTGATCTTCAATGGGTTTGAGCCACAGCCGAGCGTGCCACACTGTCACGATGGGCAGGATTTAGCTCTACTGCCGGACAGTGCCTTGGAGGCCGCACACGAGTCCGCTCCGACCCTTGATTCGGAGCCGGCCGTGCAGATCGAGGACAGATGGTTAGACACCGCCTCGGGGGCTGCAACCTCTATGGCAATAGAGCCGAATACTGACTTTATCCCTTCTGAAGCTCGCGACTCCAAGGTGCCGGACTCCTTGCCGGACTGCGAACCTCCCGCGCCCCCACCAATCGAATCCGACTGGGCGCCGATCATGGAGTTCGCCGCTGTGGACATCTTTCAACACTCACCTTTTGGCGATGTTTTGAGCTCGCTGAAATATCTCTCATTATCAGGAGAGCCCTGGCCGGACTGCGGTCAGGACGGCTGGGATGCGGACGACGAAGAAATTCAAGACCCACCCACCACCCACTTAGTAGCCACTGTCGATGATCTAACCGACATGCTAGACTTCGACTCCGACGACATCGATGGTATGGACGATGATGCCGGAGACGACCAAGAACCAGCGCCTACTGGGCACTGGAAAGCCACCTCGTCATACGACATATACATGGTGGATATCCCAAAGGATGGGAATGGCGAAGGAACAGCGGAGCAAGACCCCTCCAAGAAACAGCCCAAGCGCCGGCGTCAGCGGCGCCGCTCTAAATCCTGCCACAGCAAGAATGGCAATTCTGGCACCGGAGATAATAATACCCCAGACAGTGCCGAAGACAACCCCCTCCAACAAGATTCAGCGCAGGAGGACGGGGATGCCAGCCCTCACAAGAGGGCGGCAGACGATGAGGTAGAGGAAGATATTTACATGCCTCCCTCCGGAGACGAGGCAAGCCTCGACGACGACGAATTTGTCGTGCCTGAGGATCCCGTCGAACAAGAGCGTTTTAAACGCAGGCTTATGGCCAAGGCAAACAGCCTCAAGAAAAAGCAGCAACAGCTTAGAGCTGATCAGGATCTGCTAGCCGAGAGATGGACGGAAGTCCTGGCGGCCGAAGAGCATGAGCTCGAACGCCCCTCCAAAAGCTACCCCAAACACAAGTTGCTCCCCCGATTAGAGGAGGAGGCATATAAACCTGCATCACCAGAGCACAATACGGATGACCGGCCACCTCGTGGCCGCGACAGAGAGGCCTCTAGGCCCTTCACTATAACCATACCCCGGCACCGCTCGAACAGCACAAGGCCACAGGGGAATGCTCCGGACTTGCGAGATATATTGGAGGATAAGGCAAGACAATCAAGATCGATCTACGGATCGCGTGGGCGCGCCATGATACGTGACGACAACCGTCGCGCCGAACACAATAAGTCCGGACGGGCCAGACACAATAGACAAAGCTCGTTGGAGCTTCGTCACGATATAGCCTAATACAGAGGCGCCGCGCACCCACTATGCTTCACAGACGAAGTAATGGATCATCAAATCCCCGAAGGGTTTAAACCCATAAATATCGAATCCTATGACGGCACAACAGACCCCGCAGTTTGGATCAAAGACTATCTCCTTCATATCCACATGGCCCGTGGTGACGATCTTCACGCCATCAAATACCTCCCACTCAAGCTTAAAGGACCAGCTCGGCATTGGCTTAACAGCTTGCCAGCAGAATCAATTGGATGTTGGGAGGACCTGGAAGCCGCATTCCTTGATAACTTCCAGGGCACGTATGTGCGACCACCAGACGCTGACGACCTAAGCCACATAATTCAGCAGCTAGACGAATCGGCCAGACAATTCTGGACACAATTCTTAACTAAGAAAAATCAAATCATCGACTGTCCGGATGCAGAGGCCATCGCAGCCTTCAAACATAACATCCGCGACGAGTGGCTTGCCCGGCACCTGGGACAGGAAAAGCCGAAATCCATGGCAGCCCTCACATCACTCATGACCCGCTTTTGCGCGGGAGAGGACAGCTGGCTAGCTCGCAGCAACAACCTCAGCAAAAATTCCGATAGTTCGGATACCAAGGATCGCAATGGCAGGTCACGTCGCAACAAGAATAAACGCCGCATTAACAGCGACAATAATGAGGATACAACAGTCAATGCCGGATTCAGAGGCTCGAAACCCGGTCAGCGGAAGAAGCCATTCAAAAGAACTACTACGGGTCCGTCCAATTTGGACCGAATACTCGATCGCTCGTGCCAGATACACGGCACCCCCGAAAAGCCAGCCAACCACACCAACAGGGACTGTTGGGTATTCAAGCAGGCAGGCAAGCTAATCGCCGAAAACAATGACAAGGGGTTGCATAGCGATGACGAAGAAGAGACCCGACCGCCGAACAACAGAGGACAGAAAGGTTTTCCCCCACAAGTGCGGACGGTGAATATGATATACGCAACCCACATACCCAAGAGGGAGCGGAAGCGTGCACTCAGGGACGTATACGCGATGGAGCCAGCCGCCCCGAAGTTCAACCCATGGTCCTCCTGCCCGATCACTTTTGATCGAAGGGACCACCCCACCTGCATCCGCCATGGCGGATTCGCCACATTGGTTTTAGACCCAATCGTCGATGGATTTCACCTCACCAGAGTCCTGATGGATGGCGGCAGCAGCCTGAACCTGCTTTATCAGGACACAGTGCGCAAGATGGGCATAGACCCCTCAAGGATTAAACCCACAAAGACGACCTTCAAAGGCGTCATACCAGGTGTAGAGGCCAATTGTACGGGCTCAGTCACACTGGAAGTGGTCTTCGGATCACCGGATAACTTCCGAAGCGAGGAGTTAATCTTCGACATAGTTCCGTTCCGCAGCGGCTATCATGCTCTGCTCGGACGGACCGCGTTTGCAAAGTTCAATGCGGCGCCGCATTACACATACCTCAAGATCAAGATGCCAGGCCCTCGAGGGGTCATTACGGTCAACGGAAACACCGAGCGCTCCCTCCGAACGGAGGAACATACAGCGGCTCTCGCGGCAGAAGTACAATGCAGCCTCTTAAGGCAATTCTCGAGTCTGGCCGTTAAGCGACCAGACACGGCCAAACGCGCCCGAAGTAACCTACAACAAGACCACCTGGCGCGTTCCGAGCACGCGTAGCAATGCGACCCCAACCCAGCCCTCGCAAGATCGCAAGACTGGCCCTTCGCATACATCATTACGCTCTGGAGATACCATGGGCATAGGGGAAGGGGCACGACCACGATAGGCCTAGAATGCGGCTCAACCACATCAGGGGCTCCTAAGTGCATCATTTCTTTTTTTTTTCTGTTTCCTTTTCTTTTCTTACCCACAGGACTCCGTTTACCAGAGGCCCTGTCCGGCAGTAGACCGACCGAACTCACGAGGCAACAGCCACGGAAGGAGAAAGGCTGCGACGAATATCCAGGTGGTCTCCCTGACGAGCATTTAATCTGTTTTATACACCACTCCGCAGCCTACCCCTGGAGGGGGACATGTTTAACAGTCCCGTCCCTTGCTTATCGCACTATTTGTATCATTCTGCATTAATAGCAGTACTTCTTGAATAAAACAATGCAGCACCCTTTTTGCCTATAATTGCATTTCTTTTTTATACATATGTTCGTTTACGGCATGTTGCATCCGTACACTTTGGTACGGCTAAAAAACACCAGGGGCTTATGTTCCCCACATCATGGTGTGATAAGTCCGAACACTTTCACAAGTGCGGCACTCCGAACTTATAGCATTATATGCATCAGCTCCGAATCATGTCTTGGGTCAATAGTTGGGTTTGCCCAGCTCCCATGTTTTGGTACCTTACGTTCCGTTGTATCGGCTAAGGTAGCACTGGGAGAACCACTGCGATTGCGCCCCAGTTGAGCTGGGTTAACGCCTCAGTGGAGAAAGCTAAAACTGACCGTCATGATGAGGCGAGAGCCGGTCGCTGTTCGAGAGGTTTTTTCGAGTCCCTAAAGACTTATGCCGCTTAGAGCGAGGAACCGACTTTGTCCGGCCCAGGCGTGGATAGCGCCCCGAATTCGGTCTTCCGAACACTAGGGGCTTCGCCAAAATTTAAAATTATAGAATTCTATGGCTAAGTGAGAGTGTTCAAGCATTATAAGTCCGGTTGCCTAGTTCGTCGTATTGAGCGCCTCCCTAAATGGACCTAAATATGGGAACAAAATGCTCAAATTTATACCGAACACCCCAGCACTCGCGGCATGGGGGCTGAAGCCGACGACTTGCCATCTCTCAGATTTGATAAACAGCCGCACAGAAGGTAATATTTTAAATCAACAAACGTTGCTTAGCGCATATGAACAAGGTTTTCTGCGCATAGGATAACAAAATGCGAGTTTACTCAAATATTACATCATTGGAGCACTCACCCGCAACAGTGCGGGCACCCTTCAGGACACTCTTATAATACATCTCGGGCGTGCGATACTCCTTGCCCGGCGGTGGCGCGTCCGTCACAAGCTTCTCAGCATCCATCTTGCCCCAGTGCACCTTAGCACGGGCAAGGGCCCGACGGGCACCTTCAATACAGGCGGATCGCTTGATGACCTCAACCCATGGACACGCATCCACCAGCCGCCGCACCAGGCCGAAGTAGCTCCCAGGCATGGCCTCATTGGGCCACAGTCGAACTATGAGGCCCTTCATGGCCTGCTCGGCCACCTTGTGGAGCTCGACCAGCTGCTTCAGCTGGTCGCTAAGGGGAACCGGATGTCCGGCCTCAGCATACTGAGACGAGAAGACCTTCTCCATCGCGCTCCCCTCCTCGGCCCTGTAGAAAGCGGCAGCATCAGACACGCTGCGGGGCAGATCTGCGAACGCTCCTGGAGAGCTCCGAATTCAGGTAAGTAACACGTAATCCACATCCACATGCTTGCTTTGCATGAAAAATGCCTTACCCGACGCTATTTTCTTCAACGCCTCGATTTCCTGGAGGGCCTTGTAGGCTTCGACCTTAGCGGCTTTGGCACTCTCAAGACCCGATGCAAGCTCCGACTCTCGAGTCTTCGAGTCACGCTCCAAACTCTCGTGTTTTTCCACGAGAGCCTGGAGCTCTTGCCGTACCTCCGCTACCCGCGCCTCTTGCTTCTCTCGCTCCGCGCGCTCCGCGACCGCATTGCGTTCAGCCATGGACACTGCCTCCTTCAGGGTCACCACCTCATTTGTGGCCCCTGCAATACCCATGTTATCCTAGTCATTCTTTTTGCAACCAAATCCTTTTCTATAAGGTACAATTTTAATAAGGTGCTACTCACCTTCTTTGTCCTCGAGTTGCTTCTTGGCACGGCTGAGCTCGTTCTCGGACCGCTCGAGATTTTGCTTCAAAGCATTGACCTCCACAGTCAGTGCGGCAGAGGTCAGCAGGGTAGCCTGCAATCCCATATCGACATATTTTTATGACTCCTGCGTATATCTTTTTAGATCCTCAGTCCGGCTTTTCTTTCCGAACACCGAACCGAGCATCAGGGGCTACTGTCTATGCGGTACTATTTTACATATATTAATATTCTTACCTCAAAGCCTGATAGAAGGCTGCTGCAGGCTTCGGTCAGCCCTCTTTTGGCGAGCTGGACCTTCTGAATCACCGCACTCATGACAGTGCGGTGTTCCTCCTCGATGGAAGCGCCGTTGAGCGCCTCCAGCAAGTCATCCGGCGCCTCCGGCTGGACGGAGGCCGCCGGCGCAACGGTCTTGCCCTTCTTGCGAAGGGGCCGCCCATCGGACTCCGGAACCACTGCAGGTTCTGGTGCGGAGTCCGGCACGAAGTCCGGGAGGTCGCCCTGTGCTACCTCCGGGTCCTCCTCCTCCGGATGGGTCCCTCTCTGGGATCCCACCTCGACGTCGTCAGCATCACGGGGAGAAGAGGCAGTTGGAAGTGAAGTGTTGTTCACATCCGACGAACCCAAGGACCCGCTCGACGAAGCGGGAAGATCGTCCTTGGGCAGACTGCAGGGTTGTATGCGGCGTTAGAAAGACACCAAGTGGTGAAAAGAAAATTCATGAAGTCATTCGGGAGTCCGGATACTTACGATCTCGCCAGGGGCTTGGCCCTCGGAGGCCAATCCTCGTCGTCGTCACTGGCGTTGGCAGAACAGTTAGGGGGAAGAGTTCTTCCCTTCTTGGACCCTTCGGCCTCCCTCGTTGGGGAGGCCCTCCTTTTCTTCCCTCCCCCCGCTGGGGGAGAGGCCCTTTTCTTCTTTTCCTCATCCTCGGGGGAAGAGTCCGCCTCGGAGTCATCGAACACCTGAAAAGGGGGACTCTTTCGAGTACCCGTGTCCTCCTTCTTGGCCTTCTTCTCCGGCACCACATGGGGTGCCGGAACCAGTAGCCCCGCCAGATGGGCATCCACTGGGTCTTCTGGCAAGGGGGCCGGACAGTTCATCTGCTCGGCCTTCTTCAGCCAGTCTTGTCAAAGGAAAAGGGAGTTTAGATCCTGCATAGAGTCAAACTATGAAAAGCAAGTATCCCATAAAGGGTAAAATCATTTACCTCGTCAGTCGGACGCTGTGAGCGGAATCCGTGATCTTCGGTAGCAGATGCGGGGGCCTCGGCGCCCTTAAAAAGCACCTTCCAGCCATCTTCGTACCTAGTGTCGAAGAGCCCGCTCAAGGTTCGGTGCTGAGCCGGATCGAACTCCCATAGTTTAAAGGCCCGTTGTTGGCACGGGAGGATCCGGCGGATGAGCATGACCTGGACGACGTTGACATGCTTGAGCTTCTTGTCCACCAGCTTCTGGATACAGGCTTGGAGTCCGGCCAGCTCCTCTGAATCACCCCAAGTCAGGCCACTCTCCTTCCAAGAGGTGAGATGTGTGGGGATGCCAGATCTGAATTCGGGGGCCGCTGCCCATTTAGGGTCACGCGGCTCGGTGATGTAGAACCACCCCGATTGCCACCCCTTGATGGTTTCCACGAAGGCGCCCTCGAGCCAAGTAACATTGGGTATCTTGCCCACAATGGCGCCTCCGCACTCCGCTTGATTCCCCTTCACGACCTTCGGCTTGACATTGAAGATCTTGAGCCACAAGCTGAAGTGGGGCTGGATGCGGAGGAAGGCCTCGCACACGACGATAAACATCGTGATGTTGAGGATGAAATTCGGGGCCAGATCATGGAAATCCAGGCCGTAGTAGAACATGAGCCCCCGGACAAAGGGGTGAAGTGGGAAGCCCAGTCCGCGGAGGAAATGGGGAAGGAATACCACCCTCTCATGGGGCCTGGGGGTGGGGATGAGCTGCCCCTTGTTGGGGAGCCGGTGCGCGATGTCGCTGGACAGGTATCCGGCGCCGCGCAGCCTCTCGATGTGCCCCTCCGTGACGGAGGAGGCCATCCATTTGCCTCCCGCTCCGGACATGGCTGGAGGAGGTCGAGGCGAGATGTACGGACTTGGGCGCTGGAGCTCGAGTGCACGGAGATGGATAAGCAAAGGAGGAAGAAGGCGTAGGTGAAAAGGAGGATCCTTATCCCCTTATATATGGACAGACGAAACTATGCGTCCCCATCGGCCTGGTAAAACTCGCTTTTCTCCCAAGCGCCGCAATCAATGGCGTGGTTGGGTTACCCACGTCCGTATTGATGAGAATCCTGGAATAAGGGGAACACGATCTCTGCTTCGACAAGACGTGCCAAGGAAACCGCTTCGCTAAGCGCGCTGAGGTGGTATGATAAAAATGATTCAAGTAAAGGCTTGGTTGTGGTGTGATGTCACGCCACGAAATACGTCAGCAGATTGAACTTGTGTTAATATTATTCTCTCTACGGTGGAATGTGGAATTTATTTTGCAGAGCCGGACACTATCCTAGTGTTCACAATCTTCTACAAATTATTCGGAGGAGGAACCTGCCTTGCAACATATGCGCGCCGGACTCATCGTCATTGAAGCCTGGTTTAGGGGCTACTGAGGGAGTCCTGGACTACGGGGTGTCCGGATAGCCAAACTATCATCATCGGCCGGACTCCAAGACTATGTAGATACAAGATTGAAGACTTCGTCCCGTGTCCGGATGGGACTTTCCTTGGCGTGGAAGGCAAGCTTGGCGATACGGATATGTAGATCTCCTACCATTGTAACCGACTCTGTGTAACCCTAGCCCTCTCCGGTGTCTATATAAACCGGATGGTTTTAGTCCATAGGACAACAACAATAACAACAATCATACCATAGGCTAGCTTCTAGGGTTTAGCCTCCTTGATCTCGTGGTAGATCTACTCTTGTAATACCCACATCATCAATATCAATCAAGCAGGACGTAGGGTTTTACCTCCATCAAGAGGGCCCGAACCTGGGTAAAACATCGTGTCCCTTGTCTCCTGTTACCATCCGCCTAGACGCACAGTTCGGGACCCCCTACCCGAGATCCACCGGTTTTGACACCGACAGTAACCCCAACTCAAATCCCAATTAAAAGTATCATCATTAACCCAAATCAAATTAATTAAAGTAACGCGATGAGATCACATCAATAGATTCATGTACCAGATACTCAAGATGTCCATAACCGGGGACACGGCTAACCATGATTAGTTTATACACTCTGCAGAGGTTTATGCACTTTTCCCCAAATGACTTGACCGCATCCATGATCGGATGATCGAGACATAGCCTTTCTGAAGCACTTACTCTCTACTCCGGGCGGATCGGTACACATACTTTCCCATACATCTGCTAGTCCACCTCTTCAAGAGCTCACGCAACTTACTCAACTATGCCAGAGCCCATAATGGCTTGTGGTTGCACACGGAAGTTTCTAGCATGAATAATCTTATGATCCCTTTGAGCCTGGGTGGCATTCCATAGGAAAAATCACATGGGTACTCCTGGATTTCCAAAACCAGGCAACACTGGGTTCCCCAGGTTCCTCAACCAATCCACCCAGATGTATATTGAACTTGCCACCTTATTGTTATCCATGGTTAAATAACTCTCAAACTTCCATGTGTAAATCATGATCCAACCCCCGTCTATGAGCATGGCTAAGCAATAAATAAGCATAACGTATATTCCCGGGGTGATCAAAAGGTATTAGGTTCCTACCTCAAGTACTACAACCAAAGCCACATGTTCCCAATCCTACTCATGCAAATATTTGAGGGGAAATACTAATGCATAGTAAAAACTGGGTATAAAAGAGTATGATCAAAGTGTAACTTGCCTTGCTGACGATCTGTAAACTCTAGAGATTCGTAGTAACAAGCTTCGCACTCCGCGTATTCTAGTGTAGACAAACAATAGCATACATAAGAAATCACTCAAACGAAACACGAGAAAAAACGAGAGAAGATCCAAATCGAACACGAAACAAGCAAACGACTTAAACTAGCAAAAGTCAAACCTAATAGCAACATTATCACATGGATTAGATCTTAATAGTAGGTACAAGTGATTAGCTATGATTTGCAAAAATATTCAACTCAAACAGAACAACGAAACTCAAAACACGATTGAGACAAGATCGTTTACTAATCTAGACTAAACTCAAATTTTTACAGTACCAAAATCATGTTCAAGTTGGTTAACTGGAAAGAACAGAACGATACGAAGATTTAGGCGCTGGTTTCATCTAATTTGGATAAACGAGTAAAAAGGTATGCTAGTTTAAAGATCAGGGGCTAAATCACGATAAAACTATTCGTGGATAGGTCCCTGGCTGAAAATAAACTAAAAAGAAAAATCCTACAGCGCGAACGTTCGCTAACAGAACCAATCTAACGAATACTATTCGTTAAAACGAACGAACGAACAGGCATTCGTTAAATAAGAAAACCTAAAAAAAACTGATGTAGATCTACTAAATCGAATAAAGCAGAAAAAACCTGGGGCCAGCCGATCTTTACCGGTTCGACAGCGGCGGCGGCGACGGCTCAGCGGCGGTGCGAAGCGGCGCGGGTGGCGGTGCTAGGTGGGGCGAGGCAACGGCAGCGGCAGGGCTACGCAGCGGCGGCGGTGCTGCTGCTGCTATTGTGGCGGCGGGAAGAGGCGGCACGGTGGGGTTGAGGAGAGGCGGCGGGGCGGCGCGGTATATAAAGGCCCTCGGGGCGGGGCGTCGGCTTGGAGGAGGGGCGACGGCCTCGGGAGGCGTGCCCGCCTCAGACTCGGCCAGCGGCGGCGGGGCGGACTCCCGCGCGGGGAAGGCGGCGGTGCGGTGCAGCTGGGCCGGCCTGCTCGGCTGAGCCTTCGGCCCAGTCGGGCGGAAGTTTTTTTTTAAATAAATTTTGCCCGAAAGAAAAATCCTAAATAAAATATAAAAGAAATCTCAAAATTCCAGAAACAATTTTCACCATCCAAACCTAATATTTAGGACAAGATGAACATTTTTTTGGACTAAGATGCAATATTCAAAAATGCAATATTTTTCTAATTCAAATAAAATACCAATAAAATCATAATTTGATTTTAAAATTCTTTCTCCAATATTTCTCTCAGGTTGAAGAAGTCATATTATCTTCTCTCAAATATTTTTATTATGGTAAATAATTGGAGAAAAAAATAATAAAATCAAATTTATCCTCTCTTCAAATTTGAAATAAATTTCAAATATGAATTTTGTGAAACCTCCAACTCTCTTCTTGGGTCCTTGAGTTGCTAAAGATTTCTAGGATCTCAACCAAATGCAAGAATAAATATGATATGCATATGATGATCTATGTATAACATCCAAATTGAAAACTGGGATGTTACAAACCTACCCCCCTTAAGATGAATCTCGCCCTCGAGATTCGGGTTGGTCAGCAAAAAGGTTTGGGTGGTCTCTACGGAGATCTTCTTCTCGCTCCCAGGTGGCTTCCTCCTCGGTATGGTGGATCCACTGAACTTTGCAAAACTTGATAACCTTGCTGCGAGTAACTTGATTGGAAAACTCGAGGATCTTGACTGGCTTCTCTTCATAGGTCAAATCATTGTCTAACTGAATTGCTTCCAGTGGCACTGTATCTCTTAGAGGAATATCGACCATCTCTGCGTGGCACTTCTTCAACTGGCAAACGTGAAACACATCATGAACTCCTGACAATCCTTCTGGCAATTCCAGCTTGTAAGTGACTTCCCCCATGCGTTCCAAAACTCTGTATGGTCCCACAAAACATGGTGCTAGCTTTCCCTTGACTCCAAAACGCTTAACTCTTTGAAGTGGGGACACACAAAGATATGCTCTGTCTCCGACTTCATAAACTGTCTCTTTGCGTTTAGTATCCGCGTAACTCTTCTACCTGGACTGAGCTACCTTGAGTCTATCGCGAATCAAATTAACCTTCTCTTCAGAGTCTTTGATTAAGTTTGGTCCGAACAACTATCGATCTCCAACTTCATCCCATGATAACGTTGTCCTAAACCTCCTTCTTTACAAAGCTTTGAAAGGGGTCATCTTCAAACTGGCTTGATAATTGTTGTTATAAGAAAACTCTGCATATGGCAAATTGTCATCCCAACTAGATCCATAGTCCAGCGCACAACCTCTCAACATGTCCTCCAGAATCTAATTGACTCTCTCGGTATGTCCATCCGTCTGTGGATGAAAGGTTGTGCTGAACTTTGGCCCGGTACCCAAAGTTTCGTGCAACTGATTCCAAAACTTTGAAGTAAACTGGGTTCCTCTATCTGATACAATGGTCCTCGGAACTCCATGCAAACATATGATCCTGGTCATGTATATCTTTGCCAACTTAGCACTCGTATAGGTAGTCTTCACCGGGATGAAATGAGGTACTTTCGTCAAACGATCGCACTACAAAAAAAATACACTTCTGTGATGATACGTGTTTGTCACAGTAGGTCACGTTTTTTGTCATGCATGTACATCCATGACAAATTTATGACAAAATCAAGATAGTCATACTTGTGCTCTCATAGAAGTGTTCCATGACATTACCGAAATTATCATCACGGAAGTGTCCACCTCCATAACGATAAATCGTGCGTCACAGAAGTGCTTTCGTTAAGGGTGACCGACACGTGGCATCCACCATAACGGAATGCTGTTAACCTATCGGGTCGGGTTTTGGATCCGATAACCCGTTAACAGCCCCGACCAATGGGGATTTTCCACGTGTAAAATCATCATTGGCTGGAGGAAACACGTGTCGGCTCACCATTGGGACAGATGTCATCCACTCATTGGACGGAAGACGCCTATGGTACGTCGACACATGGCACGGCCCAACGGAGGCCCATTCCTGTGAAAAGGTCGGCCCAGTTAAAATTAGCAGGCCAACCCATATAAGGCCTACTTGTGTCAGGTCCATTTAAGCCCACGGCCCATACGAGATGAGCCAATTCGGCCCGTCAACGGCCCATTAAAGATTTGACACCATTGCAGCCCATCGTCAGTTCGACCCCGTTAACAGCCTGCTATATATCTGGGCTCAATATCGGCCCGATGAGATTCTGGCCTGTTAACGGCCCGTTTAATGGATGGGCCAATTTTCAGGATGTACATCTTTCGGCCTTTTAGCGACCCATTAAAATGTTGGGCTAGTTTCTGGCCCGGTGTGTCTTTCAGCCTGTTGACGGCCCATAAATCTGATGGGCCATTTGTTGTCGGACATGAGTTTCGGCCTTTTAGCGGCCCATTTAAGTGTTGGGCCAATTTTCTGGCCCGGTGTCACTTTCAGCCTGTTGACGGCCCATAAATCAATTGGGCCATTTTTAGTCGGACCTGAGTTTTCGCCTTTTAGCGACCCATTTAAGTGTTGGGCCAATTCCCGGCCCTGTGTGACTTTCGGCCTATTAACTGACCATAAATGAGTTGGGCCATTTGTAGTCATACCTCAGTTTTGTCCCTTTAACGGCCCATGCCCTTCATGGTCCAATACCAACCCGGTTTCTCTTTCAGCCTGCTAAAGTCCCACAACACAGTTGGGCCATTTACAATACGACCTGACTTTCGGCCTCTTAGCGGCCCATGGTCTTCATGGTCCAGTACAAGCCCGCTGTCTCTTTCAGCCTGCTAAAGGCCTACAGTATAGTTGGGCCATATGCAGCCCAAACTTAGTAACGACATGTTAACGGCCCGTGAAATAAACTGGGGCCACCTGTTGCCCGCTTTGATGTCGGCCTATTAACGACCCGGGAGGTAAGAGGGCTGACCATTGACTTTCGGCCTAGTAACGGCCCATTAACTTAATGGGACCACTAAAGTTCGTACATGTATTTAGGCCAAATTAGATAATTTGAGCCCATTACGACGAGCAATTATGCACAGGACCAAAACCGATCACGCAAAGGTACAACATACAGGGAATAACGTTGCACATCCAGCATATATTACAGGAAATTACATCCACTGGGCAATCAAAGATTGATGCCGGTGCAAATAAATGAGCAGAACCTAACCATCTACAACGTCACAATCTGCAACCTCAGCACAGATGACGCCCATAAGCATGTGGGCAAGTTCTTTCTGCTTTGCTACACTGTCTCTAAAAACATTGATCAGTTGTTGTGTCGCACGACTCTACACCTCTGATTCATCCACCATTTCCATCATTGCTTCAGCCATTAATTGGTTCACAAACATACATTTATTCCGTTGCATTCGATCCAGAGGATACTGAACAGATTCAGATGGCGATTTTGGCAGGCTTGTATTATTGATAGTGGAGAGTGTCTTGACCACTCCATCATAACATAAATTAGGACGGGAACCAAATAGATTAATCATGAGTTATTGCCATATTACCTGGCCTAGATTTACTGGAAAGAAACAATGGGGTTGCCTTGCTGTATTCAGAGTTTGTCTTCTTATCTTCAGCAACCTGCACAAAATTAACACACTAGCATTGCTATCATTGGCCAAGTCAGATAATAGGAAAGCAACATTGACAGAATGAACGTTTGGGCAAGTAGCCTACACCAAATTAACACAATATGGCACAACTATCATCAGCCAGGTAAGGTAGTACGAAAGCAACATTGACACAATGAATGAATGGGCAACCAGAGAAGCACTACAATTCAGTAATGTGCGTGATATGAGATAGTACATTCATGCAGCTCAGTATGCAAAACTGCCAGGCAGTTTTCCTTACAAAAATCAACATTGGCGCCTTTAACATTTTGCTACAACTAATTTTAGATCAGATAAAGGTTAGATTCACGCCGATTAACAAAATACATGTTGATGTAAAAATATAGTGATATACAACACGTACTTACATCAGCATTGGAGCACAGAGAATTCCCGCAAGATATTTTCCTCGAATACGATCCCAATGGAGGAAGTCTTCTATCGTTTAACCTTATTTTCTAAAAGAGAGATGGGTAAGAAACATGTAGAAAATATGATCAGAATGCTATAAAATTTCATGATGCGAAGATACGCACACGCTTCTTAGAATGGAGTTGACATTCTTTTGCTGGACTGGAGCGGACTAGTTCTTTGGCCACTGGAATCTGCTTATTATCAGTGGGAGTTGGGTTTCTCTGTGCTGGAGCAGTATCTATGAAAAATGGAGTTGGTTTATTATCTCCTGGCGTTTGTATCTTTTGCAAAGACCTGGTTTGTAAACCTTCAGATTCTAACAGAGCCATCTTCCCCTTGCATGCCTTATATAGAAGAATGGTGATTCAGTTATAAAACATGCTACAGCAGAGATGGAATAGGTATTGAAGAATAGAAAGGCATGACATATTGACATGTATTCCCTCCATCCGGAAATAAATGGACGGGTATAGGCGTATTTCAGTTCTAGATACATCTAGTTTTATCCATTTCTACGACATTTAATCCGGACGGAGGGAGTATGATGTAAGAGCTAGGGATACGACAGGACAACACAGTAAAACAACACTAAAAAACCCACTGCAGAACCAAAGTATTCAAATCCACTGATATGAGATAGTACACTCATGCAGCTCAGGATGCAAAACTACTAGGCAGTTTTCCTTGCAAAAATCAACATTGTGGCCTTTAATCATACAATTTGCTACAACTAAATTTAGATCAGATAAAGGTTGGATTCACGCCGATTAACAAAATACATGCCGATGTAAAAATATAGTGATATACAGCAGGTACTTACATCTACATTGGAGCATAGAGAATTCCTGCAAGAATCTTTCCTCATAAACGATACCATTGCAGAAATTCTTCTATTTGTTAAGCTTATTTTCTAAAAGAGAGATGGGTAAGAAACATGTAGAAAATATGACCAGCATGCTATAAAATTTCATGATGCAAGGATACGCACACGCTTCTTAGAATTGAGTTGACATATTTTTGCTCGACTGGAGCGGACTAGTTCTTTGGCCACTGGAATCTGCTTATTATCAGTAGGAGTTGGGTTTCTCTGTGCTGGAGCAGTATCTATAAAAACTGGAGTTGGTTTATTATCTCCTGGCGTTTGGATCTTTTGTGAAGGCCTTGTTTGTAACCCTTCAGATTCTAACATAGTCGTCTTCCCCTTGCATGCCTTGTATACAAGAATGGTGCTTTAGTTATAAAACATGCGACGGCAGAGAGATGGAATAGGTACTGAAGAATAGAAAGGCATGACATATTGACATGTATTCCCTCCATCCAAAAAAATGGATTGGTCTAGGCGTATTTCAGTTCTAGATACATCCTTTTTTATCCATTTCGGCAACATGTAATCCGGACGGAGGGAGTATGGTGTAAGAGCTAGGGATACCACAGGACAACACAACAAAAAAACTAGTTGAATGTAAAACTATATGCTAGCGGAATACGTACAAAAATAACCAAGGCAACATCCATGTGTATGATTGGGAAAATAAGATGGCATTGCAACAGAGCACTAGAACAGCACTTCAATGTAAAAAAACATGGTATGGCAGACAGATGAAGTACATACTGATGAATAACATTGCATAAGATATTCAGAAGCATGATGTCCAAATTAAGCAGATGGCATTGTGATAGAGTAGAATGACAGTACTTGAATTTGAAAACATGTTATCATGAATGGAATAGGTACTGAAAAGCAGGAAGGCATGACATATTTACATGCATGATCAGCATGCTAAGCTCATGGCATTGCAACAAAGTAGATACACTCCAGGACATTATATGCATGTTGTACCCATATCACAGGCCAAGTTAGAGCAAGGACCTTGTGGGGTGAAGAGGATTCATCATCTTTCTGCAAGTCTTCTGAAGAACTGCCTTTACATGTTCCATCATATTGGGTATCATTGACATCAAGTTTATTGGCCTTTACATTGCTCCATGAGGTTCTTGTGGATATATCAGTGTGTGCAATTATATCTGACATGCATGGAAGACAACTAGTAGTTAGATTTATGTAAATGAGTGCCTGTAGGAGACGACATAAATAGTAAGACTGGGGTTAACTAGCAGCAACAGGTCTCATAAACTAAAGGGAGAACACAAATGAAAGCTACATAATATGTATCGTTTGTACTCGAGATTAACTAGATGGCACACAAAAGTATTAAAGAACAACATAGGTAATACTAGAAGTTGTATAATACTATAATCACCAGCCTATGGGATAGCATTGGTTGATGGATGATAACTATGGAACAGCGTTACCTAAAGAACAAGTATCTTAGCTGAACTATGGAACAGCGTGAACTCCTGAACAAGACCCGTAAGAGATCAGCATGAATATACAGTGAAATGTGATGATCTATTTTCCGTGCTTAGATGAATAACAAAGCCATAAATGTTGCACACAAGTAAGATGAGGGTACAACCTATCTGGCTGCCATCCATAGAAGTGAGCATCATGTGCTGACTTGTCGATGGCCCTGCAGTTGTTGTGGCTGTCCATGTCGGGCACGCGCATTCGATGCAGGGAACTGTTGAGTGGGGACTATAGCTCCCTTCTGGTGTATGCTTCCCTTGTTGGAGCAGCTGCGGTGAGTCGGAAGACGGTGTGTCTGAAGATGCAGATAACGCATAAAGTTAAGAACGACATATCTCTTTGATCTGAAGAAATACACTAAGAGATCAACAGCAAGGTACGAGAGTGGTCACACGTCTATTGACTGAAGACTAAATTGGGGTCACACGATTTTATTTTATTTTGGTACTGTCCGATCTATGCCGGATGGCTTGATGGCCGTCTTGTGCCTCCCGGCTGACACTGTTCGGAATCTTCCCCGAAGAGCCAGCGACCAACGGCAGAGCAGCCTGCCTCCGCCATCCGTGGCCCCGTCCAAAACCCCACTGCCCGCCCCACCGCACTGTCATCGTTGCGCCGCCCCCGGGCCAATCCACAAAGACTCCCCGTCATCCAGATCCGGCGGCGGCAGTACCTTCAACCCACGCAACTCTAAAAGATAGCCATCTAAGCGATGCTTCCGCAACGAACTTGCGGCCCCACACCCTTACGTTAGACACCAGCCAACCGGCAGCCTAGGAGCTCCGCCGCCTCGAGGGGTGCTGCTTCCCATTGGGAATCGATTGGCCCAGAATAAAAATTCAGACAACTGACACCTAAATAAAGTGATTTCAGATGAGGGTGCGACCTATCTGGCGGCATGGTGAAGTAGGCAGGTCCAGCTGCTGAGTCGGTGAGGCCGGCGCAGTTGCGGTGGTGACCGACGATAGGGAAATAGCGATGTCGCGACGGTCGATGGCTACGCGGAAGCAGCGCCAGGACTCTAGACGGATTCGAAGTTGGAGCCGCTCCGGCACCGTGAACAATGGCGGGGGTGAATCGGCTCCGGTACGGTTCACGCGGCCGTCGTCGAGGCAGCACCAGCAGCACGGAGTAAGAGGCACATGGCCCAGTGCACGACGGAAATTGGACAACGTCTCCGGCATTAGGGAGGAGGGCGGCTGTCAAATTGGTGCGGTGGGGGCGCCATGGAGGTGGGGTTGAGGTTTCGCAGCTCAGGAGAAGGGAGCTTCCCGAGGAGAAGGTGATTTGGCGCCCACGAGGTATGAATGGGGGCGGGCTGGGGGGGGGAATTGGGAGGCGAGTGGAACCATGTCTTACGGACGCATTTGTCTGAAATGTGAGGGGGAGTTACAGTTCTACCCTTACCTATAGGCTTCTCGGCTTGGGTCTGTGTACTGAGGGTCGGGGATAGTAGAGTAACTTTGCTTCTCCCCAAATAGTGGGCGGGAGCGATTTCGGGCGAGGAGGGCGTATTTTGAACTATAGTGGGCGCGAGCGAATTCGGGCGATGAGAGCGTGTTTTGAAATAGTGGGCGCGAGCTATTTCGGGCGAGGAGAGCGTCTTTTGCCGACCATGGTTTATGAATTATTCGGCACATGTCATTTCGGCCGAGGAGAAGGCACGCTTGGATGAAGTTACGAACCTACCCTCGATGTACAACGGGCCAATTGATGTGTGTCCCACATAGGACGGTAATTTCACGTCTCCCATTTATTTGCTCGGGCGAATTCCACTGAGTAGAGAGGATGTTTAACAGTTCATTCAAATTTTGGGAGAACAAGCATCCACGTCTACCTTACAAAGTCGATTCGAATCAAATTTTGAAATATTAGCTTGCCACTTCTTTTTTAGATGGAGAGATGATGCTCCGGAGTAATGTGTTTTTACATGCTCGTTGCTAGCGATTTACTATATGAAAAATAGTTGCCCACTCAAAAACGCGAATCAAACCCAAAATGAAATATCTCGATTCAATGAACTAGCTCGTTTAGTAGGACAAAACAGTGAACTAAATCCAAAATTGAACACCTCAGTTGAGTAGCATGTTGTACAGTATTATAGTACTCCATGAACATGTTGAAAGTCAAATTAATGAACTTGTTTGATATACGCATATATCCGTTCATGTGTGGATTGCAGACAACATGGTCTCCAATTTAAATATTTGAATGCAAGTTTATATCAGTCTTTAATGCATAAAACGCGACCTCCCCCTCTCCCAGATTCCTGTTCTCTCTCTCTCTCTCTCACTCTCTCGCCGACAATCTTCAATTCTGTCACACGCATCCGACACAAAAACCTTGTTGGTCCCTCTCCCTCTGTGTGTGTGTGTGTGGGGGGGGGGGGTCTTTCTAGTCCGCATTCATATATACACCATCTATAGGTCTCTCTCGCACACTATGTATGATACTCTAGCTAGTCCAAGCTAGATATCTTGGGTGCACTCATCGTACGCACACAAATTCCTTGGCTCTTTGCCCGTAACTCTCTCATGCACCACTATGTCATCTCGGAGCTCTTCCCCCCTCTCTCAAACTCTCCATCCACCTGGGTCACACATACACATGCATATCTCACTCGCACTCGATAGGCCCATCTAAAACTCTATTTGTCTCCATCGTTCTCTCTCCATCTCACACGCACACACACACACAATCTCATGCCCAGCTAGCCAAGTATGATGGTCTCTCACTCAATTGTAGGCACACGTAGTCCCCCTATATGTATATGACTAGCTAATCTTAGTCTCCATCACAAACATGTGCATGGTCTATCTC
The DNA here is from genome assembly GCF_002162155.2 of Triticum dicoccoides. Lineage (NCBI taxonomy): Eukaryota > Viridiplantae > Streptophyta > Magnoliopsida > Poales > Poaceae > Triticum > Triticum dicoccoides. The sequence goes on from NC_041381.1 coordinate 496,307,755, forward strand.
GATTTCTCTCAGGGCATCTTTCTATTGCGCACGCACTCCCTCAATCTCCCACCCATATAGTCCCTTCACGATCTCGAGGGGATCTCTCTATCACAAACACACCCTCTCTCCCTCCCCTGGCGTCCATGCCATCCATGTGTCCCTCTCGACCTTTTTTCCTTGTTGGCCAGACCTCTATTGGACATGTGCTACAGGGGTGTCTCTCTCCGTTGCAAACAATCACACACTAGCTATCTTCGTGTATCTCCTCGCCTCACTTTTCCATCTCGGAGATGCATGCGTGATATGTTCGCATAAGAAATGAAAAAACACACTATCTCTCTAATTTATCGTTTGTTGTCACTTTCTCTTTCACACACATACTCTTTTTACACACTTACTCATTCTCCTTCACACACACTTGATCTGTCTCGACTGAGGCACTCACCTCCGTCCATAGCACATAGATTTATTGAAAAGTCAAACATCACAAAGTTTGACCATGTACGTGGAGAAAAGAATTACATCTAGTACGGCAAACATATACCATTAGATTCACCATGAGATGTAGTTTTGTATGATGTATCTTTGGTATTGTAGATATAAATAACATTTGTGTAAACCTGATCAAAGTTTACAAAGTTTGACTTCTAAAAAATTTACATGCACTGCATTATCGAGCGGATGGAATATCTCTTTCCCCCTCTCAGCTATCTAACGCACCACTCAACCTTATCGGGGCTCCTCAATCTCTCTCAAACTTTATTGGTCAGTTTGGTTCGTGACCTGACCCTCATGCCTTGATGGTCGGTACTGCCTGGTGTGGACCTGAGATGTAAAATATTTCTGCCTGGCCAGGCTTGTGTGGTGCTGAAGCGTTTGGTTCATGCCTGGGCTAGGCCAAGCATCAACGTCCCATCAATCAATCCATGCATCAATTATTTAATGCTAATATCCATCCATATTGCTGTTAGCCTCGTGGCCGCACGACCAGGCACGGGCAGGCATTCGAAATCGATCGCTTGGGCCAGGCTACTTGCAGTGTGTGGAGTTCAGCCAGGCTAATTAAAGTGCAAGGGAACCCAGCACAGGCGGGCTATCTTTTTCACAGGGTAGCAACCAAACAAGCATGCATGAAATCCAGCCACAACCCCAGGCCACGCAAAAGATGCTCACGACGCAAGCCAAACGGGCCTTAAATCTCCCTGGTTCACAAATACACATGTCTCGCTCGCGCTATACATATAGACCAATCCAACACTCTCCGCCCTTGTTCTCTCTCCATGTGACACGCACCCCCCTAAGTACCATAATCCCTCACTCCATCATAGGCTCTGTTTGGATCCATGGGTTAGAGTTAGTTTGGGTTAGTTTGGAGTCAACTAACCCAAAAAGATCCAAACAGGAGGGTTAGTTTAGGTTAGATGCATCTAACCCATCCAAAAAAACTAACCCATCCAAGAGGTACTTATTTGGGTTAGTTCTTCTCGGGACCACTAATAAACACTTTTTTCTCTCGCTCTCCCCGCAGCAGATCCCTCCCCACTTCCTCGAAGCTTCTCGTCCTCTCCCTCCCTCCCTCTCGCACCGCCCGTGAAGGTGCCTCGCCGTATCCGCGCTCCATCTAACCCTGCCATCCAAACACCTCTTTACATAGAGTTAGTTCAGGGTTAGAATCTAACTCTAACCTCTAACTGAGTTAGAGTATCCAAACAGGGCCACAGGCCCAAGCACTCCCCCCCCCTCCTAAGTATGATTATCTCTTACTAGCCATCAGGAATACACATATTGTCTCCTTCCATCCATACGTCTATCTCGATATCTCTCGGGGCATCTTCTATTGCGCACACACCTTGTCACTCGATCTCCCACCCATGTAGTCCCATCATGATCTCCAGGGGATCTCTCTATGACAAACATACACTCTCTCCTCCCCATGTCTGCATTTTCTCCGTACGTCTCTCTCGACCTCTCTCCCTTGTTTGTCAGACCCCTCTTGGCCACGTGTTAGGGGTCTTCCTCTCTCGGTTCCAAACAACCACACACTATCTCCTCACGTTGCCTCTTTTGTCGAAGATGCATTTGTGATATGTTTGCATAAGACACGCACGCTTTTTCTCCACTTTTATCGTGTGTTGTCCATGTCTCTTTCACACACACACACACACACACTTTTTTCACTCTCTCTCTCTCTCTCTCTCTCTCTCTCTCTCTCTCTCTCTCTCTTTCTCTCTTTCTCTCTCTCTCTCTCTCGTCAGGGACTCTGTCACGTCCATAAGCATATGGATGTTTTGAAAAGTCAAACCTCGGAAAAGTTTGACTAGGTATATGTGGAGAAAAACATTTACATATGGAACGATCATTAGATTCATCACAACATGTACTTACTTCATACTATCATTTATCTTTGGTATTGCCGATATAAGTAATTTCTTTATAAACTTGGTCAAAGTTTCAAAAGTTTGACTTTAAAAAAATGTTGTAACTACATTATCGAACGGAGGGAGTAGCTCTTTCTCTCTCTCTGCTATCTCTCACGGGCCTCCCCTCTCACTCGAACTCTCTATACCAACGGATATACGCTCATTGTGTCAGCGTATAGCTCTGTATATTGTTTAGTTGACCGGTCAACCAATCCACATGCTGCGTTGTCAGCTCGTGTTCTGTATCTTGGTGTGCTGGCCCATGTGGCAGTGGGTGAAAATAAGTAAACTAGAGGCCCATCTGACACGCGGTGAAGGAAACAAAGTTGAAACCACTCGGGGTAGCACCCCGCACGCTAGTAAATTGAGGGCGCATTAAGGACAAACTTCTTGCGCGCGAAGGATGCACTCGCGCACAATTCACCACTGCGTGGCGGCATGCACAGAAGGACGCACTCGCGCACACCCAGCACACAACACACACTAGCACACGTGTACACCGGCGTCGCCGCCAGTTGATATGGACGGCGAGGCAGACAACAAGCAGAGGCCGCTCGAGCCAAAACCGCATCCGGCGAGCCTGGACTTCATTAGCAGCCTCCCCGACGACATGCTGCTCGTCATCATCGGCCTCCTCCCCACCAAATCTGCCGTGCGGACCGCCCTGCTCTCCCGATGGTGGCGCCCCCTCTGGCGTTGCGTCCCCCTCAAACTCACCGTCGATAGCTGCCTCTGCGACGGGGATTGCAAACGCATGGCCGCAGTCTCCAAGATCCTTTCATCGCACCCTGGGCCAGCCAGACGCCTTGACATCCGCATGTTCAGTACCAACTACAAGGTCGAGCCCAAGTTCGACGAGTGGTTCTTATCCCCCGCCCTAGATCAGCTCGAGGAGCTCAGCTTTGAAGCTGGACGATGTTGCTCTCTGCCGCCGTCCGCGCTCCGCCTCATGCTAACGCTGCGCCGCGCCAGCTTCAGCTCCTGCTATCTTCCCCAGATTGGTGTCACACCCGCCCTTCTTCTCCCAAAACTCAAGCAGCTCGTCCTCTTCGACGTTGTCATCTCGAAGAAGGCTATGGAGCACCTGCTCCACAGTTGTACCGTGCTCGAGTACCTTCGTCTTGAGCAGATCCACGGGTTCATTAGCCTCCACATCGCCTCGACGAATCTCTGATGGATTTACGTGTCTTGCTGGCCCCGCAACAAGACATCAATTGGGAAGAGATCACTCCAGCGGTTCCACGTTATGGTCATTGAGAATGCGCCTTTCCTTGAGAGATTGCTTGTATCGGATCTAGAAGGTCCAACAAAAATCAGGGTCACTGACGCGCCGAAATTGACAGCGTTGGTGTACTCGTCTGCCAAATTCTCCGAACTCTTTATTGGATCCGTAATCGTTCAGGTACAACACTCATCTTCTTCTCCGTCTTCTTGAAATTCACATTTTTAAATTTATTCTTGATGTATTTACGACCGTCTTCCAGAAAATGATTCCCACAAGCTTGACCCAGTCCATGTGCACAGTGAAGATCTTAGCACTAAAATCTATTGGCCCCAATCTGGATCAAGTTGTTGGATTCCTTACATGCTTTCCGTGCACGGAGAAGCTACTCATCGAGGTGAAACTTCTTTCCTATTAGTAAACGGTAATCACAACGTAGCTCAATTTTTTCGTAATTTTCCCAAATTATGATGACAAGTGTAGTGTTCAAAACTACATCTACGCACTGCACCGAAAGAAATGTTTTTAGTATTTTTTTCTCACGTGATCACCTGCATCATTTTTATGATGTACTACTATAGTAGCCCAGGCTAGTCATAGTGGAAAGTAACTTAGACTACTCCAGTAACTCTATCGTTACCCTAAGGGCAAGTACTACTACTACCCCCGTCCTGGTTTACTCTTCCAATTTTGTAGTATCAAAATTTGACCATAGATTTAACTGACAAAATGTTAATGCATGTCACTAAGAACTATATCGTTGGATTCGTATTTGAACATAATTTCAAATGGTGTAATTTTTAGTGACATGCATTGGCATTTTCTTAGGTAAATCTATGGTCAAAATTCTATACTAAATACGAGGTAGTATTCCCTCCGTCCCAAAATTCGTGTCTTACATTTGTTTAGATACGGATGTATCTAACACTAAAATGTAACTAGATACATCCGTATTTAGACAAATTTAAGACAAGAATTTTGGGACAGAGGGAGTACAAAAGTGGTCTATGTAGGCCAAAACATGTGCCAAATTCACTTGTGATGCATTTGGCATCGATGCCCCTCCATTGCTCACCTGGTGTCCCAATCTGGAGCACCTACTTTGCTCCGGTGCCAAATTAACTCACACAATGAAAAAACACTGCGTGGGAGAGAGAGAGGACTGAGGCAATAAAAAAACACTTGTTTGGGAGAGTGAGAGGCTGGTGTAGTTGGTTTGATTAATTTGTTTATACATGTGGGTCTGTGTGCACAGCGGTGCCAACTCTCTCACATCGCGAGAGCGGTGCCAAAATCTTTTGATTTGACATCGATGCGTATTATGTGGCATACTTTTGCGAAATATGGCATCGGCCACATAGTGGAAGGCAACAAATGCCCAAGCTCTTCACGTGCTCCTAGTTAAATGAGAGGAAATAGAAACAGAGAGAGAGAGAGGGAGAGAGAGAGAGTGAAAAAATATCACTAGCCAGCCAACCCTATCGTATGAGCGAATGACATTGGTACCTCGGCAATCTTATGCAGCCAGCTGCTCTAATATGTTCTCTTATTTTGCAGATAAAAAAAGACCTGAAAGTGAAAAATGTGCTGCACTATAACAATCTCATTGAATGCCTTGATCTCTATCTTATAGAATTGATTTGATCGACTACCGAGGCAGCACATCTGAGATTAAATTGTCCATGTTCTTTGTTCTGGAGGCAAGTGTGCTCAAGGTAATGAGGTTTGGCATTCTCTGGCGCAACAATGAATGGCATGCTGATCACCACAAGCGTCTAAGCCTAAATGACAAAGTCTCCGCAGAAGCTGAATTTGTTTTTGAAACATCAAGTGGCCAGAGACTCGAAAACTTATTTGCCCATTAGACTTGTCAGGGTGGTGGATTTTAGTTTGTACGATAATGCTGCATCCACCTAAAGTAACGAAAGTTCTTACGTGAACTTCCTAGTAATTCCCTCTTCCTAGGTGCAACATTACTCCTAACATTTGTAGTATCAGTTTGAAACTTGTAATATTGACGTGTCCTATTCCTGCATTTTCAAAATCCTGCGAATCAAATAGGTCCTGAGTTGGTGATGATGTTGTGCCTCCCATCTTTCACCAGTAGCCGTCGGATCTAGATCTGACGCATACAAACCAAGCTTCTCCATTTTTGCAAAAAGATGCCCGCACTTGTTCCCTATTTACAAACAACTCCTTGTCTCTCACAATCAGCCTTATCTCCTCCCCACCACATCTAGAAGGTCGTGGAAAAATCTGGCGCGATGGCCACTGCCAGAGCAGTCCACCCCCAATCTTGGTGTTCCGTGCAATGCACGGGCATCTATGCACGGGAAATTATGTCGAACAGGGCTAGTTGTAAGCAGGCTAGCTCTATAGCCATGATTATAGTGACTGGAGACGGTGAGGCTGACTATGGTATGCCGAACACGGCGCCTATACTCAGGTGTCATCTCCGGCGCAGGGTCTTGTCACTTCACTGTGAGGAGCAGCACGTAATAATTTGACCAACGGGTAGTACAGTGCTAGTACTCCTAGGAGTTGGTAGTACTACTACTAGTACTAGTAGCACCACCGTCTGGATTTAGGAGTACTACCACATCCATCTGGATTTTAGTATTTGACTAGCAATATCTAGTAATGCATGTCACAAAAATGTACTACTCCCTCTGTAAATAAATACATGGTGTTTTATTCCTATCGGCAAGAGAACTTAATGTTTTCTTGCTAACTAGAGTCTTAATAGAATTACACGCAATGAACTAAACACTGCATGTCATGTTTGGTAGTCTCAAGTCATTGAAAGCATGCACGGCCCACATCTCTCATTGGTTGATATGTCATGAAATAAGAAACAAGGAGGGAGTTAATGCACCATGCCTAAGTGTTTTGGGATTATTTGGTTTTCGTAATGTGACTTACACAACATTTTTGTTTACATGCAGTAACATTTTATTAGTTAAATCAAAGGTCAAAACTTGGCGCAAAATGCAAAGGGGACCAATAAACTAGTAAACATCAAACTTCTCTCGTTTGGCCCCAACTAGAGGTACGGTGAGATGACTATACTGCACCGGCACAGAGGGGGGCGCAGCTTCATTGACTTACGGCAACTGCCTTTGGGTGAATGACACGTGGGCCTAGGGGGTGGCTGGCCCACCTATCATACAGCCAAAGGCAGGTGCAGTAGAGGGCCGAGGAGTAGTACAAAATCCTATGCACCTACGCACGCTAACCAAGGGCAAGAGTGATCACTCGAATCGCAAGATCAGTTGACTAGTAGAAGCTAAGCTAGACCCATGGAGGCGATGAGCACGAGCATCAGCCGGCTATGCCAGATGGTCCACGATGCCGGCCTGCGGCCCGGCAATGAGGAACGTCTCCAGGTAGTATTGCTTGAGGCCGGCAGGGCGAGGGGCTGCTTGGACGACAGCTTCGTCTCCTTGTTCGACGAGGTCCTCGTCGGTTTCCTCAACAAGTTCACCATCGTCAAGAAGCTCGCGGGCGACTTTGACATAAGCCTTCAGCCGACGCACCCAGGCTCTACGATGCCCGTCACCCTCAACGGCCACTATGGTGACAACCTCTTCAACGCACTGGTGGCCCTGCGACTGCCCACCGTCGCACCGGAGAATGTCCACCTTGAGGTCGCGCTCGCCGTGCAGCGCCTGGCGCAGCAAGACACCATGGACATAATCACCCACATCTACGCGCATGCAAGAGGAGGACGATATGACGCTGGCCTTCTTGGACCGCAAGGCAACCTTGGACGCACTGTTCAGAAGCACATTGAGCTCGCCGCCAACGCTGCTGCTCCTCACACGTCGATTGGTGACCCGGCGCACTAGGGCGTGAGGATGTCGTTGATGGATCCGTATGTATTTTTATCTTTCCGTCAAATCCATGTAGTAGTATATGATACTACAGTAATTATCTTACCTTTCGCATCAACTTCATAATTTTCATACATACTCCATGCATGAATGGCGCCAGAACAAAACTTCTCATTACTCTAGGCAAAATCGTTATTTTCTATCTATCGATCGCGCCATGGAGCAGAACCAAATTTTACAGGTTACGAGTTCAAAAGGAAAATCCTGCTGTGTTCGCGTCGCACCCCCACACGGTTGGTCCAGCACGCCGCTCAAGCGGGAATGCATGCGGTGTTGCATTTTCACTTACAAGTGGGGCCGTAGTTGAGCAAACCGACTATCGGCAAACCCCCACCCCGCCCACCGCGCGATGGCTGAGAAAACAGGAGGGAGAAGAGATGGTTGTAGCACAGACTCCAAGAAAATTGGTGTCGGATGGGACTCGTGTGGGTGGCGTGTGCCGTAGTGCTAGACGTGAATGCTAGTTATGGCCCATGCCACCCCACTATATCGAGCCTATATCGAGGTACATTACGTAGAACAAATTTCCTGCAGTCCATGCTCAGCACTCCTCTATCTTTCTTCTTAGCCAGCCAGCGGACGCGCGGAGCCCATCGTTTGTTTGCTCACATGTGGTCCCACATGTCAGTGAAAACGCAAGCGGACCCACTGAACCTGCACATCTTTCACCTCGACGTGCTGGTGATGAAAAACAAATCCAAGAAAGATCTTCGGTGGCCGCTTTTGGAGTTACTCAAGAGTAGTAAGATTCTATTTACAGTTTAACCCAAGATGCACATCTCGTGGCTTCAACTTATCAACTACCACTCTATTTGCTTTCATGACACAACCTGGATGCTGGATGTCCCACGTGTCGGCGAAAGGAGGAAGAACCCGACCAAATCTTCGGTTGTGCTCTCGGATTAGACTAGTTGTGCTAACTTAAAAAAATTATTGTGTACTCCCTCCGTTCCAAAATACTTGACTTCCATCTGTCCAAAAATGGATGTGCCTATATACTAAAACATGTCTAGATACATATATATATTGACAAACATGTCTAGATACATGTGTAGAAGCCATGTATTGTGCAACGGAGGGAGTAGAATGGATGCTAGTTTTTGTATTGGGAAGAAGACTACATCCATATATTGATAGAGCGTTGGAGTTGGCCTTACAAGTGGGACCGCGGTTGAGGAAACCGACTATCGGCAAACCCCCACCTCGCCCGCCGCGCGATGGCTGAGTTAGAGAAACGATGAGGTTGAAGAGATTGCTCTAGCACGGACTCCAAGAAATTTGGTGTCAGATGGAAGTCGTGTTGGTGGCGTGTGCCGTACTCCTGGCCCATGCCACCCTACTACTCCTACTACTTACTATAGTATATAGTACTACTAGTATCGAGGATTCGAGGTGCTGGTTACATATGGCTACAATAAAAACACCCGCACGACGCGCGAAGCATGTGAAGCTAGTACAAATAGTGTACTACTATTGTTGATGATTGGCCTCATCCGATAACCTATTGCAATGCACGTACAATTATGTATTCGGAAAATATTTTTTTGCCTCGTCGCACCACTCACTCACAGAAGCAACTCGAAAGCCATTCATAAATTTAGTAAGTTTATCACAGGCATATCATTTTATTACATACAACAGGTCATCAACCCACATCGACAATGAGGATACATTATAAATACTAAAGTTTTCACCACACAACAAATAACAATCAATGAAATGAACTTCAACTCAACCATTCCTCGGCGTTGGAAACGCTTGCTTTGAACCACAAGTGATTCTCTAGGACGGGCCATCCATTGTCGATCTAGAGACCAACGCAGGACTGATCATCCAGGCTGAAGCGGCCTACTATATCAGTACCAGGGTAGGGAACCACCCAAATGTCTGAGGTATAGACACAGTTGCTTCTCATAAATGGTAGTAACGTTGTGTCAACAGCAGTTGGATCGCCTTTCACCATAATTGGATAGTTTTGTCCAAGGAAGAGCGAATTTTCTCCAAGACTATCAATTCTGTACCAGGGAGAAGGAGTTGGCGCTAGCACACTAGTATCCATCCCAAATACCATGCAACGGGTGTTGGAATAGGTCCGGAGAGTGCGACCATGGGAGACTACACCTGCTTCCTTAGCAGTAACATCATCAGTGGGCAGTATACACACGAGAAGAGGTGATCCATCAGAATTAGTTGCCAAGCGCCAAACAGTATATGGGCGCTGCTCGTCCTCATGCTCATGATCATCACCATCATCATCTCCCCCTTGGTTATAAAAATCTTCAAGTATAGGTGGTGGAATGTTCACAGGACCTTGGAAACACAAGAAGAAGGTTAATTAGTAAGGCTGGCCATAGTGGGGGTAACATAAGTAGTATCATGCACTTGGGACTCGCAAACATGCTTATGTGGCAGGCAATTAAGGAAAATAGAGATGGTTATAGTAACATAGGTAGATACCGTAACATAATAAATGTGATGCTACTATGTGTCTTGCATGGCAATAAATGAGACCACCTATGATACTAATCTAAGATACTATGCACTATAGAGGTAGTAACATAAACTAGTAACATATGCATGTTACTAGTCTAAGTTACTCCCCACTATGACCAGCCTTGCTAACCCGCATGCATGTGGATGAAACAATTATAATTACGGTGGAAGACAAACGTACCAAAACAACGAGGATGCCATGCAAAAACAGTGCCACGAGTGGTGGCAGCAAACACAAGGCCCTCGTATTCAATTGCATCACAGTACTCATCCGTGTACAGAAACTGATTTTTGAGCAATGTCCATCCAGTCAAACCACTGATGACGGCAACAAGCTTGTCGAAGATAGCAACAACTTCATAGTTGTTGTAATTCCAAGAGCGGTTGGGGACTCGAGAAATTGCTATCTTCCGTAGAAGACAGTCACCATGATTGTATTTGAACGTGCGTACAATACCGGTGTGCTCAACCTCTGGGCAGTCTACTGAGATTTTTGGAAGTGGAACCCAGTCACGAGTGTACACATTCACAAGTTCCCACTCGCAGTTGGACCCAATGTAAACAACCGAATCTCCATTTCCGCCTGCCCAAGCCTTGCCCTCAAGCAATGGCATCTTAACATCATACGTATTATTATCAAGTGGCATCAACTTGCACAGGGCGAGGCCTCCGTCATGACGGCGCCAGTCATCAGGGTCACGGCAAATAAGATAGGGGAGATCAAACCGCTCCTTGACTCTTGGGTTCCTTGTAATGATGTTATTAGTTGAGTCGAGAATGGGCTTGAACGAACCTGCCATGCTAGCCGAGGTGATGACGTCGCACCGATCAATGAGTTCCTCCACCACGTCATCTTTCATATCGAGGCAAGAATAACGGGGTCGTTTCCGTCCTGTTCCCTCCATGGAGAAGACGATCGAACAATGGCAGAAGAAAGCGTGAAGGGCTGAAGGAAAATGGAGGAGGGAGAGGAAGAGCGTGCGACAGCAGTTCCAAATCGAGAGGGAAAGCCGAACAGTCGATGGACGGTTGCCAGTTTACCACGGTTCACGAAGGGGCGCCCCGGCCTACATGTCTGTTCGGAAATACTCCTACTACTCGCCGTCGTCTCACTGATATGTGGAACGGGACCACATGTCAACGAGACATGGTGTGTAATTTCTCGTGAAAAATGCGATCTGGCCGCGTTGTCCCGAGGTGCCGCATTAGTTATCGGCCTTTATTTTTTAATGGCACGCCGTTCAGTTTTGAAGCACGACTAACTGGTACTGTACGTAGAGAAAATATAAAGTACTCTACCACTACTCCACCTCCAGTACTAGTAGTATAAAGAAGATATATAGGCTGGAGCTTCAGCACTTTCTTGCCAAGGGCTGCCCACTTGCTTCTCACACTACCACCCTCTCTCCAGATCTAAAAAAGACGGCCCCTCTTTCCCTCCTCACCGGTGGTCACAGATCCGCCGGGGAAGAAAAGGACATGCAACGTTGACGCACTCGTCGTCGGTGAGCGAGGTCACACACAAACGACAAGGCCGTCCTCTTAGACCTAGCGCCCGCGCGGGATCGCTGCCGTAGTGTGTGCGGAGGACGACGACCACGAGCGAAGCCACTTCCCGCCGACCCTCAGGTATGCTACCTCTTTTCGAACCATACCCTTGTTCTATTGCCCCATCTGGCACGTCGTTGCATGTGGATCTTTTTCCACTCCACCATCTTCCCAATTTGCTATCCTCTGCGCTGCTGGCCACGCAGACGAAAACCATAATTTGCACTATTAAAGGAAACCCTACTTCATGCAGACTAATGCATGTCTGGGTTGAATAAGGAAAGGAAGGGAGGCTGTACTGTCCAAGAGAGTAGGCATCAAACCCGCATCTAGGTTGAAAAGGGGAAAATCAGTAGCTAAGGAATGAGTCTCGTGTCTCTTGGTTGAAGAAGGGTAGAAAGGCATGACAACGCAATAGAGAATGACCAGGTCGATCGGTTTGTTGTCCTCACATAGGAAAAAGGTGGCTAAAGAGAACAAAAATGGGACGTAATCCACATATGCTTCCTGGATATTTGTTGCTCTGGGCAACCATACCTCCCTCACCACTCTGCGTCCATGGAGGTACATCGTACTAGTGCGCCCACTGTCCGAATGGGCCTCCCATGCTCTTATTGCCACTTTTTTTGTTGTTAGTATAATGCCAGCAGTCAAGTCAAGCAATGCTATTGCTAAAGTGATGCCACATTTAACTAATGTTGCTCTCAGTCTAATGCCACAGATAAATTTAAGCAGTGCCATTTAATGTCACTCGATCATTTCAGGGTTAGCTGTTGATTGTGGATGTATTAAAGATTTTTCAGCTAAGGCATTCTAATGCTGTTGCACAGCCAGTATACCAATGATGAAACTTGTTACTACCTTCAGATTTTTGCACTGTTAATGCTTATAGATTACATACCTCACTTTCATGAGATAAGTTGATTTTTTTGTACAGTGTCACCAAAATGCCAAGGCGCTGATGTCATTTTATTTTGGTTAAACTGCACAGACAATTATGAAGACAAGAGGAAAGGTCAAGAGTGGGCACCTCCTCCTCCGGCTGTTCTCTTGATTATCAAGAGGAAAGATCAAGTTTCTATGTTTGATCGATTATCAAGATTGGGATAGCAATTTTTAAGGTCCCCCCGAGTTCGAAATGATATTTACCTTGGAGGTACATGGTTTGCAATTTTTTTGTACTGTCATTAGTTAATAATGCTAGTTACCTTCAGACTTTTGTATTTGGTTTAATGCTCATGCACAGCTAGTATACCAATGTTGAAACTTGTTACCTTTACATTTTGTATTGTTAATTCTTATAGAAACCTTCCAGTGCTAAAGTTTATTGAAATATGTTCAGTAAAACCATTGTACTGTACCCTGTAATAAACTAACTACTCTATTGTTGCACTAGCCACTGGATTAGTGTATATTTGTAGTATTCAAATGGTGTTGCATTAGCGTATGGACATAAATAAAGTGTGGCAAGCTTTCCCAGATATGTGCTCAAGAAAACTACTACCTATTTTTCTAAATACTAGACGTTTGGTTACTTTAAATTGAACCGCGAAAATGTCTTATATTAAGAAACAGAGGGTGTAGAGTTCACTCAAATTATCCCGGTAAAGCTAGTCACACCTTTGTTAAAATTAATGTTCATTATGTTATCGGAGGAGGTCTGTATGTTTGTCTCTAATGCATGTCTACTACATACCCGACATCATGATGTAATGCTAAGTCATTTCCTTTTGTACAGTGTAACTAAATTGTCAAGGCGGTGATGGCATTTTATTTTAGTAGAACTGCACAAAATTTGCTTAAAAGAAGAGGAAAGGTCAGGAATGGCTCAGTTTTTTAGAAAAAAACTATGTATGCCTTCTTGACATCAGCCGTTGTTACTTTATTTATTCCTTCAAATAGGTGGTTAGAAACAGTCTTGCTACCTTTTCCCATTAAGAAATTGGAATGCTTATATTTGTGAGTCTATGCTTCAACTAGTGCCACTTTTATAGTAATCACACTTTCAATATCTATGCAAATAGGGATGCTCGATTTTAGTGGAGCTGCACAAAAAGTCCAACTGGTTCAACATTAGAAGCATATTTTTTTCCAAACCTTTATATCCAATTGGTGGCACTATGAGCTGTTCATTACGAAGGTACATGGTTTGCTACTCTCTTGCTACTCTTTTTGTACTGTCATTTGGTAGTAATACTAGTGGTTTGCATGTGAATTTATTGGCAGGGTGGACCTACATTGGAGGTGCAGGACAGGATTCAATGATTGGATGCTCAGTTTTGGTTGTATCAATTTCACCTCTTCCATCACTGCGAACATGGTGTGGTATATGTTTACTAGCTGCTTGATATTTGTGCAGATAGAGATGTCTGCCCGTTGCTATTTGGCAAACAAACAAAGTGTCCGCAATTTTGGTTGAACCGCACAAGAGAATAGTATAGTCACTGCATGCAGTGACATTTGAAAATAGACACAAAGATTGGATAGTCACGTCATGGACTGCAGAAAAGTAGTACTGTACTATTTACTAGCCAACAGTTGGTGCTTCATTGCTTTGGTCTGATTATACAATGGGCATCATTTTCCCTAAGTTAAAGTTTGTATTCCAAAAATAGTCTCGCGGTGTGAGCGAGAGAAGACCAAATCATATTGCAGTGGATATTCCTCCATCATGTGTGGTTCATTCTCATGGTTCCAGCTGTTGGTGAAACCACTTACATTTGCAAGAGGAATTGTAGACTTCACAAACAAATTTGTCTTTTAGTCTGTACTGAATGTTGGCCAAGAGAAGCATCCATGTTAGTAGGAAGAACAGATGTTTTTTCTAGATCTTTGCTTTTGGAGCTAGATATTTGTATATGATCTGTGAATCATTGAGATGCATTAACATGTTGATCTTATGTATGGGAATCTTACTAGTTAGTTTTAGTTGCGACGCAAGATCCGAAGTGGCTGATCTTTGCTTTTGGAGCTACATATTTGTATATGATCTGTGAATCATTGAGATGCATTAACAATTACTTATTTCTGTTCGCTCAGTGTTTACAAGTTACTGATCGATCACTAGCTAGCCTACAAATGCGCACCTGGCAGTTTTATTTGCGACGCAAGATGCGAAGTGGCAGTTTTTTGAATAAAAATGCCTACCTCTGAAGAAACTGACAAGCTACGCTATCGATCCTACACAGATAAAAATGCCTACCTCTGAAGAAACTGACAAGCTACACTATCGATACTACACGGATAAATAGCGTATCACGCACGTACTACCTCCTTTCCGGTTTGCAGGGCTCAATTCAAGAAACGACCTACTCGATCCTACACGAATAAATAGCGGATCACGCATGTACTAGTACCTCCTTTCCGGTTTGCAGGGCTTAATTCAAACCTCTCACCAACCAAGGTACTCCCTCCGTCCGGGTTTATTAGTCCCCTGAGCAAAGCAGCAAGACCAAGACATGGCAATAATTAACAGCATGCAGAAGTTTAAGCCTAATTAATTCCAGTGATTTAAGTGGCTGCATGCGTGCCCTCGGCTGCGACTCGTTGCATGCTGCTTTGCGTACTGCCTGCGAGCGATTCTGAGTGCCTGCATGCAGCCGGCCGTAATTAAGGTAGCTAACTGATGCGAAAAAAGATACGCTTTAATTGTTGCGGGATTTTTAAATCTGTGAAATCATTATTGACAAGGAGGGAGATGATTCGAGTGCACTCGTTTTACCGCCATGCCGGCGTGCAACCCAGATGGGACGGGACGACACAGTCATAATTTCAGTTTCCCTAGTTTTCCACGGCAAGCTGGCGCGCTAAGCCATTATGCATTGAATTTCGATGACCGTCGCGCTACCTTCCTCCTATAAGTATTGTTTCCCAGCATTCTCCAGTGCCACAATGACCTAACTCGCCATATCCTCATAAGCCCCCACCAGCTCGACGTCGCTCGCCACGTCCGCCATGCCCCCGCCCGTTTGTGGTAGGCGATGCCGGAGGAGGTCACCGCCGGAACTAGTGTTCAGTTTTTCACCGGAAAGCAGACGGAGGGAGGAGGCATTCTATCTGTCTTTAGATGGCAATGCGCAGATCAAGGAGTTGTTGGAGCGCGACCACTTGGCGGAGGAGCAGGAGTTGTTTGAGCGCGACCGCCTAGCGGAGGAGCAGCGTAACGCCGATTTGCGCTGCCAGTGGGACATGGAGCAGCAGCGCACCGATGCTCTGAGTCGCGAGCAGAGCGCCCGCAACTGGGCCGACTACGTGGAGGCCAGCGCCCGGCAAATAGCCCTGGAGGCTGTCGGGCACGCACGCGTTCGGGACGCCGATTTTTAGTACCAGCTCGTCAAGTGGGTTTCCCGCTTGGAAGCCGAAGCTTCGGTGGACCATGCCGGCATGGAAAGGGCCAACGCGCGCGAGCAACGCGCCCTATCGCGCCTCTGGCAAGTCCGAGGCGAGGCGCAGGACGCCGGTGCCGGCGTTTAGCGTGTACCGCCGGCATCGTCTAGTTAGCTAAGAGTAAGTTAGTACTTGTCTAGTGGGAGTAGATAGTTAACTTGGCTACGATGGTTGTCAACATGGAAGTTCAGTACTCTATATGTGGATCAGACCTGTTACTTTTCTCTGAATGTTGAACTTTCCATTTGAATGTATGGAATGGGCTGTTATTTTTATAAATGGGTTGTATTTGTCCTCCACGGGTTTAGAGGCTGACTTGTGGGCCTAGCAAGTTGATGCGTACACAATCAGGAGATGATTGTACGTGGAGAGGATGATAGCAGGGACCCACCAAGGTCATGGCAGTATGCAAGCAAGTGCCTCCTTATTTCAAGCCAATAAAAAAATGGCTCCTCATAGTGGATTTCTAACATCTGGGTCCCATGCCATTGTCAACGTAGTCAGTAAACGAGAGAATTGCAGAACGAACGGGTGACACCAGGGACCCAGCAGCTCGCTCAGTTTGTTTTGTTTTGGGTTAATTTGATAAATGCCTCCGAGAAATGACACTGCAATTTCCAAACTTTGAAAAATGCCATTTCATGCCATTTCTAGTGGCATTTTTTGAAGTCTGGAGTGGCGTTTTTCAAAGTTTGCAAACTGCAGTGGCGTTTTTCAAAGTTTGCAAAAATTGCAGTGGCATTTTTCAAAGTTTGGAAATTGCGGTGGCATTTTTATGAATCGCCATAATTAGAGTGGCATTTATCTAATATGTTTTTGAGAAGGAAGCAGGGTGTCAACTGGGCTGTGCGGGACACTCTCGCCTGTCTAGACAGCCTTTTCTTTTATGTTTACCACAGACCAGCCCAGTAGTTTTTTTTTCTTTTTGAAAATGGCTAGCCCAGTTTTTTTGTGATTTGTCAAGTAAGTCACTTTATCAGGCCTGTTGGGCTAGACGAGGAGAGCTTCATTCGGCTGGCCGAGAAAATGGCCTATCAGCAGTAATGAGAAATGGGTTGTACATTTTTAAAACACATCAAACCAGCAATTAGTTTCAAATATCTTTTTTCATTTCGAGATTTTAAATTGCATTGATTTTTATGCATGGACAATTTATTGGATTTTATATTGATATACATTTATTTTTTAAATCAGTCTGAATGTGACTCGAAATTTCGGGATTAAAAACAGTCCAGACCGCACCGACATATGCAAAATTTCTTATAATTTTTTAACCGTGGCCACAATATGGGCTGTAATGCTAACAAAAAGAATATGGGCTCCAAAAAAACCCGTAAGAATTAGCAAATGGGCTGTAAACTATTTGAAATAACGGCAGATGGGTTGTATGTTGTTTTCCACAGATTTGAGGCTTTCCACAGATGGCCTGTATACTGTTGGATGTCCATCCAACGGCCATCGTGCCTCTTCAATCTCTGCTCTTCCTGCTCCAGCCGCTCAAACAAGCGCCAATGGGACTGCCTGCTCCCTCCTCCCCGCGGCCGGCTGTGCTACCGCGCAGGCCTCACCGCCCCACCGTACTCCCATCGCTGGCCTAGCTATCCCTCTACTCACCCTCAGTCCCACACATGTTGTTATTCTCCGGCGACGGTAGACGAACCAGTAAACCCTCGTACTCCTCCGTGTAGGAAATAACTGCCGAGTATTCCCTGGCTCCATGTCGTTCCCTTCCTAGGCCTTGCCGTCGTCCACTGCCCTGGTGCTCTCGGCGCGGCCTGGTCAACATGGTCAATGAATGACATCCATCGGAAGTGGACTGTACGTGGAGAGGCTGACAGCTAGGTCCACGGCCGCACGCAAGGAAATGCCTCCTTATTACGCGCAAAATAATGATTCCTCCACCTGACATCTGGGACCCACCGAAAGGGCATCTGTATTTCGCGAAAAAGCGTTACCGCCGCTGACAGCTCGGACCCACCAGCTATATCTTCGCACGCAAGGAAGTGCCCCCTTATTATGCCCAAAAATAATAATACTCCCCCTGCTAGCTGGGACCCAGTATAGTGGGCCTACTAAGTTGGCGGGGACGAAGGGTGTTGTCAACTTAGTCAATATGCACGATTCTAGCTCGACTGACCATACGATGTCCATCCAACGGCCGTAGTGCTTCTTCAACCTCTGGTCTTCTTGCTCCAGCCGCCCAAAGCAGCGCCGGTCGTGCCGCCTACTCCTGCCTCCCGTGGCCGGCTGTGCTGCCGCGGAGGCCTCACCTTCCCCATACTACTCCCACCGCTGGCCAGGCCATCCCTCCACTCCACTCACCCACACCCCCTGTTATTCTGCGACGATGGCAGCGCAGCCGAACCAGTGAACCCTTGTACTCCTCTCTGCATGGGCACCCACTGCCGCGTCTTCCCCGGCTCCGTGTCGTCCCCTTCCTAGGCCTCGCCGTCGTCCACCGCCGTGGTGCTCTCGGCGCGGCGTGGTCAATGTGGTCAACGACCGAATTCCATCGGAAGAATACTATACGTGGAGAGGCTGACAGCTGGGTCCACGGCAGCCGCAAAGAAGTGCCTCCTTATTACGCGGAAAATAATTATTCCTCCACCTGACACCAGGGACCCACCGGACGGGCCACCAGTATTTCGCAAAAAAAATGTTTGCCCCTGACTGCTGGGACCTACCCGACGGGCCACCGTATTTCGCGAAAAAAAACGTTCCCCCTGCTGTCAGCTCGGACCCACCGGAAGTGCCTCCTTATTACGCACAAAAAAATGAATACCCCCCAGCTAGTTGGGACCCACCTTGGTTGGAGGCTGACTTGTGGGCCTACTAAGTTGACGGGGACGGAGGGCTTTGTCAACTTAGTCAATATAAATGATTCTAGCCCCAGTGACCGTACGATGTCCATCCAACGGTCGTAGTGCTTCTTCAACCTCTGGTCTTCTTGCTCCAGCTGCCCAAAGCAGCGCCGGTCGTGCCGCATGCTCCTGCCTCCCGTGGCCGGATGTGCTGCCGCAGAGGCCTCATCGCCCCCTACTATTCCCACCGCTGGTCAGGCCCTGCGGCGATGGCAGCCTCACACCGTAGCCGAAGCAGTGAACCCTCATACTCCTCTCGGCGCGGGCTTCCACTGCCGCGTCTTCCCCGGCTCCCCATCGTCCCCTTCCTAGGCCTCGCCGTCGTCCACCGCCCTGGTGCTCTCGGCGCGGAGTGGTCAACGTGGTCGAGGAACGCCTTCCATCGGACGTGGACTGTATGTGGAGAGGCTGACAGCTGGGTCCACGGCCGCAGCAAGGAAGTGCCTCCTTATTATGCGCAAAATAATTATTCCTCCACCTGACAGACGGGCCACCATATTTTGCGAAAAAAATGTTTTCCCCCTGACTGCTGGGACCCACCAGCTACATCTTCGCATGCAAGGAAGTGCGTCCAGGCAAAAAAACAAAACGATTCGCCCCCCTGACCGCTGGGACCCACCAGCGACACCTTCGCACGCAAGGAAGTGTGTCCGGACAAACAAAAAAGATTCGCCCCCTGACTGCTGGGACCCACCAGCTACATCTTCGCACGCAAGGAAGTGCGTCCGGGCAAAAAAAATGATTTGCCCCCCTGACTGCTGGGACCCACCAGCTACATCTTCGCACGCAAGGAAGTGCCTGACAGTCGGGACCCACCTGGTCGAAGCGTACATAGCATTGTCATTCTGGTCGCGAACGTGTACGTACATATATACTGGTGGATGTAGAGGCGCGCACGTGTCGTAGTAGAGGCGCGCACGTAGCATGTACACGTACGTACAGCGACAAGGGTGCAAGAAAGAAAATACGGCCACGTACGTACATACGGGCCGGGTCTCTAACGCCTATCGCGCATACGTACATGGCTGGGTCAGAACGGAGAAACAGCATCGTCGTCGTGTTCATGGGGAACCAACAGAATGCATCGTGTTCATCGGGAGGCAACGGAACGTGTGGGAGCCAACCAGCTGGGTCGGAATGGAATGCGTGGTCGTGTTCATCGGGAGGGCTTGGATGGAACAGGCGATGGAAACGAGGCATGGCGTACTGCACAACGGAGGAAATGGACCTCCTACGGTCGAAACGGGGGTCCTGTTGATCGGGAGGGGTGTGGCGTACTGCAAAACGTAGGAAACGGACCTCCTACGGTCGAAACGGGGGTCCTTGTTCATCGGGAGGGGTGTGGCGTACCGTAAAACGGACGAAACGGACTTGTGTTGGAGCGCTACGGTCGAAACGGGGGGAGGGGTGTGGCGTACCGCAAAACAGGGCTCCACGGGATGCTGTTCATCTCCACCATCGACCTCCTCCAGCCTCCACGGGCTACCGTCGACCTCCTCCAGCCTCCACGGGCTCCTATTCATCCAGCCTCCACCGTGCGCTACTCCACCGGCTACTATTCAACCACCCCTCCACGGG
>NC_041381.1:496328645-496357481 GCF_002162155.2 Triticum dicoccoides
GGCTTCAGTTAGCAGCAGTAGCGAAGGAATCGCTCCATCGGGTTCAGTTAACAACCATCGATCGATCCTTCGGGTTCAGTAACGCGTAGCCTGCAGTGCAATCGCTCGGGTTCAGTTAGAGCCCAATGCCTCACTCGGCTTCAGTTAGAGCCAACGCCTCGCACACATGCGCGTACGTACGAGAGAAATGTGCATCGCTTCGCCCCCGACCTCCCACCGTAACCGGCAACTCCCCGAAATTTTCCTCCCCCTCGCTTCTACCACGGTTTTTCCGTCATGGACGGCCCAAAGAATGTCATGCAGCTGCGTCTCCGGCCCGCCCAGGACGGAAAGCCCATTTTCTGTCATGATTTTTTGTCATAGAAGTAGGAGCCCACCACATCTATGATGATACCGAGTTTTGTCACAATTATCATCATAGAAGTGTCATATGTATGACAGAAAAAATTCGTTCGGCCCAAAATGTCACGGATGTGTCTTTTTTTTTGTAGTGTCGACTACAACCCGGATAGAGTCATAGCCTGAACGAGTCCTGGGTAATCCAGTGATAAAATCCATGCCAAGTTTATCCCACTTCCATTCGGGTATCGGCAATGGTTGTAGCAATCTGGTTGGCTTCTGATGCTCTGCCTTGACTCTCTGACATACATCACATACTGCTACATACTCGGCAATATCCTTCTTCATTCCTGTCCACCAGAAACTTTCCTTCAAATCCAGCTGCATCTTAGTATTTCCTAAGTAAATCGAGTAAGGTGAATCATGGGCCTCTTGCAGAATCAACTTCCTGATCTCAGGGTCGTTAGGCACATATATGCGATCCTCAAACCATAAAGTGTCGTGCTCATCCTCATGAAATCCTTTAGCCTTTCCTTTACTCATCCTTTCCTTTATCTCGGCAATCTCCTTGTCAGTCTTCTGGGCTTCCCTGATCTTACCCAAAAGAGTGGACTTAATTTCCAATGCTGCAACATAACCTCTCGAAACTATCTCCAAGCAAAGCTCTCGAAGATCATCTTCTAGCTCCTTAGGTAATCCTCCGGTTATGAGCGTGTTAACATAACTCTTGCGGCTCAACGCATCTACTACGACATTGGCCTTTCCGGGGTGACAGTACAATTTCATATCATAATCCTTGATGAGCTCCAACCATCTCTTTTGCCTGAGGTTCAAATCTTTCTATGTGAAGATGTACTTCAAACTTTTATGATACGTGTATACCTCACAATGGTTTCCGATGAGAAAATGTCTCCATGTCTTCAACACATGCACTAAGGCTGCTAACTCCAAATCATGCGTAGCATAATTCAGCTCATGAGGTTTAAGCTGTCCTGAGGCATATGAAACAACTCTTGCTTCCTGCATTAGTATAGCTCCAAGTCCTCAACGGGAAGCGTTGCAATATACTTGGTAATCCTTTCATTGGTCTGGGAGAATCAGCACTGGGGCTATAACTAAATGTTTCTTCAATTCCTAAAAACTGGCTTCGCACTCCTCGGTTCATTTAAACTTGGTGTCCTTCTTCAATAATTCTGTCATGGGCTTTGCAATCCTGGAGAAATTCTCAATAAACCTCCGGTAATAACCTGCGAGTCCAAGAAAACTTCTGATCTCCCCAACTGATGTGGGTGCCACCCATTTATAACAAAAGTAACCTTGGTAGGGTCTATTGCTATTCCTTCTCTGGATATAACATGTCCGAGAAATCCAACTTCCTTTAACCAAAACTCACATTTACTGAACTTGGCATACAATTGATGTTCTCTGAGCTTCTCAAGAACCAAACGAAAATGTTCCTTATGCTCCTCTTCATTCTTTGAGTAGACCAATATATCATCAATGAACACCACGATGAACTTATCCAAAAACTCCATAAACACTTTGTTCATCATATTCATGAAATAGGAAGGTGCGTTAGTCAGACCAAATGACATAATGGTGTACTCATATAGCCCGTACCTTGTGGTAAAAGCTGTCTTAGGTATATCCTGCTCTTGAATCTTCAACTGGTGATAATCTGATCAAAGATCGATCTTAGAGAAAACTGTAGCTCCTTGCAACTGGTCAAACAAATCATTGATCATTGGCAGAGGGTATTTGTTCTTGATCTTCACCTCATTCAGTGCACGATAATCAACAACCATCATCAAAGATTCATCCTTCTTCTCCACTAGAAGCACTGGGGCTCCCCAAGGTGATGAACTTGGTCGAATGTAACCTTTCTCCAGTAACTCGTTTATCTGCGTCTTAATTTCCTTCAGATCCTTTGCGGGCATCCGATACGGTCTCTTTGATATTGGTCCGGTGCCTGGCAATAGCTCAATAAAAAACTCAATGTCTTGATTCGGTGGCATGCCTGGTAACTCCTTCAGAAATACATTGGGGTAATCCTTCACCACTGGTACTTCCTCCTGTACAACTCCTGATAAGGAATTCACTTGAGTCCTCCTCGGCACATGCCGGGATACATACTTGATCCTCTTTCCTTCTAGGGTGGTGAGAAGAATTGATTTACTGGCGCAATGGATGTTTCCTTCAAATTTGGATAGCCAATCCATTCCTTGTATCACATCCAATCCTTGTGACTCTAGAACAATTAGGTCGGTGGGGAAGACATGTCTACCTATGGTTAGTGGCAACTGATAGCATCCCCTACTAGCCATATACTCCGCTCCCGGGGAACTTACTAACATAGGTGACTTAAGGGCTATGGTTGGCAAGTTATACTTATCCACAAATCCCCTTGATATGTATGAATGCGATGCACCAATATCGAAAAGAACAAGTGCGGTAAATGCATGAATCAAAAACTTATCGACAAATGCGTCGGGTTGATCCTCAATCTCCTTCACGCTGATGTGGTTCACCTGACCTTTGGTGAAGGGGTTGGGCTTCTTGGCAGAACCTCCATTGCCATTTCCATTCTTAGCTTCAGGACATTCGATGGCATAATGTCCGGTCTTCTAGCACTTGAAACAGGTAATGTGGCTCAGATCCCTCTTGGCTGGTGTTGAAGGGTTGGAACGGTTCTGGCTGCTGCTTCCTCCATTCCCATTGCCATTCTTGGGGCCACTATGGTTGTGCGAACTTGCTCCATTGTGCGTATGTCCTCCATGATTATGGCCTCCATGGTTATGTCCTCCTGAGTACGGGGAATAGCGGGGCTTCTGTTGAGCTCCTGAAGTGTACCTCCCCTGTCCATACTTCCTCTTGTGATTATCAATCTGTTGCTGCTTGCCTTCTATCACGAGAGCCATGTATACCAACTCCTGGTAGTTGTTGAATGTTGCCACCATCAACTGCATGCTCAGTTCATCATTCAGTCCCTCTAGAAACTTCTCCTACTTAGCGGCATCTGTAGCTACGTCATCAGGGGCATAGCATGCTAACTTGTTAAACTCATCCACATACTGGCCCACTGTACGTCCTCCTTGGCGCAAGTTGCGAAACTCGCGCTTCTTCATGCTCATAGCTCCTGCTGAAACATGGGCAGTGCGGAAAGCCTGCTGTAACTAATCCCATGTAACAGTGTCAATGGGGTAAGTGGCTGTGATATTCTCCCACCAAGATGTTGTGGGTCCATCAAGATGATGTGCGGCAAAATGTACTCTCTCCGCGTCTGTGCATCCTGAAGTGGTCAGCTCTCTTCCAATCTTGCGGAGCTAATCATCTGCAACAATCGGTTCGGTGCTACTAGAGAACACCGACAGATTCAACCTTAGAAAGCGGGCTAGGTGACCAACAGGGGGTGGTGGTGGTGGGTTGTTGTTGTTGTTACCTTGGTTCTAGTTCTAAACTAGTATCTGCATCAAGGCATTCTGTTGCTGGATCGACTGAGTGAGCTCCGGTGGGAAGGCAAATCCATTGTCACATCTCGGAGGCATCTGATGGGTTTAGAAGGGGTGAGAAAATAGAATAGAATGAGGTCTAAGAGAGATTCACTACCCATAATGCTTATGAGACAAACACAATCAATTTTCACTTCAATCAATATCACACAAGATCACACAATCGGTCTAACCTATGATTACAAACTCGATCGTTGCTAACTACTTGGAGGGAAATACTACTAGTTACAATGGTGGTCATCTAGAAATTTTCATCAGAGGAAGACTCCATGATATCTACTCCAGCTTCATTAACGTAGTCGTCATCGCTGTCATCATTTGCATCACTATCTGTGTTGGTGTCGCCCAGGATGATGTAGTCCTCCAAATGGATCTCTGTTGCTCGCTTGATATTCTCCACTGATATTCCTAGCTTCCTCTTCAGGTCTTCTTGCTTCTCCAGTAGTACGGCAATCTCTTCCTCGTATCCATCACGTGTAGACTTGAGTTCCTCTTCTAGCTCGTTGTTTCTCTTCACCAGTTTCTTGATCTTCCTCATGTGAAAATTTGGTTGATTCTCCTATCGACGAATATGATCTCCCATCTCTTGAATGTAGGTTGCAATTGATCCATCCCTCCTGGTACGAATCATCTCCCATTTGTCATCTCGACGGCCACATATCTGATAAACGGTATTCTCCAGCTCCTTGTGATACACTTCACATATGCGTCCAAAGGTGATATGGGCTGCCATGCTCTTTCCTATACTCCAGCTTGGTGCATCCAGGTAGAAATCAATAGGCTCTGTTGTTGGCGCAAATGTCCTCCCAGGTACCCAGACTTTGATCTTCCAGTGCTCCTCTTCCGGTACAGATGTAGAGAAAGTCCCCGTGAAGCTTGGTAGTCCGATGTTCAGATACTTAGTGACTTCCTTCAAGTGTTTTCTGAAAGGGGTGTCGTCATCCGGTTGAGGGAACTTGTTCCTTGGGTCCGAAATCTATAGAGTAGAAAGAGAGGAGAATTAGAAATGAGTAGAGAAGAGAAATCATGTGGCTCATTCTAGTGGTCGCGTCCTACAGTCAGCATGTGCTCTGATACCATCTTGTAGCGACCAGACCTCAAACGGTCAAGTCTTTGTGCATCAGTGTCATCCCTGGATCGGTAATGTTGACACGCACAATACTCGAGGAATTATGACAGAATTTCAGTCACACACATATTACATCGAGTCCTCATAAAGAGTATGATTACACAAAAATATCATGGCTGAAGGCCATCTAAACTAAATAACTGCGGAAGCTTCGAAGGTAAATGAGTCCATCAACTCCAACGGCATAGCTAAGTGCAAAACAACGACCTATCGCACCTTATTCGTCATTTGAGTAGTCTGCAACATGAGACGTTGCAGCCATGTAGGGCAGCACATTGAATATGCTGGCAGAGTTACACCGTACAGCAATGAAATGCAAGAACTATATCTACATGCAATATTTGGCTGGTGGGGCCGTAAGTTTATGATTTTGCATAAAGCTAGTTTTTCCCTACAACAAAGGAATAACTTTATTTAACTAATCCCAAGTTGCCCAATATTTGAGAAGGTAACCCCAACTCAAATCCCAATTAAAAGTATCATAATTAACCCAAATCAAATTAATTAAAGTAACGTGATGAGATCACATCAATAGATTCAAGTACCAGATACTCAAGATGTCCATAACCGGGGACACGGCTAACCATGATTAGTTTATACACTCTGCAGAGGTTTGCGCACTTTTTCCCACAAGACTCGACCGCATCCATTATCGGATGATCGAGACATAGCCTTTCTGAAGCACTTACTCTCTACTCCGGGAGGACCGGTATTTCCCCTACATCTGCTAGTCCACCTCTTCAAGAGCTCATGCAACTTACTCAACTATGCTAGAGCCCATAATGGCTTGTGGCTACACACGGAAGTTTCTAGCATGAATAATCTTATGATCCCTTTGATCCTGGGTGGCATTCCATAGGAAAAATCACATAGGTACTTCGGGATTTCCAAACACATGAACCACTGGGTTCCCCAGGTGCCTCAACCAATCCAACCAGATGTATATTAAAGTTGCCACTTTATTGTTATCCATGATTAAATAACTCTCAAACTTCCATGTGTAAATCATGATTCAACCCCCGTCTACGAGCATGGCTAAGAAATAAATAAGCATAACGTTTATTCCCGGGGTGATCAAAAGGTATTATGTTCCTACCTCAAGTACTACAACCAAAACCACATGTTCCCAATCCTACTCATGCAAATATTTGAGGGGAAATACTAATGCATAGTAAAAACTGGGTATAAAAGAGTATGAACAAAGTGTAACTTGCCTTGCTGATGATCTGCAAACTCTAGAGATTCATAGTAACAAGCTTCGCACTCTGGGTATTTTAGCGTAGACAAACAATAGCATACATAAGCAATCACTTAAACGAAACACGAGAAAAATCAAGAAAAGGTCCAAATCGAACACGAAACAAGCAAACGACTTAAACTAGCAAAAGTCAAACCTAATAGCAATATTATCACGTGGATTAGATCTTAACAATAGGTACAAGTGATTAGCTATGATTTGCAAAAATATTCAACTCAAACAGAGCAACGAAACTCAAAACACAAACGAAACAAGATCGTTTACTAATCTGGACTAAACTCAAATTTTACAGTACCAAAATCATGTTCAAGTTGGTTAACTGTAAAGAACAGAACGATACGAAGATTTAGGTGCTAGTTCCATCTAATTTGGATAAAGGAGTAAAAAAGTTATGCTAGTTTAAAGATCAGGGGCTAAATCACGATAAAACTATTCGCGGATAGGTCCCTGGCCGAAAATAAACTAAAAAGAAAAATCCTATGGCGCGAACGTTCGCTAACATAACCAATCTAAGGAATACTGTTCGTTAAAACGAATGAACGAACGGGCATTCCTTAAATAAGAAAACCTAAAAAAACCAATCTAGATCTACTGAATCGAATAAACCGAAAAAATCAGGGTTGGCCGGTATTTACCGGTTCGACGGCGATGGTCGACGGCGGCGGCGGTGCGAAGCGACGTGGGCGACGGCGCTAGGTGGGGCGAGGCGACGGTGACGGCAGGGCTACGCCGCGGCAGCGGAAAGCGGCGTTGTTTCTGCTGTTGCGGAGGCGGGAAGAGGCGGCGCGGCGGGGTTGAGGAGAGGCGGCAGGGAGGCGCGCTATATAAAGGCCCTCGGGGCCGGGCGGTGGCTTGGAGGAGAGGCGACGGCCTCGGGAGGCATGCCTGCCTCGGACTCGGTCGGCGGCAGCGGGCCGGACTCACGCGTGGGGAAGGCGGCGGCGCGGCGCGGCTGGGCCGGCCTGCTCGACTGGGCCTTTGGCCTAGTCGAGCGGAAGTTTTCTTTTAAATAAATTTCACCTGAAATAAAAATCCTAAATAAAATAAAAAAATTCCAGAAACAACTTTCACCATCCAAACCTAATATTTAGGACAGGTTGAATATTTTTCTGGACACAGATGCAATTTTCAAATAAAATCATAATTTGATTTTAAAATTATTTCTCCAATATTTCTCTCGGGTTGAAGAAGTCATATTATCTTCTCTCAAATATTTTTATTATTGGAAATAATTGGAGAGAAAAATAATAAAATTAAATTGACCCTCTCTTCAAATTTGAAATAAATTTCAAATATGAATTTTGTGAAACCTCCAACTCTCTCCTTGGGTCCTTGAGTTGCTAAAGATTTCTAGGATCTCAACTAAATGCAAGAATAAATATGATATGCATATGATGATCTATGTATAACATCCAAATTGAAAATTCGGATGTTACAGCTTTGGACTTAGATTTGAAAGTACTTCGGCAATCAAGAGCAGGGCTTTGGTAGAGTTCATAGCAGAATGGACATCCACGCCCGACGAAGAAGTTCAGGAGACCACCCTTCCCGGCAAAGAGGCAAGTAGTCATTGGATTATGTACTTCAATGGGGCTTTCTCGTTACAAGGTGCTGGTGCCAGCGTACTGCTCGTCGCGCCTACCGGAGAACGCCTCAAGTATGTGGTCCGGATGCACTTTCCCTGGGAGAGGTTGATAAACAACACCGCAGAATACGAGGGGCTGCTTGCCGGTCTTAGGATCGCGGCAGACCTCAGAATTAGGAAGCTTATTATCAGAGGAGATTCACAACTTGTTGTTAAGAAAGTCAACAAGGATTATCAAAGCCCGCTGATGGAGGCTTATGTGGATGAAGTGAGGAAGTTGGAAGAGCGCTTTGACGGTCTGCAAGTAGAGCATGTTCCTCGAGCATAGAACAGCATTGTCGATGACTTGTGAAAGCGCGCTGCCCTTAAGCTACCTGTGGAACTAGGTACCTTTGTGCTTCAATTATCTTAGCCATTTGTCGAGCCATCAGCAGAGAAGAACAAGCGAAGGAAGGCGGGCCCCAGCAAATACTTTCCTGCAGAGCTCCCAGGAGCCGCTGGAAAGGAAGCTACCGGGTACCCCAAGCATGTCGAGGAGCAGCAGCCTCCGGAAGAGCCCCAAGCCTTTGTCGTAGAGACAGCTGCCCCCGCGGTAGAAGACATGCCTTTGATCCTTGTCATCGAGCCTCAGGCTCCAGCATGGGCACAACATACAGTCCATTTCCTCCAAACAGGGGAGCTCCCTCAGGAGCAGGAAGAAGCAAAGAAAGTAGCCCGTCGGTCTAGCATGTACCAGTTTGTGGATGATGTCCTTTACAGAAGGAGGCCGAATGGTGTGAAATTGAAGTGTATTCCTCGGGAGGACGGACTGGAGCTATTGGCAGAGATACACGGAGGCATATGTGGCTCCCACATAGGGTTTAGAGCCCTTTCTGGCAAAGCATTCCGGCAAGGTTTCTTCTGGACCACTACCCTCCAGGATGCAACGGCACTAGTAACCAAGTGTGAAGCATGCCAGTTTCATTCAAAGAAGCTTCATCAACCAGCTCAAGCCCTTCAAACAATCCCTCTCTCCTGGCCATTTTTGGTCTAGGGGCTCGACATAATGGGCCCCTTTCCCCATGCTGTCGAGGGCTTTGAGTACTTGTACGTCATGATTGACAAGTTCACAAAGTGTCCGGAAGTGGAGCCAGTGAGAAAGGTGACAGCACAGTCGGCCATCAAGTTCTTCAAGGGAGTCGTTTGCCATTTTGATGTGCCAAACAGAGTCCTCACCGACAACGGCACACAGTTCACGAGCTGCACCTTCATGTAGTATATCCAAGACCTTGGCAGCAAAGTTTGCTTTGCTTCTGTTGCTCATCCAAGAAGCAATGGCCAAGTGGAAAGGGAGAATGCTGAAGTGTTGCGAGGCCTCAAAATGAGAACTTTCGACAGGCTGTGCAAGTGTGGAAGATGCTGGATTGATGAATTGCCAATGGTTCTTTGGTCAATCAGAACGACACCAAATCAAGCTACTGGCCAGACACCCTTTGCCCTAGTATACGGGGCAGAAGCAGTTCTCCCCATGAAACACATATACGGGTCACCTTGAGTGCTCACTTGTGATGAGCTTGAGCAAGAGTAGTTGCGCCAAGATGATGCGATGCTCCTTGAGGAAGATCGTCTTCGAGCTATTGTGCGAGCCGCTCGCTACCAGCACGCCTTGCGCCACTATCATAGCCGCAAGGTTCACGCCCGAAGCCTTGAGGAAGGCGACCTTGTTCTTCAGCGCGTTCAGTCCGCCAAGAATTTAAACAAGTTGACGCCAAAGTGGGAAGGCCCCTATCGGGTAATACGAGTCACCAGGCCCGACGCAGTCCGCCTGGAGAAGAAGATGGCATTCCGGTGAGCAACTCTTGGAATATCGAACATCTTCGCAAGTTTTACCCATAGGGCGCGGTTGCCGGGAGCTCTGGCAACTCCCTTTTGTACTAGCCTTGCCGGCAAGGCATGTAACCCTATGTACAGAGCCAGGCACAGATCCTGTGTGCAGCCAGATAACTTTTAGCATGTACAGTTCCCTGCTAGTTCCATGTTATATATAGGGTGGGTCTATTCTAACAACACCCCTTAAGAATCTCCAGTTGCCATGGAGGCCGGTGACCGTCGGATCCGACCTCCACGGCGCTAGTAGCCACGGGATACATGGACCAGCCGCGTGTGTGTGCCCCCACCGTCGGGCCCCTGGTGGCTCAACGATGAGCACCATCTTCACTTGGGTGGGCAGCCCCGATAGCTGTGACGAGCACCTTCCCACAGGGATCAACAACTTCACCCACGGCTCCCCGATTTCATTGTTTTGTGCGTGCGTTTTCACTGTTTTTTGCTGCAGGCATCCCACCGGTGGCGTTGCCATGCAATTTAGGTAGTGCTCTTGCACAGCTCCCAGTCCACCTCGATGTCGTCCAGACTGCAGGGCAGATCATGCAAGAACAGGGGCATCACCGGCTAGTAGCTCCACCTCTCTCGAGTGCCCATCGTCGTGCAGTTCTGCTGCCCGACACATGCAGTCAACAGTGGGAGTGATAGCTATAGACCGTCGTATGCTAGTTGTGCAGTGCGCCTCCACATGTAGTGTTATCTGTGTGTGTGCCATTTCAAAATTCAAGTGCAGTTTATTTCTCAAGATTATTGATCCACATGGAGGTTGAGATTCTTATTTGCATGTTCTTGACATCATGACTTGTTTTTATCTTCAGGGATCTAGAGCTTCACGCCCTTCAGCAGGGAGGTCCCGGTGAAGTTCAGAGACTCACTCTGTCAGTGCAGAATTCAGACATATAGCATTGCGTGTGGTTGTTTGTAGTTTAGTGCACAAGTACATGCACCTTTAGTGCGGTCCAGTGTGTGGAGTTTGCAGTTTGCCACCTCCTATTTGGGTAGCTGGTGACGACGAGCTACAGTTTTCTACGATGATTACGGGACACAGGTGATTACTTGCATGATTGTTTGAATTTGTTGTTGTTGATTTAGAGCAGTTTTTATATTACCACTGATCTGTTGGGTGAGTTCTTCAAGACGGTTCTATAGTGCAGATTCTTCTCTTGCAGTTCATATGTGCAGCTGTTTTGAGCTTGCGAGAAATTCTTTGCAGTTCTCTTAGTTCTCAAATGCAGCAACGAGAAAATAAGTAAAAATACAATTATAAAAAAGTACATTATGTAGTTGCCAATTATAAAATAAGTAACAATGAAGAAAATTGAGGCAGTGCACTCATCTTGTCCTCTGCGATGCAGAAACTACTAGAGCCGACCCCCGCAGCCCTCATGCATTTATAATAAAAAGGTTAGGAAAAAAGCTACAAGGAAATGATGCATTTATGATTTTTTTAGAAAAAGAAAGTAAAAAATATGATGCACTAACATCGACCATGGAAGCCGGATGCCCCTATAAAAATATAGAAAAAACTAAAATAAGTTATATATAAAATTTACTACAAAAATAGAAATTAAAAATGATAAAAAAAGGTAAAGAAAGAATGTGTTCGTTGTGTCGCTATGTAGGCCTCCGCTGGTTTGTATCTAGTGTGCGGTTCAGCTGGATATCCCATGTTTCTGTGTGTGTCTATTAGAAGTTTTATTTCTGCTACATGGGCGGTTCATTTTTTCAAGCATATTTTCAAGCAAAATATATTTGCTGAAAAAAGTTACGCCAGTTCTCTTTGAGGCAGTGCACTTCTATAAAGAAAAAGTAAAAAAGAAAGTTATCGCAAATTCGCTCTAAGAAAATGCAGTCACAATAATACTCCTTCGAGGTTCACAGAAACAAAAACATCTTAAAGAAGCTCACTTCTCATTACATGTAGTTCACTCGCTCAGTCCATCCGGTCCATTCGTCTTGTCTATGCGTGTAAAAAATATTAAGTTTGAAAAAAACTCACGGGGTTCACTTTCGGGAGTGTCACGTTCCGTTTACGGTAATCTTGAGGTTCACTTTTTATAGTATTGCGGTTCACCAACACTTGACATTAAGTGCACTTCACCTCGTTTTGGAAAATTTATGTCCCACAAAAAAGAAATCACACAGTGCACTTGTGTGTCCAATGAAATGCGGTTTTTAGTTTAAATAAGTGTGGTTTTCTGTCTGATGCAGTACGGCCCATTTACGGTAGTCTCGAGGTTCACTTTTCATAGTATTGCGGTTCAGCAACACTCGACATGAAGTGCACTCCACCTTGTTTAGGAAAATTTATGTCTCACAAAAAAAATCATGCAGTGCACTTGTCTGTCCAATAAAGTGCAATTTTTAGTCTAAATAAGTGCAATTTTTTGTCTGATGTAGTACGGCCCGTTTACGGTAGTCTCGAGGTTCACTTTTCACTGTATTGTGGTTCAGCAACACTCGACATGAAGTGCACTCCACCACGTTTAGAAAAATTTATGTCCCATAAAAAGAAATCATGCAGTGCACTTGTCTATCCGATGAAGTGCAGTTTTTAGTCTAAAAGCAGTGCGGATTTCTGTCTGATGCAGTACATACGATGATTTTGCTGTTGCAAAAAACAGAGTGTCCGCATTTCGGTAAAATCAAAACTGCTCTTAAACTGTAAGGAAGTAGAGAGAGTGTTCTACATGAAAAAGTTGCGTCTCGTCGATATCTTTCAAAGACGTATTATTTGGATCGTTCTGGTGAGTGGTTTGAAAAAAAATACGAAAAAACGGCCGCTGCCACTCGTCGTCCGCCGCACGGTTTTCAAAATTAACTAAAAACCGTTAGGAATCTCAAAAACATTTTAACATATGAAAGTTGTGCCTCATCCATAGCTTTCCAACGACGTATCATACACCTCATTTCGACAAACGGTTAGAAAACTGGAGCGAAAATAGTACTAAAAATTAAGAAAAATTGAAAAACAGAATTCCGCGATTTAGTAAATTTGAAACTGCTCTTAAACCGTAATGAATTAGAGAAAATAATAGATATGAAAATGATGCACCTCGATGATATCTTTCCAAGATGTATCATTTTGCTTCGTTCCGACGAGCGGTTTAGAAGAAATCGCAAAAAAACGCTCGCTGCCACTCGTCATGGGCCGCACCTTTTTTCAAAACTGATCTTAAACCGTGTAGAATCTCGAAAAGTGTTCAACATGTCGAAGTTGCGCCTAATCCATAGCTTTTCAATGGTATATTACATGCATCATTCCGATAAACGGTTAAAAAACTAGAGCGAAAATAGTATCGAAAAAACAACGCATGCAATTTTTTCCGACGAGAAGTTCACTCGTGTGAGTACTGCAGCACACTTGGTTTAAAGAATGACATGCACTTGCATTGAGCATGCAGTGCGGAAGTGTTATTAGAATAATTATTCTGCTAATATTAGCATAATAGACCGGCTGTATATATATATACATCTGGGCTATTCTATTACGCGTAACAGAATATTATTCTGTTACCCTCTCTGAACTGACGTGGTTCACGGTTTGGACTGACGTGGTTTTTCACCTGAACTGATCTTCCTGCGTGCACGACAGACGAAAACAGGGGATGCAACGTGGAGCTTCCGGTCGTCCTCCGGCGCGATGTTGCAGGCCATTCGTTGCTAGAGGAGACATGTAAGGGGTTCCGCACGTGCGCGCGCTCAGCTGGATGTGTTTTGCAACTATAGTCACCGAAGGTGACAACGTGGGCATTTTGGCGGCGGATGTGTTTTGGGCGTTGGTGTTTACTGTGGTGTTCGTGGGCCTCAATTTACGTCGTGTTTGTTGTTTTTGATGTGAGAATTATCGGTATGTTAGAGTTTTTGGAGATTAATTTCATCTGTAATTTATGATTACAAGTTTTGGTGTTCTTGGTCGTTTTCCAGGCCCGCCATGGAAATATGTTCTTTTTTTTGTTGTTTTACTTTCGAATTGGCGTTGCAGGGAGAGATATGAGGATTGTATGAAAAGATTTGCGTTGTCAATTTTGCTTCTTTGAGTTGTTTCTACCCCGGATTCCCATGTTATTTTGTCGTTGGCGGAGGTGGTGTATGGGGGCTGACTGTATGCTATGATTTCTTGTAATCTGGTCAAACTGTGTAATTAAGTTGCGTGTTTTTTAGTGTTGCTTGAATTGCTGCCGTATGTGTAGTTGGACTGCTGCGTGTCAAAGTTGTATTACTGTGCGTTGACATCGGGACTGGCTTCGTACCGATAGCTCTGCACTTTGATTATAAAGCCCGAGCCCTCTGTCACTTTCATTCTATGAGCTGCAACCAAAGAAAAGCGAGATGGATCCTGAGCTAGGAGAGGTCACAGAGGAGGAGGGGACGCCATAGATGTGAGGGATGCAGTAGCGGAGCAGAGGAGGAGGAGGCGCAGGCGCAGGCAGATGGCGCGACGTGCTGTCGAGGAGGAACTGGAGGCACAGTTCAATAAATGCCTTGCACGTGAGGTGATGGATACTTGCAACTCCAATGAACTGGAGCTTCTTTTCCTATAAGGCAGGGGAAGGAACCATATTCAGATCATTAGTTCGGCTAGGGCGAGAGCAGCCATGGCTCCACATCCATCCACCAGGGCCAAATGGCGCCGTTTCTTTGATCGTTATGACTGAAGTAGTGAATATTATGTTTTTAAGATTTTTGTTGTGAGGGATGATACGTCTCTGTCGTATCTATAATTTTTTATTGTTCCATGCCAATATTATTCAACTTTCATATACTTTTGGCAACTTTTTATACTATTTTTTGGGACTAACATATTGATCCAGTGCCCAGTGCCAGTTCCTGTCTGTTGCATGTTTTATGTTTCGTAGAAACCCCATATCAAATGAAGTCCAAACGGGATAAAAACGGACGGAGAGTTATTTTGGAATATTTGTGATTTTTGGGAGTAAGAATCAACGCGAGACGATGCCCGAGGTGGCCACGAGATAGGGGCCCACGCCCACTTAAAGTGGGCGCGCCCCCCACTCTCGTGGGCCACCCGTAAGGCGGTTGATGCCCTTCTTTGGCCGCAAGAAAGCTAATTTTTGGAAAACGATCTGGGTGAAGGTTTCAATCCAATCGGAGTTACGGATCTCCAGATATAAAGGAAACGGTGCCAGGGCAGAATTCCAGAACGCAGAAACAGAGAGATAGATCCAATCTCGGAGGGGCTCTCGCCCCTCCCACGCCATGGGAGCCAAGGACCAGAGGGGAAACCCTTCTCCCATCTAGGGAGGAGGTCAAGGAAGAAGAAGAAGAAGGGAGGCTCTCTCCCCCTGTCATGCCCAATATGCGATACTATCCTAAAGAGACTCGAAGGTCCCACCAAGGATAGAACCGCATATTGAAATGCTTTTGCAAGGTGGATATCATTACATCAACATTACATAATAGATGGGGATACATACAAAAGGCATACAATGCCACACAAATACAACATCATCTTACATAAGAGCACCATCCAACTACGGATGAAACACAAACAGAAACTCAAACGGCATCCACCCTGCTAGCCCAGGCTGCCGACCTGGAACCTATCCCCTGATCGAAGAAGAAGCAGAAGAAGAACTCCAAAACAAGCAAACATCACTCTCGCGTCATGATCATCGCATAAACCTGTACCTGCAACTATTGTTGTAGTAATCTGTGAGCCATGAGGACTCAGCAATCCCATTACCATGGGTATCAAGACTAGCAAAGCTTAATGGGTAAGGAAGGGGTAAAGTGGTGAGGTTGTAGCAGTGACTAAGCATATATGGTGGCTAACATATGCAAATGAGAGCGAGAAGAGAAGCAAAAGGAACGGTCGTGAAACTAGCAATGATCAAGAGGTGATCCTGAACTCCTACTTACGCCAAACATAACCCAAAAACCGTGTTCACTTCCCGGACTCCGCCGAAAAGAGACCATCACGGCTACACACGCGGTTGATGCTTTTAATTCAAATCTGGTGTCAAGTTATCTACAACCGGATATTAACAAATTCTCATCTGCCACATAACCGCGGGCACGGCTCTCAAAAGTTTATACCCTGCAGGGGTGTCCCAACTTAGCCCATCACAAGCTCTCACGGTCAACGAAGGATATTACTTCTCCCAAGAAGACCCGATCAGCCTCGGAATCCCGGTTTACAAGACATTTCGACAGTGGTAAAACAAGACCAGCAAAGCCGCCCGATGTGCCGACAAATCCCGATAGGAGTAGCACGTATCTCGTTCTCAGGGCACACCGGATGAGCCAGACGTCGGGTTGGCATAGACCCTGGTTGCCCAAGGGGCGCCGGACATCGCTCAGGTTGGACCAACACTCGGAGGAGCACTAGCCCGGGGGGTAAATAAAGATGACCCTCGGGCTCCGGAAACCCAAGGGAAAAAGGGCTAGGTGAGGCAAATGGTAAAACTAAGGTTGGGCCTTGCTGGAGGAGTTTTATTCAAAGCGAACTGACAAGGGGGTCCCATAAATCACCCAACTGCGTAAGGAACGCAAAATCCGGGAACATAACACCGATATGACGGAAACTAGGGCGGCAAAAGTGGAACAAAACACCAGGCATAAGGCCGAGTCTTCCACCCTTTACCAAGTATATAGATGCATTAATAATATAAGAGATATTGTGATATCCCAACATCATTCTGTCCACCATGGGGCAAACTTCAACTTCACCTGCAACTAACAATGCTATAAGAGGGGCTGAGCAAAGAGGTAACATAGCCAAACAATGGTTTGCTAGGATGGATGAAAAGGTTAGAGGCTGGCATGCAATTTGGGAGGCTTGAAGAGCAAAAGATAGGTAGCGCAGCATAGCGATAGAACGAAGCAACTAGCATAGCAATGATAGTAATGAGATCCAAGGTGACGGTCATCTTGCCTGAAATCCCGCAAGGAAGAAGAACAAGTCCATGAAGAAGACGAATGGATGAAGCCGAACCAAGCGTAGACGAACGAATCCTCACGATCGCAACAAACCAGGAACTATCGAGAAGAAGCACAACCGGAAAGAAGCAAACAACATGGTAAACACACAATCACATAAACATGGCATGATGCACAACCAAGTATGATGCATGACAAGGTTAAATGAGGCATGGCATGGCAAAGTGCAACAAACCCCACTACAAGTTAAGTGGAGCTCAATATGCAACGAGTTGCATATTGATGAAACACCACAGCAATTATTTAGTTCATCTCATTTAAGCTACCAAACAATATTAAATGTTGTTAAACATGGCAAGAGGTGAAGCATAAGTTAGACAAGTTTAAATGAGGTCGGAACAACAAACAACAATTCCGGAAAATCCCCATATGCATATTTCAAATTTGGTACTGTTCTGCCCTAAAACATATTTTATTGTTGTTAAATAGGAAAAAAAGCGCACCATGTTAAACTAGGCATTTTTCCACCCCATTTACATATAAAGTTTAATTAAAACCGAGCTATGGTTATTTAGTTATGAAATAAATCATTTTAACATGGCATTATGCAAAATAAACACAAACAACATGTTCAACATTTTAAACATGGATGAAAGTGGCAAATTATTAATCTACACACAATTCCAAGCATTTTACATATATAAATTATTTACATGTGATGCATGGTTTGTGAGTTATTAAATGCATGATCTAGAGGGGCTTTTCTGTAAAACAGTAAATCCCGGATAATTAGCTAAAATCGTTTCACGGAAGAAAAAACATGAATCGGGCCGAAACTGATTGAGCTAGCAGAGCACAGGAGGGGCTGGGGGCTGCTCACCCTTGGGCTTCGGCCCGGTTCGAAGCAAAGGCTAGAGGAGGTCGCTCCCTGGGCTACTCCTGGCTGGATCGAACGAGGTGGAGGGGACGCGGTCAACGCACGGATGACCTGCTGCTGCTCGATCTGAACGAATACGAGGGAGCGCGCGTAGGGGAAGCAGAGCTCGACTGCGCTCGGTGCAGTTCGTGAAGACAACAGCGGCGCGGGACTTGGCGAAGGGCGGCGCGACAAGGGGCTTGGCGCAGTCGAGGACGACGGCCTCAGGTCAGGGGAACCTCGGGAGGAGCTGGGCCTTGAGATAGGGACGAGGCAGGGGGTTGCGGGCGCGGTCCTCTGCTTGTCAGGAAGCAGCGCAGCGGTGGCGAGCTGGCTTGGCGGTTGGATGCAGGGCGACGACGAGGGTCCGGTGGAACGGCGGGAACGAAGAGGACGGGCGAATCTGGGCTTGGGACGACCGGTCCATGCTGGACCGAAGAAGGTGCGGCGGCGCAGCATGGCTCGAGCGGCTCCCTGGTACACAGAAGAGAGAGAGGAAATGAGAGAAGAGGGGGAGCACGGGGAGGAGGAAGGACAGGGAGGAGGCCGCTGACCTGAGGGATGGGGAAGCCGATGCGGGAACGATGGGGATGGCTGTCGGCGGCTCGACGTGGAGGCGACCCGAGGTCGCAGGTGACCCGGGCGGCGCGTCTCATCTCCATGGACGGACGGCATGGCTGCTCTCCTGTCCAGAACAAGAGAGAGAGATGATTGGGACCAGAGGAGGGGAGAAGGGAGCCAGGGCGGCGCTCATCTGAGACGGCGAGGGTCGAGCAAGGGCTGGTCTCGGGAGGAGCTCGTCTCCCTGGTCAAAGAGGAGAGCAAAGACGAGTTGGATCGAGGGGAGGCCTCGGGTGGAGTCTAGTTGGTGGGATTGGATCGGGGGGAAACGGTGGTTGGCCCGGGATGGATCTGGGAGGATCCCAAGGTGGGAGGCGAGTGGGTGGATGGCTGGCGACGGGGACGAGACTGATGGGACAAGCCTCCTAAAGATTAGGGTTGGACTAGTTTATATATAGCCTGTGGATTAGATTAGGGACTAATCCGGTCCTTCCAATCGAAATCGAGCAGTTGAGAAATAAATGGGTAGGGAGTCCAAATAAGAAAACGGAGATATTTTAGGGATGTTTGAAGATGATCTGGACCCAACGGTAACAACAGACCGGTTCGGGTTCGGGTAAGTTTCGGACACGCACACGAGGGGTCTGAGAGAGGTCAACGAGGACAAGGGCCTGACAAAATGACACCGGAGGCAAAAAGAGAAAGGGCAACTGCGAACGGCTACGAGTTTTGTGAAAAACATGCGGATGCAATGCTCACGATGCGATGATGAAATGCAACAAACAAACAAAACTCACGACGACAACGAAAAACATGAAAGGCGTCTGGAGCGTCGGTCTTGGGGCGTTGCACCCCCTTGATTCTGGTGGCGCCGAATCGCCGCCGGGGGCCATCATCATCACCGCGATCTTCACCAACACCTCCGCCATCTTCATCAATATCTCCATCACCTTCCCCCATCTATATCCAGCGGTCCACTCTCCCGCAACCCGTTGTACCCTCTACTTGAACATGGTGCTTTATGCTTCATATTATTATCCAATGATGTGTTCCCATCCTATGATGTCTGAGTAGATTTTCGTTGTCCTATCGGTGATTGATGAATTGCTATGATTGGTTTGAGTTCCATGTTTTATTATTGGTGTTGTCCTATGGTGCTCTCTGTGTCGCGCAAGCGTGAGGGATTCCTGCTGTAGGGTTTGCAATATGTTTATGATTTGCTTATGGTGGGTGGCGTGAGTGACAGAAGCACAGACCCGAGTAAGTAGGTTGTTTGCGTATGGGATAAAGGGGACTTGATACTTTAATGGTTGGGTTTTACCTTAATGAATCTTTAGTAGTTGCGGATGCTTGCTAGATTTCCAATCGTAAGTGCATATTATCCAAGTAGACAAAGTATGTTAGCTTATGCCTCTCCCTCAAATAGAATTGCAATAGTGATTACCGGTCTAGTAACATAGTCAATTGCTTAGGGACAATTTCACAACTCCTACCACCACTTTTCCATACTCTCTATATTTACTTTATTGTTTATTTATCTAAACAGCCCCTACTTTTTATTTACGTGTTCTTTATTATCTTGCAAACCTATCCTATCACACGTACAAAGTACTTCTAGTTTCATACTTGTTCTAGGTAAAGCTAACGTCAAGCATGCGTAGAGTCGTATCAGTGGCCGATAGGACTTGAGAGAGTATTTGTTCTACCTTTAGCTCCTCGTTGGGTTTGACACTCTTACTTATCGAAAGAGGCTACAACTATCCCGTATACTTGCGGGTCATCAAGACCTTTTTCTGGCACCGTTGCCGGGGAGTCATAGCGTGGGGTGAATATTCTCGTGTGTGCTTGTTTGTTTTATCACTAAGTAATTTTTTTGTTGTCCTTAGTTGTTTTCTATCTTTAATTATGGGTAGGAAACGCAAAATACCAAAAAAATTAGTTGTACCTATTGTTCCAATGGTTGAAGAACCACTCAAAATCTATCACACTACTGAAGCTTTTTACTTGGATCATCTTCGATCCCTATGTGCTCGTGCTGAAACCCCAACTAGCTTAGTTGAGGGAAAATCTTTAGATGAGCATGCTTGTTATGTGCGACACCGTATATCTGAAAAAGGGAAACTATTATGGGATCAAATTCAACGTTTGCAATGCTATGCTTGGAATTTATGTGAAATATATGATCTTACTTGTTATTCTGAAAACCCTAAGAAACACCTTCCCTACCAATGTGATTTTATTGATAATGGAATTGTATCTTCGTATGCTAAGGGTGTTTATAATTACTATGACGTTCAACAAATTGAAGAATTTGTTGCTTTTGAAGGTGCTTTTGAAATTGCTTCTTTGATTGAAAAGTATGATGCTACTCTTTACAAATCTGAAAGTTTTGCCATACTTGAATATTGTTATGATAATTATGCTTCTAATGCCTATGTTAAACCATATATTGAGAAATTCTCCGCAGTCCAAGAAGAGACTAATATTTTGCAGGAAGCTATGGAAGAAGAAATTGATGAAAATGTGAGCTCATTGGATGGAAAAGATGATGAGGAGAGCGAAGAACAAAAGGAGGAAGAGCGGATTAGCTACCCGTGCCCACCTTCTAATCAGAGTAACCCTCCAACTCATACATTGTTTAATTCCCCTTCGTGCTTACCGAAGGATGATTGCTATGATGATTGCTATGATCCCTTGAATTTGTCTGAAATATCCTTTTTTGATGATGCTTGCTATGCTTGTGGCCAAGATGCCAATATGAATTATTCTTATGGAGATGAACTTTCTATAGTTCCTTATGTTAAACATGAAATTGTTGCTATTGCACCCACGCATGATAGTCCTATTATCCTTTTGAATTCTCCCTACTACACTGTATCGGAGAAATTTGTGCTTATTAAGGATTATATTGATGGGTTGCCTTTTACCGTTGCACATGATGATTTTGATGAATGTAATATGCATGTGCTTGCTGCTCCTACTTGCAATTATTATGAGAGAGGAACTATTTCTCCACCTCTCTATGTTTCCCATACTATGAAATTGCAAGAAACTGCTTATACTATGCATTGGCCTTTACTATGTGTGCATGAATTGTTCTCTTATGACATGCCGATGCATAGGAAGAGAGTTAGACTTCGTTGTTGCTTGATATATGTTACTTTGTGCTCACTACTAAATTACAAATCATTGTTAATTCAAATTGGCTTTGATATACCTTGGGATCCGGGTGGATTCACTACTTGAGCACTAAATGCCTAGCTTAATGGCTTTAAAGAAAGCATTGCCAGGGAGACAAC
The DNA here is from genome assembly GCF_002162155.2 of Triticum dicoccoides. NCBI lineage: Eukaryota > Viridiplantae > Streptophyta > Magnoliopsida > Poales > Poaceae > Triticum > Triticum dicoccoides. Next base: position 496,350,008 of record NC_041381.1, read on the forward strand.
CCGGAAGTTTTAGAGAGTCATTTATTTCTGTTGAGTGCTTTCATATAGTTTAAAAACAAAAAAATAAAGAGGGGAACCTAAAAACTTTTCAAAAAGGAAAGTGAAAGTGAGAAAGACAAGCATTCTTGAAGTGGGAGCTAGCCTTGAACTTTGTTCATGCTCACGGAAACTTTGTGAATCTTTATTACAGAAACTTTTCAACAAAAATAATTTTCCCCTTGTATATTTCCATTGTATTATAAAAATAATGTGCTAAGGTTTGCCTTTAGGATGTTTACAATGCTTGCTGGTTTGTACGGTGCAGGACAGAAACTTTGGCTGTAGTGCACGATTTTACATTTTTAACTGGAACGTCAATTGGTTCTGATTCATTTTGCACTGTCTTGCTATACAACTTGTTTATTTTCCATAATTTTGGTAGAATTTTTGGGGTAACAGAAGTATTGTGATTATTCAGATTGCTACAGACTGTTCTGTTTTTGACAGATTCAGTTTTTGATGCATAGTTTGCTTGTTTTGATGAATCTATCAATTTATATTAGTGGATTAAGCCATGCAAAAGTTATATTACAGTAGAAACAATGCAAAAACAAAATATGAATTGGTTTGCAACAGTACTTAGAGTGGTGATTTGCTTTATTATACTAACGGATCTTACCGAGTTTTCTGTTGAAGTTTTGTGTGGGTGTAGTGTCTAATCGAGGATGTCTCGATATGAGGAAAAGGAAGAGAGGCAAGAGCTCAAGCTTGGGGATGCATGAGGCACCCCAAGTAAATATTCAAGGAGACTCAAGCATCTAAGCTTGGGGATGCCCCGGAAGGCATCCCCTCTTTTTTCAACAAGTATCGGTATGTTTTCGTAATCGTTTCGTTCGTGCATTATGTGCAAGTCTTGGAGCGTCTTTTGCATTTAGTTTTCATTTTTCTTCTATGCACCATGCTGGTATGAGATAGTCCTTGGTTGATTTATAGAATTCTCATTGCACTTCACTTAAATCTTTTGAGTATGGCTTTATAGAATGCTTCATGTGCTTCACTTATATCATTTGAAGTTTAGGATTGCCTGTTTCCCTTTACATAGAAAACCACCATTTGTAGAATGCTCTTTTGCTTCGCTTATATTTGTTAGAGCGTGGGCATATATTTTGTAGAAAGAATTAAACTATCTTGCTTCACTTATATCAATTTAGAGAGATGACAGGAATTGGTCATTCACATGGTTAGTCATAAAATCCTACATAAACTTGTAGATCGCTGAATATGATATGTTTGATTCCTTGCAATAGTTTTGCGATATAAAGATGGTGATATTAGAGTCATGCTAGTGGGTGGTTTTGGATTGTATAGACACTTGTGTTGAGGTTTGCAAGTCACGTAGCATGCACGTATGGTAACCGTTGTGTGACAAATTTGAAGCATGGGGTGTTTCTTTGATTGTCTTCCTTATGAGTGGCGGTCGGGGACGAGCGATGGTCTTTTCCTACCAATCCATACCACTAGGGGCATGCGTAGTAGTACTTTGCTTCGAGGGCTAATAAACTTTTGCAATAAGTATATGAGTTCTTTATGATTAATGTGAGTCCATGGACTATACGCACTTTTACCTTTCCATCATTGCTAGCCTCTTCGGTACCGTGCATTGCCCTTTCTCACCTCGAGAGTTGGTGCAAACTTCGCCAGTGCATCCAAACCCCGTGATACGATACGCTCTATCACACATAAGCCTCCTTATATCTTCCTCAAAACAGCCACCATACCTACCTATTATGGCATTTCCATAGCCATTCCGAGATATACTGCCATGCAACTTTCATCATCATCATATACATGACTTGAGAATTTATTCTCATATTGCTTTGTGTGATCGTAAGATAGCTAGCATGATGTTTTCATGGCTTGTCCATTTTTTATGTCGTTGCTACACTAGATCATTGCACATCCCGGTACACCACCGGAAGCATTCATATAGAGTCATATCTTTGTTCCAGTATCGAGTTGTAAGTAAATAAAAGTGTGATGATCATCATTATAGAGCAGAGCATTGCCCCATGAAAAAAAAGAAAAAAAGAAAAATAAATAAATAAAGGAAAGGCCAAAGAAGCCTACATAAAAAAGGGGGCCAAAGAAGCCCACCGAAAAAAGAAGAAAAAAGAAAAAAAAGGAAAAGAAAAGGGGCAATGTTACTATCCTTTTTCCACACGTGTGCTTCAGAGTAGCACCATGTTCTTCATATAGAGAGTCTCTTATGTTGTCACTTTCATTTACTAGTGGGAATTTTCATTATAGAACTTGGCTTGTATATACCAATGATGGGCTTCCTCAAATGCCCTAGGTCTTCATGAGCAAGCAAGTTGGATGCACACCCACTTAGTTTCTTTTGTTGAGCTTTCATACACTTATAGCTCTTAGTGCATCCATTGCATGGCAATCCCTACTCCTCACATTGACATCAATTGATGGGCATCTCCATAGCCCGCTGATTAGCCGCGTCGATGTGAGACTTTCTCCCTTTTTGTCTTCTCCACATAACCTCCATCATTATATTCTATTCCACCTATAGTACTATATCCATGGCTTGCGCTCATGTATTGCGTGAGGGTTGAAAAAGCTGAAGCACGTTAAAAAGTATGAACTAATTGCTCGGCTTGTCATCGGGGTTGTGCATGATGGGGGCATTTTGTGTGACGAAAATGAAGCATGGCCAAACTATATGATTTTGTAGGGATAAGCTTGCTTTGGCCTTGTTGTTTTGAAAAGACATGGTTGCTTTATTGGTACGCTCGAAGTATTATTGTTTTTATGTCAAATGATAGACTATTGCTTTGAATCACTCGTGTCTTAATATTCATGTCATGATTAGACATATGATCAAGATTATGCTAGGTAGCATTCCACATCAAAAAAAAATTATCATTTACCTACTCGAGGACGAGCAGGAATTAAGCTTGGGGATGCTGATACGTCTCCGTCGTATCTATAATTTTTTATTGTTCCATGCTAATATTATTCAACTTTCATATACTTTTGGCAACTTTTTATACTATTTTTTGGGACTAACATATTGATCCAGTGCCCAGTGCCAGTTCCTCTCTGTTGCATGTTTTATGTTTCGCAGAACCCCATATCAAACGAAGTTGAAACGAGATAAAAACGGACGGAGAATTATTTTGGAATATTTGTGATTTTTGGGAGGAAGAATCAACGCGAGACGATGCCCGAGGTGGCCATGAGATAGGGGCCCACGCCCACTTAAAGTGGGGGCGCCCCCCACTCTCGTGGGCCACCCGTAAGGCGGTTCATGCCCTTCTTTGGCCGCAAGAAAGCTAATTTTTGGAAAATGATCTGGGCGAAGGTTTCAATCCAATCGGAGTTACGGATCTCCGGATATAAAGGAAACGGTGCCAGGGCAGAATTCCAGAACGCAGAAACAGAGAGATAGATCCAATCTAGGAGGGGCTCTCGCCCCTCCCATGCCATGGGAGCCAAGGACCAAAGGGGAAACCCTTCTCCCATCTAGGGAGGAGGTCAAGGAAGAAGAAGAAGAAGGGGGGCTCTCCCCCCCTTGCTTCTGGTGGCGCCGAAACACCGTCGGGGGCCATCATCATCACCGCGATCTTCACCAACACCTTCGCCATCTTCACCAACATCTCCATCACCTTCCCCCATCTGTATCCAGCGGTCCACTCTCCCGCAAACCGCAGTACCCTCTACTTGAATATGGTGCTTTATGCTTCATATTATTTTCCAATGATGTGTTGTCATCCTATGATGTCTGAGTAAATTTTTGTTGTCCTATTGGTGATTGATGAATTGCTATGATTGGTTTGAGTTCCATGTTTTATTATTGGTGTTGTCCTATGGTGCTCCCCGTGTCATGCAGGCGTGAGGGATTCCCGCTGTAGGGTTTGCAATATGTTTGTGATTTGCTTATGGTGGGTGGAGTGAGTGACAGAAGCATAGACCCGAGTAAGTAGGTTGTTTGCGTATGGGATAAAGGGGACTTGATACTTTAATCCTATGGTTGGGTTTTACCTTAATGAATCTTTAGTAGTTGCGGATGCTTGCTAGAGTTCCAATCATAAGTGCATATGATCCAAGTAGAGAAAGTATGTTAGCTTATGCCTCTCCCTCAAATAGAATTGCAATAGTGATTACCGGTCTAGCAACATAGTCAATTGCTTAGGGACAATTTCACAACTCCTACCACCACTTTTCCATACTCGCTATATTTAGTTTATTGTTTATTTATCTAAACAGCCCCTACATTTTATTTACGTGTTCTTTATTATCTTGCAAACCTATCCTATCACACCTACAAAGTACTTCTAGTTTCATACTTGTTCTAGATAAAGCGGACGTCAAGCGTGCGTAGAGTCGTATCAGTGGCCGATAGGACTTGAGAGAGTATTTGTTCTACCTTTAGCTCCTCGTTGGGTTTGACACTCTTACTTATCGAAAGAGGCTACAACTATCCCGTATACTTGCGGGTCATCAAGGGAGCAGATGTTTGAATGACTAAATGAATTCAACTGTTTTGTCTCTGAATGTGTTGTTTTGTCTGCATATGTTTGACATGTGCACTTTTGAACTGCTTGTTTATCTCAAGTTGAACTGATTTGCGGTCAAATGTTGCATGGCTTGTGTAATAACTATCTCCTACCAGCTGGCTGCCCACCTGCCTATTTATTATTTTTTATAATCTACGAGTCTCCCTGTCTGTAAACTCTATCCATCTATGTGTGGTGTGTGGCCAAGTCTCCCCCCTCCTTTTTCTTCCTTCTTCCAGAATCAGATCTAGGTTCCTCCCTCTTCTCTTTGTTGCTTTTTTCTCTTCCTGTGTGTTCAATGGAGGATTGTTCATGCGGATGCCTGGCAAAGATGGCGCGCATAGCTGACGGCTGTGTGTACGAATCTGGTTTGGAGCTCACCCAGACTCAGCGCTGTGGGCAACTTTCTTGTTTGTTGTACAACAACCATGGGTTTCGTACACCCTATGTTTGTCGCCTGACGGTTGGTGACTTGAAGGAATCATGGGTATGTGTTTCTATTCGTTTTGTTTTCTACTTTTTTGTTGGTCTCTCTTTGAATCCCATGGACTGAATCTGTAGTTTAGTCTTATGAATAATTTGGCTACATTTTTTTATTTGGTTTTGTCAGAATTTAACAGTAGGGATTTCTGTGTGTATTTGTCCATTACTTAACAGTATTTTATCCATTTTTGCATAATCCTTGATCTGTTTTTGTCAGATGTTTTTACTATAGGTGTATTGATATGTACATTTCTTCAGTTTAGTCAGTTCACATGTCTAGTTAGTTTTGTGTTATTGTTTTGGTTCAGATTTTTTCCATTTTAGTTTGGTATGCAAATCGTTCCTATATCTGTGTAAAAATTCAGTTATGTCAGTTGTTCAATTTGTTTTGTACTCCCATACCCATTTGCAGAAAATGTCACCCAGGATCAGGATTATTGCTCCTAGTTCCAGTGTTCTGAAGATGGAGACTTCAGACAAAAATGGGTATCAGTTGATGGATGTTGCCTACCACATCGACTTTGATGGTTGCATCAACCTAACTACTGGGTGGAAGGAGTTTGTGGCAGAGTCTGGATTTGAGGATGGTGATGTGCTTATGGTTATGTTCTCTAGAGAAGATGACTCTCTGACGTCCAGAATTTATGTGTTGTAGGTTTAAATGTGGCAAATGACGCCGGTTGTGAGATTTGTGTGTGGTTGATTATGTTGCAGTGTTTTTTCTTTTAAAACATTTGCATGTGAGATGGTTGAATTGTATGGTTTGGAACAAGTTATGTAATGCTTTTCCTATTGTTTTGCTCAAATATAACTGTTTTATTTATATATTATTTGTATTAGTACTGGAACAATTTCTATAGTTGAACTGATGGGTATCATTTGTTTTGACTGGTATATTTTTATGTTCATAACTCGCAGACGGTGCTATACGGTGATGTTGTTTTTAGAATTCCTTTTTGGGTATTGAGTTTGTTGAACTTACATTCTGTTAATGATAGTACTGAACTATTTTTAGGTTGTCAATTACCGATCAAATTTGTTTGTTGTATAAAAAATTTCTTACTCTTTTACATGAATTTTGGAGCACATTTTTTCTTTTTTATAGTTGAATAATGATAGTTTTAGTATTTTTTAAAATTAAAAAAAAATAATCTTTGCTGCACAGTACTATTTTTTTGTACCTGAACCTTATGAATTGTAGTAGTTGAACTTTTTATAAATTCATTTCAGAAATTTTTATTTACAGTCTTCTATGTTTAATTTTCCAAAAAAAATATATATTTTTTGATTTTTTTACTTGTTACCATTAAGATGTGTTTGAACTTTTTACAATGTTTTTGTTTATTAACTGATTTTCTTGTGAGGTTTTTTTTAAATTATCCACATTTTTTTGTCGTGTGTGATTTGCTGGATTTTTGTAATGGGGCGAAGTACTGTGCTTGGGCCATCGGCATGAGTCATTGTTTTCGGCCCGGATAGCTCGTCCGCGCGGCTGTGCAGCACGGCGTGCGCGTGCGCTATGGGTTTAGTCCCACCTCGCTAGTCGAGGGGGCTCTAGACCTGTTTATAAGCACAGTCAAGGCTCACCAGTCGAACTCCTCTGAACACTTACCAGAGCGGTTATACACGACACTTGCTCTCTCTCTCTCTTGACCTGTGGGCCCTGGACGGCAGGCCCTGCGTTTGTGCGGATTACTAGGGATTCGCCCACGGGCTCGAGTTCAAGTATCTAGCATTATCAGGGCCTGCGCCTGTCCTTGGGCGGTCAACTTTTTCCTTTTTTTTGTTGTTTGAATCTAGTACTTGACTCCACCAGTAACTTGGACTGGTACTTTTTGGTCCTTGGGCGGTCATTTTTGTTCTTTTTTTGTTTGTTTGAATCTAGTATTTGACTCCACTAGTGACTTGGACTAGCAGTAAATATTTTTCCTTTTTTGTTGTTTGAATCTAGTACTTGACTCCACCGGCAACTTGGACTGGTACTTTTTTGTCCTTGGGCGGTCAATTTTTTTCCTTTTTTTTGTTTGTTTGAATTTAGTACTTGACTCCACTAGTAACTTGGACTGATAACTTTTTTGTTCTAGTTCTTGTTTGTTTTGTTATACGAACGAGCCGTAGCAGGCAACAACGCGGCGTGCCGCGGCGTCGCATGCAGAGGCGAGTCCGTAACATGACTTGCCCCCGCACTGCACCGTACCGAGGGACATAGTTGTACTGACACATCTTCCTTGTATGGACTTCCCCATTATCTATCTTAGGGGTGTGTGTGTGTGGGTGCGTGTGGGGGGAAACAGAATAACCGCAGTGCGCCTGTCAAACGTGCGCACTGCCGCGTTAGCTCGAGGCCGAGCCGAGGGGAGGGGGTCGGGACCCCCCCCCCTCCCCCATCCCCGTGAGGCCGAGCCAGGAACGAGCCGTAGCAGGCGACGACGCGGCATGCCGCG
>NC_041381.1:496358215-496362241 GCF_002162155.2 Triticum dicoccoides
GGTCGAGCCGGGGGGGAGGCGGGTCGGGACCACCCTCCCCCATCCCGGCGAGGCCGAGCCAGGAACGAGCCATAGCAGGCGACGACGCGGCGTGCCACGGCATCGCATGCGGAAGCGAGTCCGTAACATGACTTGCCCCCGCACCGCACCGTATCAAGGGGCATAGTTGTACTGACACATCTTCCTTGTATGGACTTGCCCCATTATCTATCTTAGGGGTGTGTGTGGGTGCGTGTGGGGGGAAACAGAATAACCGCACTACACCTATCAAATGAGTGCACTGCCGTGTTAGCGCGAGGCCGAGCCGGGGGGGGGAGGGGGGTCGGGACTGATGAACTGGTGAACGTTCATGTTCAACACTAATGTGCTGATGTACTGTTTTTTAGCACTGCTTGTAAACTAGAAATTGAACTGATGCATGACTTATCTTTTGTTCATCTATAACTTATGCAATTACACTAGAAGTACTCCTAGTTTATGTATCATTGAACTTATTGTGTAACTGTGGCACTCTCTTAGTACTATCTACTTAGACTGATGCATAAGTTTAAGTTTTTTATACTTGAACTAAAGCTAGCATATTAGAGGTAATGACAGTAACCGCGACATCCTAATCGTGCATCAATGCATCTACATTACAAGTACTGCTAGTTTGTGTATCATTGAACTTACTGTGTAACAATTTTATATTTTTTCAGTAATAGTTTTGTTACTTGTTCGAACTAACGCAACTACATGACTTGTACTCTTAGAAATAACAACATACAACTTTCAGTGGTAGCTGAACCTTAGTACTATCTACTTGTACTGATGCATAAGTTTAAGGTTTTTTTACTTGAACTAAAGCTAGCATATTAGAGGTACTGACTGTTGGGGATATTACCACTGGGCGTGAACCGGCCTACCTGGGCCGGGTTAGCTTCATTAGTAGTTTAAAGGTGATTAAGCAGATGAAGGCCCAAGGCCTGTAGTCGGTTTAGAACCTGTAGCCGTAAACCGGCTTGATATGTAAACTTGCATTGTAAGTTAGGAATAGAGAGAGACCAACCGGGATACGAGTATGAACCGGTGTGGGACTCTGTGGACTGACAGGCATCACCCGTGTATATAAGGGGACGACCTGGCGGCGGTTCAAGGACAGAGAACAACAACTCGAGCCTAGGCGAAGCTTGTTTGCTCCCTAGCCATCGAAACCAAATCAATTCCATCACAACTAGACGTAGGCTTTTACCTTCATCGAAGGGGCCAAACTAGTATAAACCCTCGTGTCTTTGTGTCCGCTTTAACCCCTTCAAGTTAACCCGTAGCGATGGCTCCACGACTAAGTCCTTTCACAAGGACATCTGCCGTGACAAATCCACGACAGTTGGCGCCCACCATGGGGCTATCGCACGACGGTTTGATGATCTTGGAGGGCAAGCTCAAAGGACTCGAAGGCTATGCTGTGGGCCGGATGACCAAGAGTCATCGCGGTAAGCTCTACATCGACGATGCAGGATGGGGTCCCGAAGCCGGCTCGATCGAGCACGGGTACCGGGTCCCCTTTGGTGGCATACACGTTTTTATTGGCAAGATTGGTGAGCCTGGGCCTGAGCCAGACATCCGCACCGACCTCGTCGAGACGGCTCAGCGTGCGAGATCTGCCCAGGTTAAACCGGCCGTGAGGCGTGCCTTCGTGGGAGTCATCCACGGAGGAGAGCATGAGGACGAGTCAGAATACGGTAGCGAGACCGTCATCTATTCCGGCGACGAGTTCTCAACCGGAGAGACCGAATCATTGTACCAGTTGCAAGACGACCAGATTAGGGGCTGTTCCGATGGCGATAGTGTTCCGGACCCCCCAGATCAGTTCAACCGGGTTGGAATATTCATGGTCGGCACGCAGGCAGTGAATCACTCTTCGACCGCAGCAGCAATGCTCTTCGAATCAGCAGCGGCAGCGGCAGCAAGGGCAGGAGGCCTTGTGCCCCCACCGGTGCAAGTTCTGTCTGACCTGTTTGACACACTAGCGGTACTTATGGCAGAGGCCAATCCGGCGGATCAGGAGACCCATGATGCGGAGATTGCAAAGGTGAGAGAGCAGATCGTACAGGCCAAAGCCGACCTGGCAGCAGAGAAGGACAGGATGGCTGTAGAGCGGGCCGCTTTGGACGCCCAGGCCTATAAGCTCATGCTCGACCAGAACGCATCACAGGAGGTCTTGAAGCGGAAGCACAGATCATGCCTGCCGTTAGGGTTCGACCCTCGAAATCTCTTTCACACTCCGGGAGCTGGAACCAGTAATCCGCCGGGGCACCTGGAGGTAAACCGGGTCGAGGCACCAGGGCCAGGAGCGATGGTCCAACCCCGCCTGATGGAACCTCCTCGGCAGAACATTGTGATTCCTCCGCTGGTCCAGACACCTCCGAGTCATTATTCTAATCCTATGGACAATCTTGTCGCAGCTGCTGCGTGATTAGAAGCTATCCCGCTCGAAGGAGACTCTCCACAAGCAATAGAGACGCGCCGGGTTAAGGAACTTCTCCGGACCGCTTTGATTCAATAGGAGGCATATTCATACAGCCGCGATCGGATTCATTCCACACCTCGTCCAAGCCGGAGCTATAGTAGGTGCCTGGATGAACCGGCCATATCAAGCAATGCGCGGGGCCGTGAAGCGGCCCGTGGCAATAACCCGACCTGTGGTGTTCACGATGCTCAGGATGTAGTGGACCGGGCCCGGGCACGAAGGGAGGCCGAGTTAGCAGCACAGAACAAGGCGGATCAGCTTACACCGGTTCATCCTACCACCTCTGCCGGGCCAGGGGTCACATCTAGCTTGGGAGTGCCTTGTTTAGTCCCCGCTTTACGCAATGTACGCCTGCCCAAGGACTTCAAGGGCCCGCGCAAGGTGCCAAATTACACCGCTGATTTATCTCCAGAAGCGTGGGTAGAGAGTTATGAGATGGCAATGGAGATGCTGGATGTGGATGAGACCGCGTGTGCAAAGTACTTCACCATGATTCTTGAAGGCATAGCCCGTACTTGGTTGAAGAGCCTGCCGCCTAATTCTATCAGTTCATGGGCCCAGTTGCGGACCCGGTTTATCCAGAATTTCAAAGATATGTGTAAGCAGCCTAAGTCCATAGTAGACTTGGCGGCTTGTGTTCAGGAGGACGGAGAGTCAACAACCCATTGGGTACACCGCGTTTCTGAAGTCTTGCACTCGTCTGACAGGATCAATGCTGACTCTGCGATCTTAACCCTGGAGGGCAACTGCCGGTTTAAGCCTCTAAAGTTGAAGTTGGGGCGTATGAAGTGGTTCTGTAATGACATGGGAACTCTCATGGCCGCTTTAGTGAAGTATGCTAATTCTGATAGTACCAAGGATCCCGAGACTAACGATGACGAAGAAGGGAAGGGAAAAAAGAATAGCAACTCTAAGGGGCATCAATACAAACCGGCGGGCCATGGAAACGGAGGCAAGCGTAAAGCGGATGGCAGCATGGACTTTGTGGCTAACACTAATGCGCAGGACAAGGGTCAGCGGCGCAGAGGTAAAGCGGCGAATCGTAATGGGGCTCCAAATCCTAACCCGGATCGCTTAAACTATTTGCTGAATCAGCCTTGCCCAAAACACGGGACGAAGGAGGCGCCGGCTAACCACCTTTGGAAGATTTGTTACATTATGCAGGAATTTAAAAACTCTAATGCCTTCCGGTATGACCGTGGGTCAGGTGGTGGCTCAGGATCCGGTTTCCATGGGTCGGGTCACGATGGAGCTTCCGGTTCAGGTTTCAATCAGGGCGGTAATAATAACCAGGATAATCAGAGCGGTCAAGGGGGTTACAACCAACAGCAGCAGCAGCAGCGGTCGGGTTATCAGAGCCAGCCAAAACAGTTGAACAATGGGCAGTATTACGTTTTCACAACTAGCTTGGATAAGCTCGACCGGAAACTTCACAAGCGAGCAGTGAACTCTGTTGAACCGGCCGTACCGCGTTATTTACGCTGGTCGGAGCAGCCTATCGTGTGGAGCAGGGAGGA
>NC_041381.1:496362545-496406745 GCF_002162155.2 Triticum dicoccoides
GGTTGACAATTCGGGCCAGTTGGCATTAGTGGTAGACCCTCAGGTGGGAGGTTATAAATTCACCAAGGTACTCATGGATGGAGGGAGCAGTATTAACATCCTGTACTATGAGACATTCCGCCCATGGGCCTAACAGACAAGGATCTCAGACCGTCTAATACGGTGTTTCATGGTGTGGTGCCTGGCAAATCAGCGTATCCTGTTGGTAAGATAGCCTTGGAGGTGGCTTTTGGGGACGAGCATGATTCCCGATCTGAAACACTAACCTTTGAGGTAGTGAAAATTCGGAGCCCGTATCACGCTTTGTTTGGGCGGCCGGCTTATGCCAAATTCATGGCACGGCCTTGTTATATCTATTTGCAGCTCAAGATGCCGGGTTACAAAGGGACAATAACGGTTCATGGGAGCCGCAAGATTGCTTTGGAATGTGAGGAAGGTGATGTGGCCTATGCAGAGTCGGTTTGTGCCACGGAGGAGTTGAAATATTATAGGGACAATGTTGATCCGGTGGACATGACCCCTTTGAAGAGGCCAACTACGGAGCATGATTCAGATCTGAAGTTCAAATCGGCGGCTGAGACCAAGCTTGTTGACTTCGTGCCCGGCGATTCGTCCAAGCAGTTCACTGTCAGTGCCAACTTGGACCCTAAATAGGAAAGCGCGCTCATCGAGTTCATCCGTGAGAATCGGGACATTTTTGCATGGAAGCCTTCTGACATGCCAGGTGTACCGAGGGAACTCGCTGAGCACACTATTAATGTTGATCCCAAGTATAAACCGGTCAAACAGTTTCTCCGCTGGTTTAACGAAGAAAGGCGCAAAGCTATTGGAGAAGAAGTGGCCAGGCTCTTAGCAGCTGGTTTTATCATTGAAGTGTTCCATCCAGAATGGCTCGCTAATCTGGTGCTGGTACTTAATAAAAATGGCACTTGGCGTATGTGTGTGGATTACACGGATCTTAACAAGGCTTGTCCAGCGGATCCTTTTGCCCTCCCTCGCATTGACCAGATTATTGACGCCACGACGGGTTGTGAGCGTTTGAGTTTGTTGGATGCGTATTCTGGGTATCATCAGATCAAAATGGCGGTTATGGACCAGGAGAAGACGGTGTTTATTACTCCCTTTGGAGCCTTCTGCTATGTATCTATGCCTTTTGGGCTCAAGAGCGCCCAAGCCACTTATCAACGGTGTGTATAGAATTGCCTGCATAAACAGATCGGCCGCAATGTGCACGCCTATGTGGATGATATTGTAGTCAAGTCAAGGCAGAAGGAGACGCTGGTAGATGATTTGAAGGAAACCTTTGACAACTTGCGGGTTTATAAGATGATGCTTAACCCTGCCAAATGTGTCTTTGGTGTTCCAGCAGGCAAGTTACTGGGCTTTCTTGTGTCCAATAGAGGAATTGAGGCTAATCCGGAGAAGATTACGGCTATCACCTCCCTGGCTAAACCGAAGTGTATCAACGATGTTCAGCGTTTGGCGGGTCGGATCGCTGCACTAAGCCGGTTTATCAGCCGCCTCGGAGAGAAGGCCATCCCTTTATACCAGATGTTGAGAAAGACAGATCAATTCATCTGGAGTCCAGCTGCTGATGAAGCGTTGGAGGACTTGAAGCGGCAATTAGCCAATCCGCCCATTCTTGCAGCACCGGTCGACAAGGAGCCGTTATTGTTATACGTAGCGGCCAATGCTCGTGCAGTTAGCGTGGCTATTGTGGTAGAACGCAAGGAGGCAGGCAAGGAGTATCCGGTTCAGCGGCCAGTTTACTATATCAGCGAGGTGCTTATTGAATCCAAGCAAAGGTATCCGCATTGGCAGAAGCTGGTATATCGAGTTTTCATGGCAAGCCGGAAGTTGAAGCAGTATTTCCAAGGGCACCCCATCACAGTGGTCAGTTCAGCTCCCTTGGGTGATATCATACAGAACCGGGAGGCGACTGGCCGGATTGCCAAGTGGGCCATAGAACTTGGGCCGCACGGATTGAAGTACGTGCCTCGGACGGCGGTGAAGTCTCAAGCACTTGTTGATTTCATCAATGATTGGACGGAGTTGCAAGCACCAGAGGAAAAGCCGAATCACACATATTGGACTATCCATTTTGATGGATCCAGGCAATTGGAAGGCTCGGGGGCTGGAGTCGTATTAACTTCCCCACGGGGTGATAAGTTTTGTTATGTTCTCCGCTTAATGTTCCCTTGTACTAATAATGCAGATGAGTATGAAGCTTTGCTCCATGGTCTCCGGATGGCTAAGGAGATGAATCTAAGTCGGGTTAAGTGCTTCGGTGACTCAGACCTCGTGGCTCAACAGGTATCTGGCACTTGGGATTCTAAGGACCCGCTTATGGCTGCATATCGTCGTGAGGTGGATATTGTTGCGGGTCACTTCAAGGGTTATCAGGTGGAGCACGTGGATCATCGAAAAAAAGAAGCGGCAGATGCTTTAAGCCGGTTGGGCTCTCAGCGTAAACCGGTCCCACCTAATGTCTTTCTCAATGTGTTGCACAACCCGTCAGTCAAGCTCCCGGGTGAAGCGGATTTGGCTATTCCTGATCCAGAGGCTCAATTGGTGGCAGCCCTGTATATTATTCCGGATTGGACAGTTCCTTATCTTGCGTACATGAACCGGGGAGAGTTGCCAGAGGATGAGACTCTAGCCAGGCAGATAGTCCGGTGATCCAAATCTATGACAATTATCAATGGCGAATTGCATCATTGCAGTGTATCAGGGGCGTTTCAATGCTGCGTCTCTCCTGAGGAAGGTTGTGAAATTTTACGCGAAATCCATGAAGGGGATTGTGGTCACCATGCCGGTTAAAAGTCTCTGGTGGCTAAGGCGTTTCTTCACGGGTTTTACTGGTTGACAGCTCATGCTGATGCGGAGGACTTGGTTAAACGGTGTGATGGCTATCAGAAATTTTCAAGGCGTGCTCATGTGCCGGCTCAAGAATTGAGGATGATTCCAATTACTTGGCCGTTTGCAACATGGGGGCTGGATATGGTCGGGCCTTTTAAAAGATCCAAGGATAAGAAAACCCACCTTTTGGTGGCAGTTGACAAGTTTACCAAGTGGGTTGAAGCGGAGCCTGTCAGCAAGTGTGATGCAGCTACAGCGATGCAGTTCATTAAAAAGGTGATTTTCCGGTTTGGCTTTCCACACAGTATCATTACTAACAATGGTACCAATTTATCCAAGGGTGCTATGAAGGAATTCTGTGAACGTGAGCACATCAGACTTGACGTATCATCAGTGGCTCACCCCCAGTCCAATGGGCAGGCAGAACGAGCTAATCAAGAGATCTTGCGAGGCATCAAACCCCGGCTTATGGTTCCATTGCAAAGAACACCGGGATGTTGGGTTGAAGAGCTACCATCTGTGCTATGGAGTATCAACACTACGCCCAACCGATCTACAGGATACACACCATTTTTTATGATCAACGGAGCAGAGGCGGTTCTCCCTAGTGATATCCAGCACGACTCGCCTCGTGTGGCGGCTTATGTTGAAGCGGACAATGAGACCGCACGGCAAGATACTTTGGACCTATTAGATGAGGAGCGTGACATAGCGGCTGCCTGCTCGGCGATTTATCAACAAGATCTTCGTCGCTATCACAGTCGCCGGGTCAGAACCAGAACTTTTCAAGAAGGAGATTTGGTGCTTCAGCTCATCCAAGATCAGACGGATATGCACAAGTTATCCCCACCTTGGGAGGGACCTTTCATGGTTAGCAAGAATCTGCACAATGGGTCGTACTATCTGATTGACATTCGAGAGCATAAAGACTGACGCACATCAGAGGAGGAAACCAACAGGCCGTGGAATATAGCTCATCTTCGGCCTTACTACACTTGAGCCATCGGCTCTATCTATGTACATATTATGGCAGTGTATATATTATCATTGATATAATAAAACCGGAGCCTCAGCTAAAGCGGGGTCTCTGTCCTTTCATATCATGTGTGGTTACATGGAGTGGTTCTGTTTTAAAGCGGCCTCCGGTTTACCCCTTGAAATTTGCTTTTGAAAAAAAAGCTTTGTGATATCACTTGGGGCCTTGGTCGTGTCCGAACCAATGCGACACCTTTTGATAGGCGAAAGCCACCAGATCACTTGGGGACATGGTCAAGTTTGAACCAGTCACGCCTCTTGATCGGCCTAAGGCCATAGAATCACTTGGGGGCTTGGTCGAACCCGAACCATTGCCACGCCTTTTGATCGGCATAAATGCCACGGTTTCATTTGGGGACCTGGCTGACTTGAACCGTTGTCACTCCTATTGGGGGCTTGGTCCTGTCCGACCGTGGTAACACCATCTGATCAGCTCAGTAAAGCATGTTTTGGCAAACGGTTTTTATCATTGCCTTTGCTTCCATATTTCTTTTATGACTATTCTTCAATTTTTGTTGTGTTTCCTTTAAACCAACAACACTTTTTTACCGGTTCAGCTGACGGAAATCGGTTCATTTGTACTCTGGAGAAATATGCCCGGTTTAACTTTCCTGTTAACATCATGAAGTAGCAGGGGGGCTCATAATGACCCAGCATGGTTTACATGGGAGTTTTTTTCTCCCCTTTGATGGTAACAGTTTATAAATACTACGTTTCAAGCCTGGCTAAGCCAACTTCATGCCCAGCGATGGCAGGTATTTTGTATCACATATTTGATTATACGTCTTAAATACATTGATGCTATATATATAAAGGTCATAAACCGGTTGGCGGTATAACCGCCACCGAAGTTCAAGATTTTCTGATTGCAGGAAATATAAATTGAGGATTTCAAGCAAAAGCATCAGTACTTATGCACGAAGGCATATTCAAGGCAGAAGTATTGACTATTCTATTACAAGGCAACGCGGTGCCCAAATAAGATCATTGTTGTTCCGGCGGATCATAATAAAGCAGCTATTTAAACTGGCTTCCGGTTCAAGCCTGTTCATCGCCCCGGTCTGATGATTGTGGGTCGGCCCGCGCCGTTTCAGCTTCCTCATCTCTATCCATTAGCTGGAAATCAACAGTGGTCCAGTCGATTCCCATTAAAGTTTGAAAGACAGCCTCTTCGTGGATCAGAGAAGACGGTTCAATATCAGGAGCGTAAGTATGCTTACGGATTGGAGGAATCAGATTCTCCGCTTCAGGAGTTGGTGCAGGCACTCATTTGTTCTGATCATTGTACTGAGCTTGATAATGCGACAAGTCTACCTCTTCAGCCAATTGACAAGCCAGAGGGCGTACTGCGTGATTTATCGCCCTCAAATCATCTTCATTGAACTCTGAGCCGTCCTCCTTCAAGCTGGGATAGCCTTGAGCTGCCTCAACAGGATCGAAATCCGGCACCCATGCTTTTGCCCGGATCAAGGCATTAATGGCTCCGGTTCGAGCAGCAGATTTTTTCAGTTCTTCAATCCGAGCAGGAAGCATTGACAACCTATTAAGAGTGTCTTGGATTAAAGTGGGTGTCGGATTGTTATGAGATGCAGTGGTGATGATCCGCTGCGCTCCGGTATACAGCTGTTCAATTAAAGTGTAGGCAGCCTTCAACTTCTTCCGAACATCTGACCCTAAGTGACCAATGCGTGTACCTGCAACAATACAGGAAAGATCACAAATCGGATCTATTATAAGCAGGCCAGAGTTGTCCAGGAAACCAAAAGGAGCTTACCAAAGATAGCAGCGGTCATGGAATGTACTTGCCGCTTTACGGCGGTCAGCTCATCTACCACCGGTTTAAGGGCAGCTTCAGCGTTTTCAGCTCTTTTTATTGAAGCGGCCTTCTCAGTGGCCCAATCAGTCCGCTCCTTCTTGAAGTCCTCCTTCAGCTGTTCTGTGATGTTCAAAGCGCTGGTTATTTCTTCCCTTGCCTTGTCGGTTTCAACTTGTTGGGTTTTCAAAATTTCCTGCAGATCAGTAATCCGGTCCTCTTTCATCCTCACTTCAGCCTGCATAAAGACAGTGCTTGGCTTTCAACAAACGGTACAAGAATTTGAAGTACCAACCACATAACAAGTTATATACGCTTGATACTTGGGGGCTAATGCACCTTCAATTTTCATCTATTACTAAAATCGCAAAGTCCCAAGCTCAATACAGGTATTCAACTTGGCACTTGGGGGCTAATGGCTATTTGCTCAGTTATGTTCTGATGTTAGAATCTTTATTGGAGTCCCGGTTTAACTATACTAAGTTGAACCGGCCCTTGGGGGCTACATTGATGGATTTCAAAGTATTGAGGACTATATTCAAGTCCCGGTTTGAAGAAGGTTACAAACTGGCCCTTGGGGGCTAGGAGGATTAATACAGTGGCAGTAATTAAAGAAAGAAGAAGCACAAGGAAGTTACCTCAAATTTATCTCTCATCATCTTTACCAGGCCAGCTTCACAGTCACGACTAGTATATAGTCGGTTCAAGTAACCAGAATGAAGATCTTGGGCACTCAGAGCAACATATGTTTCCAGATCAACATCCCATTTGCCTTTGTTCATGGCAGAAAAATCTTCTTTCACAGTATGCATCTACATTACAAGTACTACTAGTTTATGTATCATTGAACTTACTGTAACAATTTTATATTTTTTTAGTAACAGTTTTGTTACTCGTTCGAACTGACGCAACTACATGACTTATACTCTTAGAAATAACAACATACAACTTTTAGTGGTAGCTGAACCTTAGTACTATCTACTTGGACGGATGCATAAGTTTAAGTTTTTTTTACTTGAACTAAAGCTAGCATATTAGAGGTACTGACAGTAACCCCGACATCCTAATCGTGCATCAATGCATCTACATTACAAGTACTGCTAGTTTATGTATCATTGAACTTACTGTGTAACAATTTTATATTTTTTCAGTAATAGTTTTGTTACTTGTTCGAACTGACGCAACTACATGACTTGTACTCTTAGAAATAACAACATACAACTTTCAGTGGTAGCTGAACCTTAGTACTATCTACTTGGACTGATGCATAAGTTTAAGTTTTTTTACTTGAACTGAAGCTAGCATATTAGAGGTACTGACAGTAACCTCGACATCTTGATGAACTGATGGACTGACACAAACGTGGGAAGCAGATATTACCTCCAGTGGACTGACTTCTTCTTCTACCTCTCGTGGGCGTCGTACTGGCATGTTCTTGGGAGGCAGCTCCATTGATGCACCTCCTGCTTGTGGGGGACGTCTGGCGAAGTGGTTCATTGAGGCAGCACCTTGTGGGGATCACTGCCCCGAAGAAGGAGCCACGGCGATGGAGGGAGGAAGGAGGCGGGGATGATGGCCCCGTCGATGGAGCCCTCGCGACGGAGGGAGGCAGGAGGCGGGGATGACGGCCCCGTCGATGGATCTGGCGATGGAGGAAGGCAGGAGGCAGGGATGACGGCCCCGTCATTGGATCCGACGACGGAGGGAGGCAGGAGGCGGGGATCATGGCCCTGTCGATGGATCCGGCAACGGAGGGAGGCAGGAGGGCGGGGATGATGGCCCCGTCATTGGATCCGGCGACGGAGGGAGGCAGGAGGCAGTGGCGGATCCGTCGCTGGCCAGTCGTGGCGCCGCGGGCTCCCTCGCTCCAGCTGCCGTCGTCGCTCGCTCTCCCATGACGCTTGCCTCCGGCGGAAGAAGGCGGGTTGGGGTCGGGGGGATTCGACGGTTGTGTGCGCGTCGTGCCTATAGGGGGCGGGGGGTAACAGAATAATATTCTGTTATGGGTAACAGAATAGTCCAGCTCTCTCTCTCTCTCTATCTATCTCTCTCTCTCTCTCTCTCTATATATATATATATATGCATGCTTGCCTAGGATATTGTGCTACCTCAGATTCTAATAGGTGCTGGGAAACCACCAAGGCACCATGCCCTTGACCTCTCCTCCTTTCGGCCGCAGTAACAATGCCCCGGCAAGAAATTGAGAAGACTGCTCGGCGCGGCGTCACCACCGACAACCCAACTAGATAAAGTTCCTGCCATGCCCATTCATATTCGTAACTTGTGACTTGCGCATAGAAAACCTCGCCACTCTGTTTAGACTTGGGTGCTCCCATCCCCGACTCGAACGCTGCTTCGGTCGGGGTAGTTGCAGTAACCTTGGATAAAAAGAGTTTGGCAGGGGGCTGGACCCTACGTCTGTAACCCGGTAGATGTAATTCTCCGGTAGGCACAGAAGGCGCCGGCAAGGTAGCTTGCCGGGGAGACTCATTTATTTTTATTAAAGGGGCATTTCACCTCAGCACGAGCATATACGTGCATGAGTTCCCGGCAAAAGCTCATCTTTTTCATTGATATGCTGATGCAAGTACAAATATTACGAAACATAAGCATGGGCTCGGAAGATTACATTTCTTAGAAAGTTAAGATTTGGCAAATGCCTACAAATTGAGGAAAAGATAAGTGCCCCGTAATCCCCATTCTTGCCCCTTTCCTCCCCAGGCACGGCAGGCGAAGAAAGATGACGGGCATAGGGAACGCGGCGATGGAGAGCTTGACGAGGAAGCTTGTCCACGACCGGCGCCAGAGCCAGCATGACGTAACCCCTGGCAAGGCGTGTTGCGGGAGGAAGGAGGAGGTGGAGCAGATGATGGTGCTGCCACTGATGGTCAACTCGAGTCGGAGTCGTCGTCCTCCCGCCCGCTACCATCGTCGTTGTTGGCGCTGTCCTCCATGCCCTGTCGCTTGAGGAGGAGCTTTCGTCGTCAGTGGAACTCTCCACGCAGCACCCTAAGAGGATTCCTGAGCTCCCAAAGACCTTGACGAAGAGCAGGCCACTCTCCATTAACTTGAAATGGAGAATGTGCCCCTCCGACAAGCTGTGGGCACCTGGCGAAGGTACATGACATGGGGCTGAGGAAAATAAACGTCATCACACATGTTGCCGTTCCTGCAGCTCCTCATGTGAAGCCTCAAGGCATGCGCTGGGTCCTGCTCCATCACCCAGGCTAACGGGGCCGAGAGCCGGAGACGACTGCACACAGGCTTATATAGCCTGATGAAAAACTCGTAGGGCTGGTCTCCAACATGGCTGCCCATTGGAGGGCGAGCCGCTGGCGGAAGCGCAACTGGTGCACCGCCCCATCCACCTCCTCCCCGAGCGCCGCGCCGACCTTGGCCTCGTCCCCTTCTTCTCCCCCTCGTGGCGGGCTCCACCGCCGAAGGCTCCGGAGGGAGAGGAACATGTTGTCGAGCAGAAGCCCTCGTCACCGCCATCGAAGCACCAGCATGCCCTTTCACCATGGCGAATGGGAGGAAGATGATAAGCGGGAGGAGGAGAAGAGGGCGAGTGTGGAGAAGCACCGTCCCTCTCCCTTTTTAGAGAAGAGCAAGGCCAGGGCCTGCCACCCAGCCTAAAGGGCAGCCACCCCCCCATGGCCAATGGGGCCTCCTGAGGCACGGGGAATCAAAACCGACCCGCTCCCCCAATCAACAAACGCCTGGTTTTTCGCCCCGGCGTTAATGCCCACGTCCTCCGCATCCACCGCCTGCCCTTCCCAAGGCATGGAGGATACATGGCAAAGCGAAACGGGGAGTGGGGACAGGTGGGACGACCGTTTTCCACCCCATGATCGTGGGGTGTGGTGCCATGCAGGCTGCGACCCGAGTCCACTTAGTAAATGAGTAGCGCCCCTCTAGATTCCTTCTTTTTTTAATATGGAAAGCATAGACCGCCTCTTTACGATCGACTGTGAGATGGCGCGAGCATGATGAGGCCATCTCGCATACAACCCCCACGTCATGCACTCGACGCGGGTCGTGGGGAAGCGCAACCAACAGAAAGATCATAGCGACCCGTCTCTGGCACGCCCCCCCGGCCCAACTACGCTTGCGCTTATGTGTGGCCCAGGCCTGGGGGCTCCTGTCGGTGTACAAAAGTATGGGTACTTCTGTACTCCTTACTTGTGCATGGGCGGTCGCAACCACACCTGCGGTAGGGCTTAGCGGGACGGAGGAAGACAAAGTACGAAGACTACCAAGGCAAAAACTCGAAGAACAAGGGACAGAGGGCGAGATGGACCACCCCCGGCAAAGGTCTTGCCAGGGAGACCTGCACAGCACCAGCAAGTCCATCACCCTTGGGGCTGAGAGCTCGGGCACCATCGACAACGTTAAGACCAAGATCTGGAGAGCACATGCCTGGTAGCATGCAGATCCTCATGAAGATAGACAGCCCACAGGTCGACGTGGGACCAAAATACGAAGACCCCCGGCAAGACCCTTTCCGGGGATGGCTCCAAGGGACGAACACTGGGCCACGGCCACACCCGCGCCCGACAAGGTTTCGCCACCTCACCACCACTCTAGTGCAACGATAGGCGTGCCAACTAAGCAGGAGCCTGTGTGGCGGCATGCAGATCTTCGTGGAAGCTTTACCATTGTGCCAACGCAACAACTAGTTAGCCAATGTGGCACTACATGCCTTGTCAGCCTGGACGCGTGTTGAAGCAAGGAGGAGCGGCGAAGGACGGGATGGCTTCTGTTGCCGTCCCCGATAAAACAAGAGGGCATGTAGGCAACTCATTAAATGCATTTGTCCTACGTTGCCGAGCGATAAGCTCGTGCACTGTAGCTTTCCACCTCCTGTGTGCCATTGTGGCAACCCCTTTGTGTATAAAAGTAGGCCCAAGGCATACAGAGAGGGGATTCCGACTTTTGGACCAAGCACGCGTCGTAGCTAGTTCAAAAGCTCAAGAACACATATATCCAGACAAGCAGGACTAGGGTATTACGCATCTTTGCGGCCCGAAGCTGGGTATTAATCCCCTGTGTGCTAATGGCCCGACCTGCTCTTCGTGCAGCTAATCCCTCGCCGAACATAGAAGGGATCCTTGTGACCCCATAGGTGTTTGGTTTCCCCGACAGAGCCTGTGCGCGATATCTGCGGCTAGGTACCCTATGCTCCGGAGATTCTTCACTGAAGGAAATATGCCCTAGAGGCAATAATAAAGTTATTATTTATTTCCTTATTTCATGATAAATGTTTATTATTCATGCTAGAATTGTATTAACCGGAAACTTAGTACATGTGTGAATACATAGACAAAACATAGTGTCCCTAGTATGCCTCGACTTGACTAGCTCGTTAATCAAAGATGGTTATGTTTCCTAACCATTGACATGTGCTGTCATTTGATGAACGGAATCACGTCATTACGAGAATGATGTGATGGACAAGACCCATCCGTTAGCTTAGCATTATGATCATTATAGTTTCATTGCTACTGCTTTCTTCATGACTTATACACGTTCCTCGGACTATGAGATTATGCAACTCCCGAATACCGGAGGAACACCTTGTGTGCAATCAAACGTCTCAACGTAACTCGATGATTATAAAGATGCTCTACAGGTGTCTTCGAAGGTGTTTGTTGGGTTGGCATAGATCGAGACTAGGATTTGTCACTCCGTGTATTGGAGAGGTATCTCTGGGCCTTCTCGGTAATGCTCATCACTATAAGCCTTGCAAGCAATGTGACTACTGAGTTAGTTGCGGAATGACGCATTACAAAATGAGTAAAGAGACGTTCCGGTAACGAGATTGAACTAGGTATGATGATACCGACGATCGAATCTCGGGCAAGTAAAATACCAATGACAAAGGGAACAACGTATGTTGTTATGTGGTTTGACCGATAAAGATCTTCGTAGAATATGTAGGAACCAATATGAGCGTCCAGGTTTCGCTATTGGTTATTGATCGGAGATGTGTCTCGGTCATGTCTACATAGTTCTCGAACCCGTAGGGTCCGCACGATTAACGTTCGATGACGATTGGTATTATGAGTTTGTGTTATTTGATGTACCGAAGTTTGTTCGTAGACCCGGATGAGATCACGGACATGACAAGGAGTCTCGAAATGGTCGAGACACAAAGATCAATATATTGGAAGGCTATATTCGGACATCAGAAAGGTTCCGAGTGATTCAGGTATTTCTTGGAGTACCAGGGAGTTACGGGAATTCACCGGGAGAAGTAATGGGCCTTATTGGGCTTTAGTGGAGAGAGGGGAGAAGGGCCAAGAGGTGGCGTGTGCCTCCCCCCTGCCGAAACTGAATTGGACAAGGGGTGGGGGCGCAGCCCCCCTTTCCTTCTCCCTCTCCCTCTCTTTCCTTCTCTCCTACTCCAAATAGGAAAGGGAATCCTACTAGGACTTGGGAGTCCTAGTAGGAATACCTATGCTTGGCGCGCCTCCTAGGACGGCCGCCTCCTCTCTCCCTCCTTTATATACAGGGGAGGGGAGCACCCCAAAGGACACACAAGTTGATCTTTACCGTGTGCGGTGCCCCCCCTCCACAGTTTTCCACCTCGGTCATATCATCGTAGTGCTTAGGTGAAGCCCTGTGTCGGTAACTTCATCATCATCGTCACCATGCCATCGTGCTGACGGAACTCTCCCTTGGCCTCAGCTGGATCTAGAGTTCGAGGGACGTCACCGAGCTGAACGTGTGTAGATCACGGAGGTGTCGTGCATTCGGTACTTGATCGGTTGGATCGTGAAGACGTTCAACTACATCAACCGCGTTACTTAACGCTTCCGCTTTCGGTCTACGAGGGTACATGGACACACTCTCCCCTCTCGTTGCTATGCATCACCTAGATAGATCTTGCGTGATCATAGGAAAATTTTGAAATTACTGCGTTCCCCAACAGTGGCATCCAAGCCAGGTCTATGCGTAGATGTTATATGCACGAGTAGAACACAAAGAGTTGTGGGCGATAATAGTCATATTGCTTACCACCAACGTCTTACTTTGATTCGGCGGTATTATTGGATAAAGCGACCCGGACCGACATTACCTGACCGCATTCATGAGACTGGTTCTACCGATGTGCTTATGCACATAGGTGGCTGGCAGGTGTCTGTTTCTCCAACTTTAGTTGAATCGAGTTTGACTACGGCCGGTCCTTGTTGAAGGTTAAAACAGCACGGTTGACAAAAATTGTTGTGGTTTTGATGCGTAGGTAAGAACGGTTCTTGCTAGAAGCTCGTAGCATCCATGTAAAACTTGCAACAACAAAGTAGAGGACGTCTAACTTGTTTTTGCAGGGCTTGTTGTGATGTGATATAAATTGTTGTATGAGATGATCATGTTTTGTAACAAAGTTATCGGCAACTGGTAGGAGCCATATGGTTGTTGCATTATTGTAAGCAATGCAATCACCATGTAATTGTTTTACTTTATCACTAAGCGGTAGCAATAGTCGTAGTAACAATAGTTGGCAAGATGACAACGATGCTACGATGGAGATCGAGGTGTCGCGCCGGTGATGATGGAGATCATGACGATGCTTTGGTGATGGAGATCATGAGCACAAGATGATGATGGCAATATCATGTCACATATTTTGATTGCATGTGATGTTTATATTTTATGCATCTTATTTTTCTTAGTACGGCGGCAGCATTATAAGATGATCCCTTACTAAATTTCAAGGTATGAGTGTTCTCCCTGCGTATGCACCGTTGCTACAGTTCATCGTGCCGAGACACCACGTGATGATCGGGTGTGATAAGCTCTACGTTCACATACAATGGGTGCAAGTCAGTTTTGCACACGCAGAATACTCAGGTTAAACTTGACGAGCCTAGCATATGCAGATATGGCCTCGGAACACTAGACCGAAAGGTCGAGCATATTCCGTTCGGTAGGTGGTCTCTTTCAACAAAAATTCGACTTTCCAAGGGCCGCAGCCTGACCGCTGTCGCGTGTCTCCATGGCGGTTGCTCTCCAAAGATTTACTACTAGTGCTAAATAAAAAGCACAATGGTCATCGCCAAAAAGGATCATCATCCATCACATGAAAAACAATATTAGTCAAAGTGATGAACCAATTATTTCATTACTAGTGATACTTTGTTACTACTATTTATCTGTCCAGCTCAAGATGGACATAGGAAGGCCACGCAAAGATCATGGTGCAAAAATACGCGTCTGGGGATTTAAAAGGCCGGACAAATTTAAAAATGCGCTGCGTGGAGCCTGAGCCGCTCACCTCCATGGTCTCCCCTTGCTTCTCAGCCGCTATGTTTCCAAAGCTGCTTTCACCTCCGTCCGTCAGCCTCTCCTGTGCTGAGCCGTCGGGGCCGCTTTGAGCCGCCTCTGCTGTGTTGAGCCGCCAAGGCCGTGTTAAGCCACCTCTACTGTGTTTAGCCGTCGGGGCCGCGTTGGGCCGCCTCTGCCGTGTTGAGCCGCCTGGACCATATTGAGTCGCTGACCAGCCTAAGCCGCCTCTATCTCTATGAACGGATCATCCGTTGTCCGAAAAAAAAACATCAGGTGATATCCGTCCGGTTTGTTTTCATAGCACATATTAATTTTTGTGTGAACAATTACTTTGGCATGTGATATTTTTTGATGCAGGACAATTGTTCATTACAAATGAGGCGTTATATTATGGGCACGAAGCATGCGCTAGCAATGTTCAGCACTGGCGTTTCGTCCGTGTCATACCACCCAGTGAATGAACGCGAGCAAGTCACCATCCATGTGGCCCAGTTTTCATCAGCTTGTCGGGACCGCACCCGCGATTAACTCGCCTGTCCGTGCCGGTTTACGATACTGGTGCCAATTTTCCCCATCCGCACCAGCTTACAATGTCACGGCCGACTCATCTGTCTAACCTGCCTCTGATGTTGCGGTCGTCTTTGTCGTCCATCTCTGGCGGCCTGGTCTACATCAACACACCGGGCCGCACCTGTCTGCATGAGCTGTTTATTGAGTCTGAACAAGTCGCTGCTTGGGAAGCCCGGTTTTCTTTCAACAAATTAGAGGCAAATTATCATATATTATCAGTCGTCGTCTGCACTGGATGGTTCAGTGGGCAGGCGCACAAGTCGCCGCCACTACAGTTTGGTTAACTTCAAATAGCCAGTTGGAAGTAACCATTGGCTGAGTTGCTGACACGGCTCATACGGGATCATTTATAACCCGCCGCAATCACCTCAACCTTCTGTGCATTCACATCGTGCTATCAACACCAATGATATACAAGTTATGCCAGTTTATATCATGGTCAAATATGGAGAATCTCAAGCCAACTCCTCGAGTCACCTTGAGACTCAGGCGCTACAATGATATGACTCAGCAAATGTGGCCGGTTTCAATGCATTCAAGAACTCCGGGTCATTGAGAGAAAAATAACCCGGCCCTGGAGATTACTGCTCTATTGATGAAAATTTAAAAACCGTCAGAAGATTTCCGGTTCAAAATAAGGACTCTGGTTTAAAATCCGGTTCAAGAGACATCTTTCTCCCACAAAGCACTGAAGCTCTCAAATCCGGTACAAAAGCCGGCCCAGGGTAAAATTGTCCCTCACAAATTTTTGAAGCTCTCAAATCCGATTCAAAATCCGGCTCAAGGTAAATTTGTCCCTCACAAATTTTTGAAGCTTTCAAATCCGGTTTAAAGTTCTAGTTCAAAAAGAATTAATCTCTCGCAAGTTCGAGTTCTAAGAAAAATTAAAGGTTGCCAAAAAGAACTTGTTGCCATGATGCGTGGTTCAAACATAGATATCCTGCCTTACAGCTTATCTTATTATGGTCACTTGGGGGCTTCCTGCTCATCGAGCATAGCTATCAGTACCCTCTTGATCAGGTGCAATGCTAATATATGGTCACTTGGGGGCTTCCTGTTCAAACATAGGTCGTATTCGAACCAAAGAGAACATAGCTGTCGAAACTCTTTTGATCGGCACACTGCCAAACTCACTAGGGGGCTTCTTGATCGTATCCCAATCATAGCTTAACCTCTTTTGGGTCCGACGTGGATCGTATTCGAATCAGCATCATTAAACAACTCTCAAGGTCATTTGGGGGCTTCCCGTTCAAACATAGGTCGTATTCGAACCAAAGAGAGCATAGCTGTCGGTACCCTCTTGATCGGCAACGCCAAAGCCACTGGGGGCTATATGATCATATTCGAATCTTAGCTCAACCCCTTTGGAATGGTTTTTTGATTGTATAGCCTTAAATTTTTTAAGTCTTTTTTGCAAACAATTTTGGGTTTGACTTGAGACCTTTTTTGGATTATATCTCAAATGTATATAAGTGTTTTATGCTTAACCCGGCTTGACTTTTGACTATAAGTCGCCAGCTTATGACAATCATCATCTATGTGGAAGCATTGGCTTCTAAGGATTGGGTTATCACCCTTACTGCACAGGTCATGTAAACCGGCAGTACAAATTCAATATCGAAGTGGTTATATGTGAGGTATTATGACCCGCCCTGCGGCAAACCGCCAAGGGTTCTTGTGATCTACTTGTGTGCAGGATAAGACTACATTTGGGTGGCTACACGCCCTGGCTTTTGACGTAAAGTCGCCAGGGCGTATGTTGTTTAAACTCTGTGCAGGATTTGCAGAACTATGACTTATATAAATGTTTAAGTCCAAGCTCATCATTAAAAATGATGCTTCAAAATGATTATTCGTTCTGGATTTTCTCAAAGGCTATAAGCCGCCGGATTACAAAAATCCCGGCTTACAATGAATGCGCATTAAGTCGTCATCGGTCAAGAGCCGCCAGGTATTTAAACTCTGGATTTACTTGTCAGCCGATAAGGTATTCAAATCTTTATAGCCAAAACTGGCTGGATTTTCATGATGATATTGAATGATTGAGGTTTTCATACCGGATTATATTATTCAAATCTTGAATAGCCAAATGGCTAGATTTCTATTGTGATTATCAATAACCAGTGTTATGATTGAGGTTTTCAAAGTCGCTTTAGCGCAACGGGTATTATTTTTATCAATGGGCATGATTTATTTTACAATGGAGGAAATAGTCCCGAGTCACTGCAGGCTTACGACCCGGCACTTGGGGGCTACATTTTTCAAATCGAGATTACATCGAATATACAAGTCCCATGTCATTGCCAGCATGCACCATGGCACTTGGGGGCTAATGCAAAGTCATTTTTTTCTCAACTTATTGAAGACCCGACTCATCACATTTTAAATGTGCCGGCCCTTGGGGGCTACCAATTGCTCCTGTCGGAAATTCAAGGTACACAAGCCTTAATCCATTATATTGAAAGATCCATTATTCAGTTGGTAGAGTACAAAGCTCTTAACCTTGTGGACGTGGGTTCAAGCCCCATGGTGGAGATTACATCATTTGATGGTATTATCAATGAATCATATACAAAGTCCCATCTCAGTAATATCTTATTGAGCCGGCCCTTGGGGGCTACACGTTGTTGCTCAAGTTTACATGATCATATTTACAAAGTCCCTGCTCATTATTGCATAATGACCCGGCCCTTGGGGGCTACACTGGTTGAAATCTTTATGAGCATAAGGCAATTACAAGTCCCAGGTTGCTGCAAGCATGACAACCCGACACTTGGGGCTACAGGTGATATGCATGGTGATATGCATATAAGGGAGGAATAACTTCAAATTATTAGTTTTGAGCAAATCAGGTATTATATTATTATCAAAGAAATCTGCAAAGTTTATGACCCGGCGTCATCATAAGATTAACCCGGCATCAGCAACAGTTATGACCCGGTGTTATCAATATTTACAAGCCGGCAATTTTGCTCGCCGGCCTCTACATCTTTAAACCGGCGGATCACCAGATGAATCTTGAGTCCAATATGTTTATTAAGCCGGCGCCTTGGAAGCCGACTCAAGTGGATTATTCTTCACAATATTTTTCTGTGAGAAACCAACATCAGCAAATTGAGTATGAAGATAGCTTACTGACCCGGATTTTCTAGATGAAGGAAATGACAATTGGACTTAAGGATAATCAGATCCCTGCTCAGGAGAATATTTAACCCGGAGCACAAGGAATTAAGGATGATCAGGTGCCGGATTACAAGAATTTTTAACCGGAACACAATCTGTCAAATTTGTTCTTGTGTTTGTTTACATGATCAGTTTAACATGGATAAATCCAGATTAAACTGGGGGCTAATGTTGGGGATATACCCCGCGGTATGACCCGGCCGGAAGTATGACCCGGCCGGACTTGGTGCTTCGCCGATGACCCATCGGAGGACTGGCGACTCACGGGTCTGGCGGCTCACTGATCAGACGACTCACGAGCCTGTGTAGGACCTTGAGAAGAGGTGTCTAGAGGGGGGGGTGATTAGACACTAAGTACCAAAGTTGCAATTTTTAACCTTTTTAAAGTTTAAGTGGAGTTTAGGCACAAGTTTAACATTCACAACACATATCAAGCAAGCATGCAAAGAGTATATGAGCCGCGGAAAGTAAAGCATGCAACTTGCAAGAATGTAAAGGGAAGGGTTTGGAGGATTCAAACGCAATTGGAGACACGGATATTTTTGGCGTGGTTCCGATAGGTGGTGCTATCGTACATCCACGTTGATGGAGACTTCAACCCACGAAGGGTAACGGTTGCGCGAGTCCACGGAGGGCTCCACCCACGAAGGGTCCATGACGAAGCAACCTTGTCTATCCCACCATGGTTGTTGCCCATGAAGGACTTGCCTCACTAGCGGTAGATCTTCACGAAGTAGGCGATCTCCTTGCCCTTACAAACTCCTTGGTTCAACTCCACAATCTTGTCGAAGGCTCCCAAGTGACACCTCGCCAATCTAGGAGACACCACTCTCCAAGAAGTAACAAATGGTACATTGATGATGAACTCCTTGCTCTTGTGCTTCAAATGATAGTCTCCCCAACACTCAACTCTCTCTCTCGTAGGTTTTGGATCTGGTGGAAAGAAGATTTGAGTGGAAAGCAACTTGGGGAAGGCTAGAGATCAAGATTCATATGGTAGGAATGGAATATCTTGGCCTCAACACATGAGTAGGTAGTTCTCTCTCAGAAATAGGATGTTGGAAGTGTAGGTTCGTTCTGATGGCTCTCTCCACGAATGAAGAGGAGGTGGAGGGGTATATATAGCCTCCACACAAAATCTAACCGTTACACACAATTTACCAAACTCAGTGGGACCGAATCAACAAACTCGGTCAGACCGATTTAGTAAACCTAGTGACCGTTAGTGATTTTCGGTGGGACCGAAATGCAACTCAGTAGGACCGATTCGGTTAGGGTTAGGGCATAACGTAATCTCGGTAAGACCGATTACACAAACTCGGTGAGACCGATTTTGGTAATAAGCTTTCCAGAGAGTTGGTCAGGCAAACTCGGTTGGACCGATTACTCAAACTTGGTGGGGCCGATTTTGGTAATAAGTTAACCAGAAAGTTTGCATTGTAATCTCGGTAGTACCGATTGCTCAAACTGGGTGAGACCGATTTTGATAATGGACATACACAGAGAGATTACAATCCCATCTCGGTGAGACCGAGATCCCTATCGGTGAGACCGATTTGCCTACGGTTTGTGGCAGTGGCTAAGACATCCAAACTCGGTGGCGCCGGGTTGGAAGAATCAGTGGGGCCGAGTTTGACTTTAGGTTTAGGACATATGTGTGGAAGTGGGAAAATAGTTGAGGGTATTTGGAGCATATCACTAAGCACTTGAAGCAAGAGGCTCATTAAGCAACACCTCATCCCTCCTTGATAGTATTGGCTTTTCCTATAGACTCAATGTGATCTTGGATCACTAAAATGGAAAATGAAGAGTCTTGATCTTGAAGCTTGAGCCAATCCTTTGTCCTTAGCATCTTGAAGGAGTTCCCACATCCTTTAGTCCATGCCACTCCATTGTTGAACTTATCTGAAACATACTAGATAAAAGTGTTAGTCCAACAAGAGATATGTTGACATTAATTACCAAAACCACCTAGGGAGCACTTGTGCTTTCAATCTCCCCCTTTTTGGTAATTCATGACAACACACATCAAAGCTTTAGATAAACATATAAAGAACAGCAAGTAAAGCTTTGGAAAGGCATGTAACAAGCATGGGCTCCCCCTACATGTATGCAATCGTGTGAATATGAAATATAGAAGCATGTGAGAGCATAACCATGATAGAGTAGGCAATGTGTTACATGTATCTTGGCCATATGCATCAGAGAAAGAAGTATTAAAGGAAATACCTTCATGCCCATGAGTCCTTCTTGCAAATAGTATGTACATCAGCAAGAATTCCTCATACACATGATTGTGATGCATATACTTACCTTGTAGTATTGAGTTGGCTTAGGATGGAATGAACCTGCGTAAACAAGGTTAGATAACACAGATACATCTACTAGCTAGAGCAAACAAAAGAAACCACAAGAGTACCAAGATTGGGATGACATGTAGAGAGTGAGTACAAAGTACTACATTGGATTATACATGTCCCCAAGAGTAAAGATATGCAATGAATTTGAATGATTTCTTTCCCTTAGATGTCTTCCTCTCCTGAATCTAGCATAGGATACTTGGAGAAGATAGGGAACAGAAAGTCAGAGCTGAAAGATATAAATGAACAGAGCTAATGCAAACTAATGCAAATAAGCACATATGAACATGTCTTTCCCCTCAAGAAGACATGTGGCATCTCTCCTCTTGAACACCAAGCATTTGGGATCCTTGAGAAATACTCTCTACTAGTATTCTCTCCCCCTGGAGATCTCTCTCCCCCTGAGAAGGTGATATTCTCTCTCTGATGTGATCTCTCTCTTTAAAAGATAAGCTTTGATGTGATCTCTCTCTCCCCCTTTGACATCAATTTCCAAGAAGGGCTTGATAAAGATGTCATCTCTCTCTCCCCCTCTGGAATTTGTCGTGAATGGGTTTGATCCTTGAGTCACACCATAAAGCAATGATAAAAATGTGATGCTTGTAGAGGACAAGATTCATTGAGTGGAGCTGGATCAGAAGAAACACAGAATAAGTGGCAAACTGATTTTCCTGTTGTGAGATCGGTGGCACCGAGTGGTATGCTTCGGTGGTACCAATAGGATTCGGTTGGACCAAAAACAACAAATTGGTGAAACTGAGTTCATCACAGAGAAACCACTTGTCACCTCAGCTCTCTAGACTAATAAGATCTCATAAAGATTTGCAAGGAATTAACTGAATGATATGCAAATGAATTGATGCAGAAAATGCAGAGCAAACAGAAAGAAACTAAATGAAGTTTTTTTTGAATGGGGAAACACATATGCATGAGACAAATGCAAAAACACAGAGAAGAACACAAGAGAACTTCATCTAGAGATGGTCGGCGACAAAGTCACCTATGTTAGAGTATATTGACTTAGGAGTCAAGTGAGATCACTTGATCATAGGTCATACTCATCGTTTAAGCTCAAAATGGTGTTGCCATTTTTCGTTTAAGCACCTTGATGTATTCACATCTTGTCGAGTTGCTTTAACTCATGACTTGGAGTAAAGCTTCTCTAAGATGGAATAACATACCTTGGTTGGTGGTGTTGTCCATGTAGTTGAACTTGTGTGGGTTGCTCAAGGTTGATGTAGCTCATCAAGAATTTGGAGCACCACTTGGAATTTGAGTCCATCTTCCTACATGGGTTAGTTCTTGCAAGGAAGAGCACTTGTGTATCCAAAAATGACAATCATGAAGCTCAACATAGAATTTGTCAAAGGATATGTTTGAATGGTTTTTGTGCTTCCCTGTCTTCAACCACCATAGTGTAGAGACTTGGTGATGTAGAGATTGCTCAACATATGAGTAGATTACAACCTCATGGAATTTGATTCATCCAAGTACCTACACGGATTAGATAACATGCAAGATACAAATATATCCAAGACACAAGATTTTCATCATAAGAGAGATATTAAGGATTAGTCATAAGCTCATGTCTTGCATGTATCCAATGGAGTTTCTACTCCAAGTTTGAAGCATCAATGATGTTCAATTCTCCTCTTAGCCTGCAAAACACTTTCTCATCAAGAGGTTTAGTGAATATATCCGCCAATTGCTTTTCGGTGCGAATATGCTTAAGATCAATGTCACCCTTAGCAACATGATCTCGAATGAAATGATGACGAACTTCAATATGCTTAGTTAGAGAATGTTGCACAGGATTATGACCAATTTTGATAGCACTTTCATTGTCACAAAGTAATGGAACATGTTTCACATATATCCCATAATCTTTAAGAGTTTGGGTCATCCAAAGTAATTGAGCACAACATGAGCCAGCGGCAATGTATTCCGCTTTGGCGGTGGATAAGGATACCGAGTTTTGTTTCTTGGAGGACCAAGACACAAGAGATCTACCAAAAAATTGACAAGTACCCGAAGTGGACTTTCTATCAACCTTGTCTTCGTCATAGTCCGAGTCAGAGTAGCCAACAAGATCGAAAGAGGCCCTCTTAGGATACCAAATGCCAAAATTTGGTGTATGGATTAAGTATCTCACTATCCTTTTCACGGCCTTAATATGACATTCTTTAGGAGCAGCTTGATATCGTGCACACATGCACACACTTAGAATAATATCGGTACGTGAAGCACATAGATATAACAATGAACCAATCATAGAGTGATAAACCTTTTGATCAACCGGTTCATCTTCTTTGGTTAAGTTAAGATGTCCACTAGTAGGCATGGGAGTAGTCATACCTTTGCATTCTTGCATATTGAACTTCTTGAATAAGTCCTTGGTGTACTTCGTTTGAGAGACAAAAGTACCTTCCTTAGTTTGCTTGATTTGCAAACCAAGAAAGAATTTGAGTTCACTCATCATAGACATCTCAAACTTCTCCGACATTAGCTTCCCAAACTTTTCACTAAAATGAGGGTTAGTTGAACCAAATATAATATCATCAACATAGATTTGGCACACAAATAGTTCTCCATTAACCCTTTTAGTAAAAAGAGTAGAATCAATTTTCCCAATTTCAAAGCCTTTTTCAATAAGTAACTTGGTCAAGCATTTATACCATGCTCTAGGAGCTTGTTTAAGACCATAAATAGCTTTGTGAAGTTTGTAAACATGATTGGGTTTCTTAGGATTAACAAAGCCGGAAGGTTGCTTAACATAAACTTCCTCCTCTATTTCACCATTTATAAAAGCACTTTTAATTTCCATTTGGTACAAGGTGATATCATGATGATTAGCATAGGCAAGTAAGATGCGAATGGACTCAAGTCTAGCAACGGGGGCGTAAGTATCACCATAGTCCATACCTTCGACTTGTGTGTATCCTTGGGTGACGAGACATGCTTTGTTGCGAACTACTTGTCCATCTTCATCTTGCTTGTTGCGAAACACCCATTTGGTACCGATGATGTTGTGGTTGTTGTCGGGCTTCTCAACCAATGTCCAAACTTGGTTCCTCTCAAAGTTGTGTAGCTCTTCATGCATAGCATTTATCCAATCCGGATCTTCCAATGCTTCTTCAACCTTCATAGGTTCAACGCTAGATATGAAAGAATAGTTTTCACAAAAGTTAGCTAAACGAGTTTTAGAGCGAGTGATTCTCCCGGTTTGAATGTCATTGTAGATTTGCTCGACGGGATGATCTTTAGCAATTCTTGCTCGAACTCGTGAAAGCTTTTGCTTGGATCTTGGTTGAACATCTTCTTCATCTTGTTCTTCTTCTTGGCCTTCTTCATTGTTGGCGTTGTCGTTCTCTTGTCGTGGTGGAGAAGGAGGTTGTTGACGTTCATCTTGATGCACTTCCTCGTTTTCTTCATCTTGGTGTGTCCCACTTGTGGATGCTTCCGTATCAACTCTTGGTTCACCTTGTCGTGAAGTAGAAGCTTCCACTTGGATGGACGAGGTACTCTCCTTCACCTCCGTTGGACGGACCTTGCCAATAGACAAGTCTTGGATTGCTTCCGAAGGATCTTTGTCTCCTACATCAATTGGCAATTGCTCTACTTGTGAGCCGTTAGATTCTTCAAACTTCACATCTACCGTCTCTCTTCAACCTTTTGGGTGAAATTGTTGTAGACACGGTAAGTGTGAGAGTTTGAGCCATAACCTAGTAGGAAACCTTCATGAGACTTAGGAGCAAATTTAGAACGACGATGCTTATCAAGAATGTAGCACTTTGAGCCGAATACTCGAAAGTATCCAACTTGGGGTTTGTTACCGGTGAGTAGCTCGTATGCCGTCTTGCCGAGTAGCTTGTGAAGATACAAGCGATTTGTTGAATGACAAGCTGTCTCAACCACTTCTGCCCAAAAGTGCTTCGGCGTCTTGTACTCATCAAGCATCGTTCTCGCCATTTCGATGAGCGCCCGGTTCTTCCTCTCAACAACTCCATTTTGTTGAGGTGTGTACGTAGCCGAGAACTCATGTGAAATCCCTTCTTCGTCAAGAAAGGTGTCCACATTTGCGTTCTTGAACTCCGTTCCGTTGTCGCTGCGAACCTTCTTGATCTTCACTTCAAATTGGTTTTGGGCCTTCCTAGCGAAGTTTTTGAAGATCTTTTGGACCTGCGATTTATCATCGAGAAAGAACACCCACGTAAATCTGGAAAAATCATCAACTATAACTAGACCAAAAGAATTTCCACCGTGACTCTTGTAAGAGTTGGGACCAAAGAGATCCATGTGAAGTAGCTCGAGGGGCCTCTTTGTGGTCATGATGTTCTTCATGGGATGCCTTCCTCCAACCTGTTTACCTGCTTGACAAGCACTGCAAAGTCTATCCTTATCAAATATGACATCATTAACTCCAAGGATATGATTTCCCTTAATAAGCTTGTCAAGGTTTCGCATACCAACATGACCTAATCGTCTATGCCATAACCAGCCTTTTGAGGATTTAGCAATGAAGCAAGTTTTAGGTTGATCCTTTTTAGTGAAATCAACAATGTATAGATCACCTCTACGCACACCGGTAAAGACCATTTTATGATTGTCTCGACGAAACACTTGGCAATCTACTTCAGTAAATAGGACATTGAAATCGAAATCAGCAAGTCTAGATACCGAAAGTAAGTTGTAACCAAGAGATTCAACGAGCATAACATTTTGTATGGAGCTATCATGTGATATGGCCACCTTACCAAGGCCAACCACCTTACCCTTTGAGTTGTCACCGAAAGTGACATACTTTCAAGGACTATGATTATCAGCAAGCTCACGAAACATGTCTTTATCTCCGGTCATGTGATCGGTACATCCACTATCACGAACCCATTCCTTTCCTCCTGACATATATCCCCGAAGATTTGCCATAAGACCAAAATGTCTCATTGCATCATCAAGATCGAAGTCACTATCATCATCCTCATCATAGTATCCATGTTCAACATCGTCATGTGGTGGATCAAATCCTAGAGAGGGTGATTCGTTAGCGTGAGTTTGACAATGATCTTGTCTATGAATTTTTATAGCTTCGGAAATAATATCACTAATAATACCAACATTTCCTTTGGCACGCATAAGGTTTGTAAGCTCAAATAGACGATCACCAAACATAGGATCACTAGTATTCATTTTACTCAAAGCAATAGACTTATGGAGAATTTCATCAAGATTTTTCAATGAATAATCTGGAAATCGTTCCTCAAGAAATTTCCATATAGTATAGCCACACATAAAAGTAGGCAAACATCCAATCAAGTTTCTAGGCAATCCTCTAAGGATAAGTTCGGCAGTTCTAAGATTCCTAACCATGTCAATTGACTCATCATGGGTTGGATGCATAGGGTCAACATAAGGTGCACAAGGGCTAGCAATGTACTTGTTTAAATGATATTGATTGAAAATTACAAGCATCTCATTTTTCCACTCATGAAAATACTCTCCATCAAGAATAGGCACTCCATGTCTAAGACTCCCCAAAGTAGACTCATCCATCTTCCTCCAATGGTGATTAAACCAAGGCAATGGAGACCAATGCTCTGATACCACTTGTAGGACCTTGAGAAGAGGTGTCTAGAGGGGGGGTGATTAGACACTAAGTACCAAAGTTGCACTTTTTAACCTTTTTAAAGTTTAAGTGGAGTTTAGGCACAAGTTTAACATTCACAACACATATCAAGCAAGCATGCAAAGAGTATATGAGCAGCGGAAAGTAAAGCATGCAACTTGCAAGAATGTAAAGGGAAGGGTTTGGTGGATTCAAACGCAATTGGAGACACGGATGTTTTTGGCGTGGTTCCAATAGGTGGTGCTATCGTACATCCACGTTGATGGAGAATTCAGCCCACAAAGGGTAATGGTTGCGCGAGTCCATGGAGGGCTCCACCCACGAAGGGTCCACGAAGAAGCAACCTTGTCTATCCCACCATGGCCGTCGCCCACGAAGGACTTGCCTCACTAGTGGTAGATATTCATGAAGTAGGCGATCTCCTTGCCCTTACAAACTCCTTAGTTCAACTCCACAATCTTGTCGGAGGCTCCCAAGTGACACCTAGCCAATCTAGGAGACACCACTCTCCAAGAAGTAACAAATGGTGCATTGATGATGAACTCCTTGCTCTTGTGCTTCAAATGATAGTCTCTCCAACACTCAACTCTCTCTCATAGGTTTTGGATCTGGTTGAAAGAAGATTTGAGTGGAAAGCAACTTGGGGAAGGCTAGAGATCAAGATTCATATGGTAGGAATGGAATATCTTGGCCTCAACACATGAGTAGGTAGTTCTCTCTCAGAAATAGGATGCTGGAAGTGTAGGTTCGTTCTGATGGCTCTCTCCACGAATGAAGAGGAGGTGGATGGGGTATATATAGCCTCCACACAAAATCTAACCGTTACACACAATTTACCAAACTCGGTGGGACCTAATCAACAAACTCGGTCAGACCGATTTAGTAAACCTAGTGACTGTTAGTGATTTTCGGTGGGACCGAAATGCAACTCGGTAGGACCAATTCGGTTAGGGTTAGGGCATAACGTAATCTCGGTAAGACCGATTACACAAACTCGGTGAGACCGATTTTGGTAATAAGCTTTCCAGAGAGTTGGTCAGGCAAACTCGGTTGGACCGATTACTCAAACTCGGTGGGGCCGATGTTGGTAATAAGTTAACCAGAAAGTTTGCATTGTAATCTCAGTAGTACCGATTGCTCAAACTCGGTGGGACCGATTTTGATAATGGACATACACAAAGAGATTACAATCCCATGTCGGTGAGACCGAGATCCCTATCGGTGAGACCGATTTGCCTAGGGTTTGTGGCAGTGGCTAAGACATCCAAACTCGATGGCGCTGGGTTGGAAGAATCAGTGGGGCCGAGTTTGACTTTAGGTTTAGGACATATGTGTGGAAGTGGGAAAGTAGTTGAGGGTATTTGGAGCATATCACTAAGCACTTGAAGCAAGAGGCTCATTAAGCAACACCTCATCCCTCCTTGATAGTATTGGCTTTTCCTATAGACTCAATGTGATCTTGGATCACTAAAATAGAAAATGAAGAGTCTTGAGCTTGAAGCTTGAGCCAATCCTTTGTCCTTAGCATCTTGAAGGAGTTCCCACATCCTTTAGTCCATGCCACTCCATTGTTGAACTTATCTGAAACATACTAGATAAAAGTGTTAGTCCAACAAGAGATATGTTGACATTAATTACCAAAACCACCTAGGGAGCACTTGTGCTTTCAGCCTGACAACTCACGGATGACCCTAACGGCGAGTCAGACAGAAGACAAGGCCCAAGGCCCAGAAGGCCGGCTCATGTTATGGTGGGCCGGTTTATGCGGAAAGGCATAAGGAATACTCTCCTACCAAGGAAGCAAGGCTAGGACTCCAATTGTAATAGAGCAATCCTAATCCTACTAGGACTAGTGATGTAACCCGCCCCTTCAACATATATAAGGAGGGGCAGGGCTCCCCAAAGAAGGGAGAAGCAAGAAGAAACAATCTCTAGGGCTAGACACAAAGAACCGGCTTACCGGCGACTTCCTCATGATCATAATGAGACCTAGCCACAAACAGCATGTAGGGTTATTACCGGATGATGTTTCCCGGGGCCCGAAGCTATCTAAATCCTTGTCTTATGTTGCGTCTCTTGATTCCGCCCAACCCCTCTCAAGCTACCACATAGATGTGTTGGCCTCGCGACTAAGTCCTCACACTAAGGACATCTGCCATGACAATTCCACAATAGTTGACGCCCACCGTGGGGCCTGCGCACGATGGTGTTGAGTTCTTGGAGGGATGTGTTCCTAGGGTTTCAAGAAGTTTGCCATTAGCTGGATGAAGATGAGCGGGCATCGAAGCATTACGCAGAGTAACCCAGCATGGGACAACCTTAGACAGAGCCGGCAAAAGTCAATTTTCTGCCAGAAATTATGGTTTTCTCTAAGTGCTGCCGCCGCTACGATTTTCCCGTCAAAGATCGATTCTGCTGCAAGCTGCTGTATGACGCTGCTGCAGCTGCACGTCAAGACTGACAAGAGTTCCATCACGCGTGTCAGGTTCGGAAGCACGGACACGTCTCCACCTCAGTTGTTTCTGAGGCACTCCCGACGCAGAGTACTAGCGGCCAGGAAATCAAGTCAGACTCCTGGTTAAAAAGGAAAGGGAAAAGGGGTTACTAGCCCACGTGAGATACATCAGGAGGACTATTCCTTAATTGATTAGACTCTTGAGCTAACAAGTGAACCAGTCTGATCCGAGTACAATTCACATTTTTTATTCCGTCTACAATCAAGAGCGGGCATCAGATACTAATCGGGGAAGAGCTCAAGAACTACTATTGGATCATCAACAGGGAGAAGGGGGCCGAATACCCCGAATTTCAAGGCTACAGTCTCGAGGGTTACGCCTCACGAGCAGGCTGTGCATGCATGCGCTGAAGCATTGGCAGTAAAAAAAATTGTGACGGCCGCCGATGGATCATGTGCATGCACGGCTGCTGCATCAATTGAGAGGATGTCCAAGTGGATCAAGGAAAAAGAAAACCAAGCCAGCTATGTACGGATTGTACTCCTAGTACAATACAAAATCGGACTAAGGCGCCATCACAAAAGCCTATGTGATTTGCACTATTATCGTACTTTTCGAAGACCTGGAGACCAAAAAAATATATGCCAAACTCAAGGGCCAAAGCCAGTACTAAAAGCTGTGCGTGCAGGCTTTCCAGATTTTTTGTCAAAAGAGACCACCTGCCGAACAGAATTGTCAAAAAAGACCCCCTCCAGATCAAAGTGACAAAAAAGACCCCCTCGACCATGGCGGCAGGCGCGTCGGACGACACGTGGCACCTGCCGCCGCGGTGCGAGGCGGCAGCCCCTGCCGCCACTGCGCCAGGCGGCGGGCTCGGCATAACGATAAAAGGCTGGCGCGATGGAACGGGCTGGCGATGTGGGCCCCTGCCGCCTCAGGGGCTGGCGGCAGGACTGTGCGGCTGGGCCCGGCCGCCTCTCTGGCTGGCGGCATGTCTTTGCATGCGCGCTGCGGCAGGTTTCTTTTGTAGACAAGGCCGTGTTGAGCCACCTCTACTGTGTTGAGCCGTCGGGGCCGCGTTCGGCCGCCTCTACCGTGTTGAGCCGCCTGGACCATATTGAGTCGCCGACCAGCCTAAGCCGCCTCTGTCGCGATGAACGGATCATCCGTTGTCCGAACAAAAAAACATCAGGTGATATCCGTCTGATTTGTTTCCATGGCACATATTAATTTTTGTGTGAACAATTACTTTGGCATGTGATATTTTTTGACGCAGGACAATTGTTCATTACAAATGAGGCGTTATATTATGGGCACGAAGCATGCGCTAGATCCGTTCTGCACTGGCGTTTCGTCCGTGTCATACCACCCAGTGAATGAACGCGAGCAAGTCGCCGTCCATGTGGCCCGGTTTTCATCAGCTTGTCGGGACCGCACCCGCGATTAACTCGCCCGTCCGTGCCGGTTTACGATACCGGTGCCGATTTTCCCCGTTCGCACCAGCTTACAATGCCGCAGCCGACTCATCTGTCCGAGCTGCCTCTGATGTTGCGGTCGTCTTTGTCGTCCATCTCTGGCGGCCTGGTTTACATCAACACACCGGGCCGCACCTGTCTGCATGAGCTGTTTATTGAGTCTGAACAAGTCACTGCTTGGGAAGCCCGGTTTTCTTTCAACAAATTAGAGGCAAATTATCATATATTATCAGCCGCCGTCTGCACTAGATGGTTCAACGGGCAGGCGCACAAGTCGCGGCCACTACAGTTTGGTTAACTTCAAATAGCCAGTTGGAAGCAACCATTGGCCAAGTTGCTGACACGGCTCATACGGGATCATTTATAACCCGCCGCAGTCACCTCAACCTTCTGTGGATTCACATCGTGCTATCAACACCAATGATATACAAGTTATTCCGGTTTATATCACGGTCAAATATGGAGAATCTCAAGCCAACTCCTCGAGTCACCTTGAGACTCGGGCGCTACAATGATATGACTCAACAAATGTGGCCGGTTTCAATGCATTCAAGAACTCCGGGTCATTGGAGGGAAAAATAACCCGGCCCTGGAGATTACTGCTCTATTGATGAAAATTTAAAAACTGTCAGAAGATTTCCGGTTCAAAATAAGGACTTTGGTTTAAAATCCGGTTCAAGAGACATCTTTCTCCCACAAAGCACTGAAGCTCTCAAATCCGGTACAAAAGCCGGCCTAGGGTAAAATTGTCCCTCACAAATTTTTGAAGCTCTCAAATCCGGTTCAAAATCCGTCTCAAGGTAAATTTGTCCCTCACAAATTTTTGAAGCTTTCAAATCCGGTTTAAAGTTCTAGTTCAAAAAGAATTAATCTCTCGCAAGTTCGAGTTCTAAGAAAAATTAAAGGTTGCCAAAAAGAACTTGCTGCCATGATGTGTGGTTCAAACATAGATATCCTGCCTTACGGCTTATCTTATTATGGTCACTTGGGGGCTTCCTGCTCATCGAGCATAGCTTTCAGTACCCTCTTGATCAGGTGCAATGCTAATATATGGTCACTTGGGGGCTTCCTATTCAAACATAGGTCGTATTCGAACCAAAGAGAACATAGCTGTCGAAACTCTTTTGATCGGCAAACTGCCAAACTCACTAGAGGGCTTCTTGATCGTATCCGAATCATAGCTTAACCTCTTTTGGGTCCGACGTGGATCATATTCGAATCAGCATCGTTAAACAACTCTCAAGGTCATTTGGGGGCTTCCCGTTCAAACATAGGTCGTATTCGAACCAAAGAGAACATAGCTGTCGGTACCCTCTTGATCGACAACGCCAAAGCCACTGGGGGCTATATGATCATATTTGAATCTTAGCTCAACCCCTTTGGAACGGTTTTTTGCGTATACGAATCAGAAGCCTTAAATTTTTTTAAGTCTTTTTTGCGAACAATTTTGGGTTTGACTTGAGACCTTTTTTGGATTATATCTCAAATGTATATAAGTGTTTTATGCTTAACCCGGCTTGACTTTTGACTATAAGTCGCCAGCTTATGACAATCATCATCTATGTGGAAGCATTGGCTTCTAAGGATTGGGTTATCACCCTTACTGCACAGGTCATGTAAACCGGCAGTACAAATTCAATATCGAAGTGGTTATATGTGAGGTATTATGACCCGCCCTGCGGCAAACCACCAAGGGTTCTTGTGATCTACTTGTGTGCAGGATAAGACTACATTTGGGTGGTTACCCGCCCTGGCTTTTGACGTTAAGTCGCCAGGGTGTATGTTGTTTAAACTCTGTGCAGGATTTGCAGAACTATGACTTATATAAATGTTTAAGTCCAAGCTCATCATTAAAATTGATGCTTCAAAATGATTATCCATTCTGGATTTTCTCAAAGGCTATAAGCCGTCGGATTACAAAAATTTCGGCTTACAATGAATGCGCATTAAGTCGTCATCGGTCAAGAGCCGCCACGTATTTAAACTCCGGATTTACTTGTCAACCGATAAGGTATTCAAATCTTTAATAGCCAAAACTGGCTGGATTTTCATGATGATATTGAATGATTGAGGTTTTCATACCGGATTATATTATTCAAATCTTGAATAGCCAAATGGCTGGATTTATATTGTGATTATCAATAACCAGTGTTATGATTGAGGTTTTCAAAGTCGCTTTAGCGCAACAGGTATTATTTTTATCAATGGGCATGATTTATTTTACAATGGAGGAAATAGTCCCGAGTCGCTGCAGGCTTACGACCCGGCACTTGAGGGCTACATTGTTCAAATCAAGATTACATCGAATATACAAGTCCCATGTCACTGCTAGCATGCACCATGGCACTTGGGGGCTAATGCAAAGTCATTTTTTGCTCAACTTATTGAAGACCCGACTCATCACATTTTAAATGTGCCGGCCCTTGGGGGCTACCAATTGCTCCTGTCGGAAATTCAAGGTACACAAGCCTTAATCCATTATATTGAAAGATCCATTATTCAGTTGGTAGAGTACAAAGCTCTTAACCTTGTGGGCGTAGGTTCAAGCCCCATGGTGGAGATTACATCATTTGATGGTATTATCAATGAATCATATACAAAGTCCCAGCTCAGTAATATCTTATTGAGCCGGCCCTTGGGGACTACACGTTGTTGCTCAAGTTTACATGATCATATTTACAAAGTCCCTGCTCATTATTGCATAATGACCCGACCCTTGGGGGCTACACTGGTTGA
This sequence comes from Triticum dicoccoides, assembly GCF_002162155.2. NCBI lineage: Eukaryota > Viridiplantae > Streptophyta > Magnoliopsida > Poales > Poaceae > Triticum > Triticum dicoccoides. The sequence goes on from NC_041381.1 coordinate 496,394,945, forward strand.
AATCTTTATGAGCATAAGGCAATTACAAGTCCTAGGTTGCTGCAAGCATGACAACCCGACACTTGGGGGCTACAGGTGATATGCATGGTGATATGCATATAAGGGAGGAATAACTTCGAATTATTAGTTTTGAGAAAATCAGGTATTATATTATTATCAAAGAAATCTGCAAAGTTTATGACCCGGCGTCATCATAAGATTAACCCGGCATCAGCAACAGGTATGACCCGGTGTTATCAATATATACAAGCCGGCAATTTTGCTCACCGGCCTCTACATCTTTAAACCGGCGGATCACCAGATGAATCTTGAGTCCAATATGTTTATTAAGCCGGCGCCTTGGAAGCCGACTCAAGTGGATTATTCTTCACAATATTTTTCTGTGAGAAACCAACATCAGCAAATTGAGTATGAAGCTACTTACTGACCCGGATTTTCTAGATGAAGGAAATGACAATTGGACTTAAGGATAATCAGATCCCGGCTCAGGAGAGTATTTAACCCGGAGCACAAGGAATTAAGGATGATCAGGTGCCGGCTTACAAGAATTTTTAACCCGGAACACAATCTGTCAAATTTGTTCTTGTGTTTGTTTTACAGGATCAGTTTAACATGGATAAATCCAGATTAAACTGGGGGCTAATGTTCGGGATATACCCCGCGGTATGACCCGGCCGGAAGTATGACCCGGCCGGACTTGGTGCTTCACCGATGACCCACCGGAGGACTGGTGACTCACGGGTCTGGCGGCTCACTGATCAAACGACTCACGAGCCTGACAACTTACGGATGACCCTAACGGCGGGTCAGACAGAAGACTAGACCCAAGGCCCAGAAGGCCGGCTCATGTTATGGTGGGCCGGTTTATGAGGAAAGGCATAAGGAATACTCTCCTGCCAAGGAAGCAAGGCTAGGACTCCAATTGTAATAGAGCAATCCTAATCCTACTAGGACTAGTGATGTAACCCGCCCCTTCAACATATATAAGGAGGGGCAGGGCTCCCCAAAGAAGGGACAAGCAAGAAGAAACAATCTCTAGGGCTAGACACAAAGAGCCGGCTTACCGGCAACTTCCTCATGATCCTAATGAGACCTAGCCACAAACAGCATGTAGGGTTATTACCGGATGATGTTTCCTGGGGCCCGAAGCTGTCTAAATCCTTGTCTTATGTTGCGTCTCTCGATTCCGCCCAACCCCTCTCAAGCTACCACATAGATGCGTTGGCCTCGCGACTAAGTCCTCACACTAAGGACATCTGCCGTGACAATTCCACGACAAAGGTAGAAATCAAGGAAAAGCATCAAGTGTTGATGATTAAACAAGATCACTAGTTTCAAGAAAAGGGCAAAGGGAAAGAAAGGGAACTTCAATAAGAATGCCAAGCAAGTTGTCACTCCTGTGAAGAAGCCCAAAGTTGGACCTAAGCCTGAAACTGAGTGCTTCTACTTCAAAGGAAATGGTCACTGGTAGCGGAACTATCCCAAATATTTGGTGGATAAGAAGGATGGCAAAGTGAACAAAGGTATATTTGATATACATATTATTGATGTGTACCTTACTAGTGCTCATAGTAATTCCTGGGTATTTGATACTTGTTTGGTTGCTAAGATTAGTAACTCAAAACAGGAGTTACAGAATAAATAGAGACTAGTTGAGGATCAAGTGACGATGTGTGTTGGAAGTGGTTCCAAGATTGATATGATCATCATCGAGCACTCCCTATACTTTCGGGATTAGTGTTGAACCTAAATAAATGTTATTTGGTGTTTGCGTTGAGCATGAATATGATTAGATCATGTTAATTTCAATACGGTTATTCATTTAAGATAGAGAATAATTGTTATTCTGTTTACATGAATAAAACCTTCTATGGTCATACACCCAATGTTGATGGTTTATTGAATCTCGATCGTGGCAATACACATATTCATAGTATTGATGCCAAAAGATGCAAAGTTAATAATGATAGTGCAACTTATTTGTGGCACTGCCGTTTGGGTCATATCGGTGTAAAGCGCATGAAGAAACTCCATACTGATGGACTTTTGAAATCACTTGATTATGAATCACTTGGTGCTTGCGAACCGTGCCTTATGGGTAAGATGACTAAAACTCTGTTCTCCGGAACAATGGAACGAGCTACTGACTTATTGGAAATAATACATACCGATGTATGCGGTCCAATGAGTGTTGAGTCTCGTGGCGGGTACCGTTATTTTCTTACCTTCACAAATGATTTGAGCAGATATGGGTATATCTACTTAATGAAGTATAAATCTGAAACATTTGAAAAGTTCAAAGAATTTCAGAGTGAAGTGGAAAATCATCATAATAAGAAAATAAAGTTTCTGCGATCTGATCGTGGAGGAGAATATTTGAGTTACGAGTTTGGTCTTCATTTGAAACAATGTGGAATAGTTTCACAACTCACGCCACCTGGAACACCATGGCGTAATGGTGTGTCCGAACGTCGTAACCGCACTTTATTAGATATAGTGCAATCTATGATGTCTCTTACCGATTTACCACTATGATTTTGGGATTGTGCATTAGAGACAGCTGCATTCACTTTAAATAGGGCATCATCAAAATCCGTTGAGATGACGCCTTATGAAACTATGGTTTGGCAAGAAACCAAAGTTGTCATTTCTTAAAGTTTGGGGCTGCGATGCTTATGTGAAAAAGCTTCAAGCTGATAAGCTCGAACCCAAATCGGAGAAATGCGTCTTCATAGGATACCTAAAGGAAACTGTTGGGTACACCTTCTATCACAGATCTGAAGGCAAGATAGTTGCTAAGAATGGATCCTTTCTAGAGAAGAAGTTTCTCTCGAAAGAAGTGAGTGGAAGGAAAGTAGAACTTGATGAGGTAATTGTACCTTCTCCCGAATTGGAAAGTAGTTCATCACAGAAATCAGTTCCAGTGATTCCTACACCAATTAGTGAGGAAGCTAATGATGATAGTCATGAAACTTCAGATCAAGTTACTACAGAACCTCGTAGGTCTTCCAGAGTACGGTCCACACCAGAGTGGTACGGTAATCCTGTTCTAGAAGTCATGTTACTAGACCATTATGAACCTACGAACTATGAGGAAGCAATGATGAGCCCAGATTCCGCGAAATGGCTGGAGGCCATGAAATCTGAGATAGGATCCATGTATGAGAACAAAGTGTGGACTTTGGTGGGCTTGCCCGATGACCGGCAAGCCATAGAAAATAAATGGATCTTCAAGAGGAGGACGGACGTTGATAGTAGTGTTTCTATCTACAAAGCTCGACTTGTCAGAAAAAGGTTTTCGACAAAGTTCAAGGTGCTGACTACAATGAGACTTTCTCAACTGTAGCGATGCTTAAAACCGTCTGAGTCGAGTTAGCAGTTGCCATATTTTATGAAATCTGGCAAATGGATGTCAAAACTGCATTCCTTAAATGGATATTTTTAAAGAATAGTTGTATATGATGCAACCAAAAGGTTTTGTCGATCCTAAAGGTACTAACAAGGTGTGCAAGCTCCAGTGATCCATCTATGGACTGGTGCAAGCATCTCGGAGTTGGAATATACGCTTTGATGAGTTGATCAAAGCATATAGTTTTATACAGACTTGCAGTGAAGCATGTATTTACAAGAAAATGAGTGGGAGCTCTGTAGCATTTCTAATATTATAAGTGGATGACATATTGTTGATTGGAAATGATATAGAATTTTCTGGAAAGCATAAAGGAGAGTTTGAAAGACGAACTTTCAAAGAAAGACCTCAGTGAAGCTGCTTATATATTGGGCAGCAATATCTATAGAGATAGATCAAGACGATTGATAAGTTTTTTCAATGAATACATACCTTGACAAGTTTTTGAAAGAGTTCAAAATGGATCAGTCAAACAAGGAGTTCTTGCATGTATAACAAGGTGTAAAGTTTAGTAAGACTCAAAAACCCAACCACGGCAGAAAATAGAAAGAGAATGAAAGTATGCTATGTTGTGTACCAGACCTATTGTGTACCTTACCATGAGTTTGGCAAAGGGGTACAATAGTGATCTAGGAGTAGATCACTGGACAACGATCAAAATTATCCTTAGTGAGAACTAAGGAAATGTTTCTCGATTATGGGGGTGATAAAGAGTTCACCGTAAAGAGTTACATCGATGCAAGCTTTTACACCGATCCAGATGACTCTAAGTCTCAATCTGGATACATATTGAAAGTGGGAGCAATTAGCTGGAGTAGCTCCATGCAGAGCATTGTAGACATAGAATATTTGCAAAATACATATGACTCTAAATGTGATAGACCCATTGACTAAACTTCTCTCATGAGCAAAACATGATCACACCTTAGTACTCTTTGGGTGTTAATCACATACGATGTGAAACTGGATTATTGACTCTAGTAAACCCTTTGGGTGTTGGTCACATGGTGATGTGAACTATGGGTGTTAATCACATACAGATGTGAACTATTGGTGTTAAATCACATGGTGATGTAAACTAGATTATTGACTCTAGTGCAAGTGGGAGACTGAAGGAAATATGCCCTAGAGGCAATAATAAAGTTATTATTTATTTCCTTATCTCATGATAAATGTTTATTATTCATGCTAGAATTGTATTAACCGGAAACTTAGTACATGTGTGAATAAATAGTAAAAACGTAGTGTCTCTAGTATGCCTCTACTTGACTAGCTCGTTAATCAAAGATAGTTATGTTTCCTAACCATAGACATGTGTTGTCATTTGATGAACGGGATCACATCATTAGGAGAATGATGTGATGGACAAGACCCATCCGTTAGCTTAGCATTATGATTGTTATAGTTTCATTGCTACTGCTTTCTTCATGACTTATACATGTTCCTAAGACTATGAGATTATGCAACTCCCAAATACCAGAGAACACCTTGTGTGCTATCAAACATCACAACGTAACTCAGTGATTATAAAGATGTTCTACAAGTGTCTCCGAAGGTGTTTGTTGGGTTGGTATAGATCGAGATTAGGATTTGTCACTCCGTGTATCGGAGAGGTATCTCTGGGCCTTCTCGGTAATGCTCATCACTATAAGCCTTGCAAGCAATGTGATTACTGAGTTAGTTGTGGAATGAAGCATTATAGAATGAGTAAAGAGACTTGCGGTAATGAGATTGAACTAGGTATGATGATACCGACGATCGAATCTTGGGCAAGTAACATACTGATGACAAAGGGAACAACGTATGTTGTTATGCGATTTAACCGATAAAGATCTTCGTAGAATATGTAGGAACCAATATGAGCATCCAGGTTCCGCTATTGGTTATTGACCAGAGATGTATCTCGGTCATTGATACGTCTCCAACGTATCTATAATTTTTGATTGTTCCATGCTATTATATTACCCCTTCTGGATGTTTATGGGCTTTATTTTACACATTTATATCATTTTTGGGACTAACCTACTAACCGGAGGCCCAGCCCGTATTGCTGTTTTTTTGCCTATTTCAGTATTTTGAAGAAAAGGAATATCAAACGGAGTCCAAACGGAATGAAACCTTCAGGAGCGTGATTTTTGGAACGAACGTGATCCAGAGGACTTGGAGTGCAAGTCAAGAAGCAGCCGAGGCCTCCACGAGATAGGAGGGTGTGCCCCCCCCCCCCTACAGGGTGCACCCCCCTGTCTCGTGGGTCCCTCGGGCGGCCACCAACGTACTTCTTCCTCCTATATAAGCCTACGTACCCCAAAAACATCCAGGGAGCACCCGAAACACAATTTCCACCACCGTAACCTTCTGTATCCGCGAGATCCCATCTTGGAGCCTTCGCCAGCGCTCCACCGGAGAGGGAATCAACCACAAAGGGCTTCTACATCAACATCCTTGCCCCTCCGATGAGTTGTGAGTAGTTTACCACAGACCTTCGGGTCCATAGTTATTAGCTAGATGGCTTCTTCTCTCTTTTTGGATCTCAATACAATGTTCTCCCCCTCTCTTGTGGAGATATATTCGATGTAAACTCTTTTTGCAGTGTGTTTATTGAGATCCGATGAATTGTGGGTTTATGATCAAGTTTATCTATGAGAAATATTTGAATCTCCTATGAATTCTTTTATGTATGATTGAGTTATCTTTGCAAGTCTCTTCGAATTATCAGTTTGGTTTGGCCTACTAGATTGACCTTTCTTGCCATGAGAGAAGTGCTTAGCTTTGGGTTCAATCTTGCGGTGTCCTTACCCAGTGACAGCAGGGGTTGCAACGCACGTATTGTTTTGTTGCCATCAAGGATAAAAAGATGGGGTTTATATCATATTGCATGAGTTTATCCCTCTACATCATGTCATATTGCTTAAGGCGTTACTCCGTTCTTATGAACTTAATACTCTAGATGCAGGCAGGAGTCGGTCGATGTGTGGAGTAATAGTAGTATATGCAGGCAGGAGTCAGTCTACTTGTTGCGGACGTGATGCCTATATACATGATCATGCCTAGATAATCTCATAATTATTCGCTTTTCTATCAATTGCTCGACAGTAATTTGTTCACCCACCATAATACTTATGCTATCTTGAGAGAAGCCACTAGTGAAACCTATGGCCCCCGGGTCTATCTCTTATCATATTTGCTTCCAATCTACTTTTATTTGCATCTTTACTTTCTGCATCTATATTATAAAATACCAAAAATATTTTTATCTTATCATACTATCTCTATTAGATCTCACTTTCGCAAGTGGCCGTGAAGGGATTGACAACCCCTTTATTGTGTTGGTTGAGAGTTCTTGGTTTGTTTGTGTAGGTGTGTGGGACTTTTGAGGACCCTCCTACTGGATTGATACCTTGGTTCTCAAAAACTGAGGGAAATACTTACACTACTATTGCTGCGTCACCCTTTCCTCTTCAAGGAAAACCAACGCAAGCTCAAGACGTAGCAAGAAGGATTTCTGGCGCCGTTGCCAGGGAGGTCTTCGCTCAAGTCAAGACATACCAATTTTCAAGTTTTGGGTAAAGCTTTTATGGACTATGGAATAAGGAGTGGCAAGAGCCTAAGCTTGGGGATGCCCATGGCACCCCAAGATATTCAAGGATAGCCAAAAGCCTAAGCTTGGGGATGCCCCGGGAAGGCATCCCCTCTTTCGTCTTTGTTCATTGGTAACTTTACTTGGAGCTATATTTTTATTCGCCACATGATATGTGTTTTGCTTGGAGCGTCGTGTATTATATTAGTCTTTGCTTTGTAGTTTACCACAATCATCCTTGTTGTACACACCTTTTTGGGAGAAGCCTATTTGATTATAATTTGCTAGTATACTCCATGTGCTTCACTTATATCTTTTGAGCTTGATAGTTTTTGCTCTAGTGCTTCACTTATATTTTTTAGAGCACGACGGTGTCTAAATTTTGAAGAAATTGCTAGTCTCTCATGCTTCACTTATATATTTTTGAGAGTCTTTTAGAACATCGTGGTATTTTCTATGGTTACAAAGTTGGTCCTAGAATGATGAGCATCCAAGTTGGGTATAATAAAAACTATCATAGAAAAAGAATTGGATGCTATGATCAATATGATGCTTGATAATTGTTTTGAGATATGGAGGTAGTGATATTATAGTCATGCTAGTTGAGGTGATTATGAAAAATACTTGTGTTGAGGGTTGTGATTCCCGTAGCATGCACGTATGGTGAACCGCTTTGTGATGAAGTTGGAGCACAATTTTATTTATTGATTGTCTTCCTTATGAGTGGCGGTCGGGGACGAGCGATGGTCTTTTCCTACCAATCTATCCCCCTAGGAGCATGCGCGTAGTGCTTTGGTTTTTGATGACTTCTAGATTTTTGCAACAAGTATATGAGTTCTTTTGACTAATGTTGAGTCCATGGATTATACACACCCTCACCTTTCCATCATTGCTAGCCTCTCTTGTGCCGCGCAACTTTCGCCGGTACCATACACCCACCATATACCTTCCTCAAAACAGCCACCATACCTACCTATTATGGCATTTCCGTAGCCATTCCGAGATATATTGCCATGCAACTTTCCACCATTCCGTTCATATGACACGTGTTACTTTTGTCATATTGCTCTTTGCATAATCATGTAGTTGACATTGTATTTGTGGCAAGGCCACCTTCATAATTTTCATACATGTCGTTCTTGATTAATTGCATATCTCGGTACACCGCCGGAGGCATTCATATAGAGTCATATCTTGTTCTAGCTTTGAGTTGTAATTCTTGAGTTGTAAATCCATAAAAGTGTGATGATCTTCATTATTAGAGCATTGTCTTAGTGAGGAAAGGATGATGAAGACTATGATTCCCCCACAAGTCGGGATGAGACTTCGGACTTTACAAAAATAAAAAAAGAGAGAGAAAAAGAAAAAAAGGCCAAAAAGAAAAAAAAAGAAGGCCAAAGAAAAAAAAGAAAAAAAAGAAAAAAAGGAAAAAAGGAAAAAATAAAATGAGAGAAAAAGAGAGAAGGGACAATGCTACTATCTCTTTTTCCACACTTGTGCTTCAAAGTAGCACCATGATCTTCATGATAGAGAGTCTCATATGTTGTCACTTTCATATACTAGTGGGAATTTTTCATTATAGAACTTGGCTTGTATATCCAATGATGGGCCTCCTCAAAAGTGCCCTAGGTCTTCGTGAGCAAGCAAGTTGGATGCACACCCACTTAGTTTCTTTTGTTGAGCTTTCATATATTTATAGCTCTAGTGCATCTGTTGCATGGCAATCCCTACTCACTCACATTGATATCTATTAATGGGCATCTCCATAGCCCGTTGATACGCCTAGTTGATGTGAGACTATCTTCTCCTTTTTGTCTTCTCCACAACCACCATTCTATTCCACATATAGTGCTATGTCCATGGCTCACGCTCATGTATTGCATGAAAGTTGAAAGAGTTTGAGATTATTAAAGTATGAAACAATTGCTTGGCTTGTCATCGGGGTTGTGCATGATAAAATACTTTGTGTGATGAAGATGGAGCAACAGTCAGACTATATGATTTTGTAGGGATAACTTCCTTTGGCCATGTTATTTTGAGAAGACGTGATTACTTTGATTAGTATGCTTGAAGTATCACTATTTTCATGTTAATATGAACTTTTATTTTGTATCATTTGGATCTGAACATTCATGCCACCATAAAGAAAATTACATTGAGAATTATGCTAGGTAGCATTCCACATCAAAAATTTCTTTTTTATCATTTACCTACTCGAGGACGAGCAGGAATTAAGCTTGGGGATGCTTGATACGTCTCCAATGTATCTATAATTTTTTATTGTTCCATGCTATTATATTACCCCTTTTGGATGTTTATGGGCTTTATTTTACACATTTATATCATTTTTGGGACTAACCTACTAACCGGAGGCTGAGCCCATATTGTTGTTTTTTTGCCTATTTCAGTATTTCGAAGAAAAGGAATATCAAACGGAGTCCAAACGGAATGAAACCTTTGGGAGCGTGATTTTTGGAATGAACGTGATCCAGAGGACTTGGAGTGCAAGTCAAGAAGCAGCCGAGGCCTCCACGAGATAGGAGGGCACCCCCTCCCCTATAGGGCGTGGCCCCCTATCTCGTGGGCCCCTCGGGCGGCCACCGGCGTACCTCTTCCTCCTATATAAGCCTACGTACCCCGAAAACATCCAGGGAGCACCCGAAACACAATTTCCACCACCGTAACCTTCTGTATCCGTGAGATCCCATCTTGGAGCCTTCGTCGGCGCTCCGCCGGAGGGGGAATCAACCACAGAGGGCTTCTACATCAACATCCTTGCCCCTCCGATGAGTTGTGTGTAGTTTACCACAGACCTTAGGGTCCATAGTTATTAGCTAGATGGCTTCTTCTCTCTTTTTGGATCTCAATACAATATTCTCCCCCTTTGTTGTGGAGATCTATTCGATGTAAACTCTTTTTGCGGTGTGTTTGTTGAGATCCGATGAATTGTGGGTTTATGATCAAGTTTATCTATGAGAAATATTTAAATCTCCTCTGAATTCTTTTATGTATGATTGAGTTATCTTTGCAAGTCTCTTCGAATTATCAGTTTGGTTTGGCTTTGGGTTCAATCTTGCTGTGTCCTTACCCAGTGACAGCAGGGGTTGCAAGGCACATACTGTATTGTTGCCATCGAGGATAAAAAGATGGGGTTTATATCATATTGCATGAGTTTATCCCTCTACATCATGTCATCTTGCTTAAGGCGTTACTCTGTTCTTATCAACTTAATACTCTAGATGCAGGCAGGAGTCGGTCGATGTGTGGAGTAATAGTAGTAGACGCAGGCAGGAGTCGGTCTACTTGTTGCGGACGTGATGCCTATATACATGATCATGCCTAGATAATCTCATAATTATTCGCTTTTCTATCAATTGCTCGACAGTAATTTGTTCACCCACCGTAGTAATTATGCTATCTTGAGAGAAGCCACTAGTGAAACCTATGGCCCCCGGGTCTATCTCTTATCATATTTGCTTCCAATGTACTTTTATTTGCATCTTTACTTTCTGCATCTATATTATAAAATACCAAAAATATATTTATCTTATCATACTATCTCTATTAGATCTCACTTTCGCAAGTGGCTGTGAAGGGATTGACAACCCCTTTATTGCGTTGGTTGCGAGTTCTAGGTTTGTTTGTGTAGGTGCGTGGGACTTTTGAGGACCCTCCTACTGGATTGATACCTTGGTTCTCAAAAACTGAGGGAAATGCTTACGCTACTATTGCTGCATCACCCTTTCCTCTTCAAGGAAAACCAACGCAAGCTCAAGACGTAGCAGTCATGTCTACATAGTTCTCGAACCCGTAGGGTCCGCACGCTTAACGTTCAATGACGATTGGTATTATGAGTTTATGTGATTTGATGTTCCGAAGGTTGTTCGGAGGCCCGGATGAGATCACGGACAGGACGAGGAGTCTCAAAATGGTCGAGACATAAAGATTGATATATTGGAAGGCTATATTCAGACATCAGAAATGTTCCGAGTGATTCGGGTATTTTTTCGGAGTACCGGGGAGTTACGGGAATTCACCAGGAGAAGGTCCAAGAGGTGGCACGCGCCTCCCTCCTGCCCAAACCGAATTGTACAAGGGGTGGGGGGCAGCCCCCCTTTTCCTTCTCCTTCTCCCGCTCTTTCCTTCTCTCCTACTCCAAATAGGAAAGGGAATCCTACTAGGACTTGGGAGTCCTAGTAGGACTTCCTATGCTTGGCGTGCCCCCTAGGCCGGCCGCCTCCTCCCTCCCTCCTCTATATACAGGGGCAGGGAGCACCCCAAAGGACACACAAGTTGATCTTTAGCTGTGTGTGGTGCCCTCCTCCATAGTTTTCCACCTCGGTCATATCGTCGTAGTGCTTAGGGGAAGCCCTGCACTGGTAACTTCATCATCACCATCACCATGCCGTCGTGCTGACGGAACTCTCCCTCGGCCTCAGCTGGATCTAGAGTTCGAGGGATGTCACCGAGCTGAACGTGTGCAGATCGCGGAGGTGCCGTGCATTCGGTACTAGATCGGTTGGATCGTGAAGACGTTCGACTACATCAACCGCGTTACTTAACGCTTCTGCTTTCGGTCTACGAGGGTACATGGACACACTCTCCCCTCTCGTTGCTATGCATCACCTAGATAGATCTTGCGTGATCCTAGGAAAGTTTTGAAATTATTGCGTTCCCCAACATTCACCTCCTTCTTCATAACGAAGGAGGCCTCCCACTTGCCCTTGGAACCGGATCCAACCATGGCTGGAGAGGGTGTTGGCGGTGGGGAAGAAGGAAGCTTTTTTGGGGTGCTGAGAGCTTGGGAGATTGGAA
>NC_041381.1:496407053-496442375 GCF_002162155.2 Triticum dicoccoides
CCACTTATGCCTTGAAACTCGCATGTTCCCAACATAAGCATGCGCCGTAAACTGTTGGATTACCCAAATATTATTGATGAGCAATCCCGTATTAAGTGGGCACGATCTCTGTTTTGACAGGACGGGCCAAGGGGACTCGGCCTCGAAACACAGAACGCGGGGTGTGAAAACGGTTCAAAACATTGAAGGGTCAAGTCTAACGCTTCGCCGGAAAAAGTTATCAGTAAAGACACTATTCCTATTTTTTTTATATCCCGCCTTCGCGGCTAAGGGTTGTGTTAATTATGCAAGGCCGAATACAATTCTTTTATGAAGGAAAGCTGGTGTATATTGTTCAGGGAACCCATCTCGCAATGCCAAAGACAATCTGCACGCCTCATTGAAGACTGGTTCAGGGGCTACTGAGGGAGTCCTGGACTAAGGGGTCCTCGGGTGTCCGGTCTATTCGATATGGGCCGGACTAATGGGCCGTCAAGATACAAGGAATATGACCACCTCTCGTGTCCGGTTAGGACTCCCGTATGCGTGAACGGCAAGTTTAAGTGTCCGGATATATTGTTTCCTTTCTGTTAAACCGACTTTGTACAAACCCAAGCCCCTCCGATATCTATGTAAACCAGAGGGTTTAGACCGAAGGCAGGGTCATAGCATTGATAGGCTACCCAAGCTAGGGTTTATCCATTACGATCTCGAGGTAGATCAACTCTTGTAATCTCTATACCCATCGAATATAATCAAGCAGGAGTAGGGTTTTACCTCCATTAAGAGGGCCCGAACCTGGGTAAACACTGTGTCCCTTTTGATCATTGTTACCATCGATCCTCAGACATACATCTTGGGCCCCCCTACCCGAGATCCGCCGGTTTTGACACCGACAAGTAGCTCCATGCAGAGCATTGTAGACATAGAAATTTGCAAAATACATACGGAATTGAATGTGGTAGACCCGTTGACTGAACTTCTTTCAGAAGCAAAACATGATCACACCTTAGTACTATTTGGGTGTCAATCAATAGCGATGTGAACTAGATTATTGACTCTAGTAAACCCTTTGGGTGTTGGTCACATGGCAATGTGAACTACGGGTGTTAATCACATAAAGATGTGAACTATTGGTGTTAAATCACATGGCGATGTGAACTAGATTATTGACTCTAGTGCAAGTGGGAGACTGAAGAAAATATGCCCTAGAGGCAATAATAAAGTTTTTATTTTTTATTTCCTTATATCATGATAAATTTTTATTATTCATGCTAGAATCGTATTAACCAGAAACTTGATACATGTATGGATACATAGACAAAACACCGTGTCCCTAGTAAGCCTGTACTAGACTAGCTCGTTAATCAAAGATGGTTAAGTTTCCTAACCATAGACATGTGTTTTCATTTGATGAATGGGATCACATCATTAGGAGAATGATGTGATGAACAAGACCCATTTGTTAGCTTAGCATAATGATCGTTCATTTAATTGTTACTGCTTTCTTCATGTCAAATACATATTCCTCCGACTATGAGATTATGCAACTCCTGGATACCTGAGGAATGCCTTGTGTGCTATCAAATGTTACAATGTAACTGGGTGATTATAAAGATGCTCTACACGTATCTCTGAAGGTGTTTGTTGGGTTGGCATAGATCGAGATTAGGATTTGTCACTCTGAGTATCGGAGAGGTATCTCTGGGCCCTCTCGGTAATGCACATCATATGAAGCCTTGCAAGCAATGTGACTAATGAGTTAGTTACGGGATGATGCATTACAAAACGAGTAAAGAGACTTGACGGTAGGGAGATTGAACTAAGTATGAAGATATCGACGATCGAATCTCGGGCAACTAACATACCGATGACAAAGGGAATAGCGTATGGTGACATAGTGGTTCGAACGATAAAGATCTTTGTAGAATATGTGGGAACCAATATGAGCATCCAGGTTCCGCTATTGGTTATTGATCGGAGAGGTGTCTCGGTCATGTCTACATAGTTCTCGAACCCGCAGGGTCCACACGCTTAACGTTTGATGACGATTTGTATTATATGAGTTATGTGTTTTGGTGACCGAATGTTGTTAGGAGTCCCGGATGAGATCACAGACATGATGAGGAGTCTCGAAAATGGTCGAGAGGTAAAAATTGATATATTGGAAGGTAGTATTCGGACACCGAAAGTGTTCCAGAATGTATCGGGTACATATCGGAGTACCGGAGGGGTTACCGGAACACCCCGGGGAAAGATATGGGCCATATGAGGGAGGCACAGCAGCCCACAAAAGGGGTGGCGCACCCCCCACCATGGAGGAGACCGAATTGGACTAGGGGAGGGGGCGGCGCCCCCCTTTCCTTCTCCCCCCCTCTCCTTCCCCTTTCCCCCTCCGGTAAAAGGAGGGGGCGAATCCAACTAGGACCCCAAGTAGGACTCCTCCTACTTGGGGCGCGCCTAGGGCCGGCCTCCTCTCCCTCCCTCCTTTATATATGTGGGAGGGGGCGCCTACAAGACACATCAATTGTTCCAAGTCATGTGTGGCGCCCCCCTCCACAGTTTACCCCTCCGGTCATATTCTCACGGTGCTTAGGCGAAGCCCTGCGCGGATCACATCACCATCACCGTCACCATGATGTCGTGCTGACGAAACTCATCTACTTCCTCGACCCTCTGCTGGATCAAGAGCTTGAGGGACATCACCACGCTGAACATGTGTAGAACTCGGAGGTGTCGTACGTTCGGTACTTGATCGGTCGAAACGAGAAGACGTTTGACTACATCAACCGCGTTAAGCAAACGCTTCCGCTTTCGGTCTATGAGGGTACGTGGACACACTCTCCCCCTCTCGTTGCTATGCATCTCCTAGATAGATCTTGCATGAGCATAGGAATTTTTTTGAAATTGCATGCTACGTTTCCCAACAATCCAAGGCATCCTCTTCTGATTATCCTCGTCACCCCACCAAAATTTTGGCATTGCGTCAATGATTCCTTTGCAAAAAAATTTATAAATTATAAAGATAGACATAGCATAAGTTGGGATAGCTTGTAAGCGCGCGCTTGTGTTTTGTGCAATGCTGAAAGTGTTGATGGAGAAACCGGGATGTGAATGGTTACCGTAGGATTTATGCATCAGCACTAGCGGAGCATTAAATAAAAGTTGGGCGGGCCATGTTAAAGGAGTGCAAACAAAAATTCAAATTCTGAACCATATATTACTATGTCGGCATAGTCAGTTTCAGGTACTTTTGTTCTCATTCATTGCAAAACCATCCGATGAATAGATGTTAGAAGGGATATGAGGCATTGGTGGAATCGATATTTATTGTTTGGCATATATAGGAATACAATGACCAACTTGGAGTATAAGACAAGGCAGAACCAAATCCTAGTCTATCCTATTCTTTCTAATAATCATAATACTCAACATTGCCCGCAGTCACAACAGTAGCGACGCAAACAGTGAGACTATAGAAGAATTCGAAGACAAGCCGATGGACACCCCCCCCCCATCAACACACAGTCGTAATGGTCGATGCATCATAGAAGTCGTGGCTGGAGTGGAAACTAACGAGGTTGCTCAAGCAAGGCGGTAGCCCTTTGTGTGGATGTCGAGGTAGCCGTGAGCGTAAGGGTGGTGTAGCCGTGGTCGAGGTGGCGGTGCAAAGAATGCCATGGTCAATGTCGAGTCAGGGTAGCCGGTGTCGAGGAAGTCGCCCGTCTACGCTTGGTTCGTCTTCTTCATGGACTCGGTCTTCTTCCTAGCGGGATTTCATGCAAGATGATCATGATCCTGGATACCACTACTATCTTTGCTTTGCTAGTTGTCTCGATGCTATCGCTATGTCGCGCTACCTACCACCTGTTTATCAAGCCTCCCAAATTTCCATGATAGCCTCTAACCTTTTCCACCATCCTAGCAAACCATTGTTTGGCTATGTTACCGCTTTTGCTCGGCCCCTCTTATAGCGTTGCTAGTTGCAGGTGCAGTGCAGGTTGTTCCATGTTGGGACATGGATATGTTGGGATATCACAATATCTCTTATTTAACTAATGCATCTATATACTTGGTAAAGGGTGGAAAGCCTGGCCTTTTGCTTGGTGTTTTGTTCCACTCTTGCCGCCTTAGTTTCTGTCATACCGGTGTTATGTTCCTTGAATTTTGCATTCCTAACGCGGTCAGGGTTTATGGGCCCCCCTTGACAGTTTGCTTTGAGTAAAACTCTTCCAGCAAGGCCCAACTTTGGTTTTACCATTTGCCTAATAACAACTAAAACTTGCATAGGGAGTAATTAACCCGAGGATTCTTAATCAACAACCAGGGCCAGTGCTCCTCATGAGTGTTGGTCCAAACCGGGCAACCTGCAGGGCCACCACGGGAAAACTCGAGGTCTGATTTTACTCGTAGCTTGACCCATCCGATCGTGGTCTGAGACGAGATACGCGCGGCTACTATCAGGGTGTCGGCACATCAGGAGGTCTTGCTGGTTTTGTTTTACCATTGTCGAAATGTCTTGTGAACCGGGATTCCGAGCTTGATCGGGTTGTTCTGGGAGGAGGATTTTCCTCCATTGATCGTGAGAGTTTGTTATGGACCAAGTTGGGACACCCCTGCGGGGTTTGATCTTTCAAAAGTCGTGCCCGCGGTTATGTGGCAGATGGGATTTTTTAATATCCGGTTGTAGAGAACTTGACACCAGATCTGAATTAAAATACACCAACCGCGTGTTTAATCGTGACTGTCTCTTTTTGAGTGGGTCAAGAAGAGAACATGGTGGGGTTATGTTTGAATGTAAGTAGTTCAGGATCACTTCTTGATCATTACTAGTCTGCGACCATTTGTGTAGTTTCTCATCTTACTCTTGTACTCATAAGTTAGCCACCACACAATGCTTAGTCGCTTGTTGCAACCTCACCACTTATCCTTTCCATACCCATTAAGCTTTGCTAGTCTTGATACCCATGGTAATGGGATTGCTGAGTCCTCGTGGCTTACAGATTACTACAACAACAGATGCAGGTACAGGTAATGAGATGATATGGTGTGAGAGCGATGCATGCTTGCTTTGGAGTTCTTCTTCTGCTTCTTCTTCGTCGATCTTGGGACAGGTTCCTGGTTGGCAGCCTGGGCTAGTAGGGTGTATGTTGTTTGAGTTTTTCGTTTGTGTTTCATCCGTAGTCGAATGCCTCTCTTCTGTATGATGTTTGTTGTATTCATGTGTCATCTGTATGCCTTTGTATGTATCCCCAACTAGTACGTACATGGTATGATGTGATGATATCCACCTTGCAAAGTGTTCCAATATGTGGCTCTATCCTTGGTGGGACCTTCGAGTTCCTCTCAGATAGGATCACATATTGGGCGTGACAATTATTTTGGATTAATTTTGTTAAACTCATCGCACACATTCGACTTTTTGAAATTTCATTTGACCAATAGCTTAATCCACTGTTTCACACGACTTTCGTGTTGTATGTTTTCTATTTCTACGGTCATATGTGAGCATATGTGTATCTTCCTATTGTACTATACTAAGGTGTTCATCTGATGGTTTAGATGAAATTCAGCGTGACTTCTTTCTGTTCTCACTTATCATTGTCAACATTGTCGCATGGATGACATGTCGTGCGTGGCACCATTGTTTGTGTCATTCTTCTTAGCCTCCTCGCCCGTGGCGGGCCTACTACACTTGCGCCGCCATCATGCGCACACTACACTTCTCCCTCCTGTCCTCTTCCTCGGTGCCTCCTCGTTGTCTCTACTCGTAGACTTCCCCTACAGCAATGTCGCTAGCAACTGGTCCATCACGCCACCGATGGGATCGCTTGCACGCTCTATGTTTGTTGCATCGGGTGCAACATTGCGACCCTCGTCTGCCTCTGTCGCTAGGGCACTCTAGTGTAACTCTGTGTTTCATATGTAGCCGTCAACTCTTAATTGGGTCCAATGTATGCAACCAAACGCGGTGTAATGCATTAGCCCAGCTCAATGCAGGTTATCAAATGTTAGGGGGAAAATGCTCCTCTAAAGCAGCCAACATGTATGCAAGCTACCAAACTATGTGTAGAATATGGTTTTTATCCAGTACTAGTACATATGCCGCGTTGCAATAGGCGAAACATTTGAGAAAACCTGCTTCACGTGCCACTACGCTATACTTATATTCAAGTCTGACACATGTTAAAGTTAGGTTACCACATGTTGAATTATCCTTATTTGGGTCATCAAGTGTTCATTGGCGCATACTTAAGCTTCACACTTCTATCAAATGAAAGAGTAGTAATGCATGGAATAGTCTTTTAGCGCAAGAAACATACAATCTAATTCTTACACGGGCATGGAATAGTCTTTTAGGGGAAGAAACATACGATGTGATTTTTAGGGCATCTCCAACATCGGCGCACAAAATGGACATGCATCTGTCCGCAGACCCGGGGGGGTGGGACCAGTCCATTTGCGGGAGACAATCATCCAAAGCTATACGCATATGTCCAACTGCATTTAAAAAAACGAAAGTGAACAAATTTGATGGATATTTAAACTAACCGGACAATATTCATTCATACCTGAATATTTTTTATTAAAACCAGAAGCTTTTCATATAGACCAGAGCAAACTAATTTGAATTGAATCATACTCTAAACCTAGTCCAAATGACCGCCACCGTACTTCTCCCATTTCCAGCCGACCATGAGCCTCGGAACTAAAGCTCCAGCTTCGTCTTCATAGTCTTCGCCTCAACAGCCTGCAAGCGGCTAATTGGGCGACAATTCTGAGCCCGCAAAGTTTGGCTTCAGCGGGAGCGAAATGCCGGTGGTCTTCCTGGGGCCCAAGTGCCGGCGAACTCCTATGCTCCACTCCTCCTCGCCGTCGGTGGCGCCCTTGGACGTGTCGGCTTCGTGGTTGTGGCAGCAAGGCACGAGCGTGGCGGAGCTGGGAACATCGTCGTCATCCTCCCTCTTGCCGTAGACTTTGTCAGATGCCTCGTCGATCTCCTTGAAGGTTGCCTCTATCTCCGCCTAACGCTGGCGGTACCACTAGCAGTTGCAGCGAATTACGCAGGCAGTCTGATATGAGTCGACAAGCGCATCCTGCTCCACCTGGTCCATATTCGGCACGATCGTCGTGCCAGCGACGAGTTGTTCTGCCACGCGCCGGAGCTCGTCGAGGAGGCGGAGGTCTCCTGGTCAGCTTGTGCATGCCAGAACAAGGCCTCCCACTCGGCCAACACCATTTCGGTGTAGTGAGCACATGCCTAGCCCATGGTGATGCCGACATAGACCAGCGAGAGGGATGGCGTCAACTCGTCATCGGGTGAGTCCTCCATTCGAATGTCCACATCACCGAACTCCATCTTCCTACCGACAATAATGGCAGCATCTCCGACTTTCACTTGGACGAGAGGTTCTCCCAAATGGATTTAAAGCTCGAGGAGGCCATGAATGGCGTGGTGCGGTGAGGAGGAGGATGGATGCGGCTATGGAAAGGGCTAGAGTTTAAATAGTCGACGGGTGGCAGGAGAAGGGCCGAGGTGTTAATGGTGGGTGGCAGATGAATGAACATGTGGTGTCGGAGTAGGTTCCTCGGCAACCGCGCATGTGAAAGTGCAACTATACCTAGGTGGTTTTGGTAATTCCTAACAACATATAGCTCATTGGGTAATACTATTCCAAGAAAATATTTCAGAAAATCTCAATGAATGGCATGACATGGATGAGGAAAGTGGATCCCTCAAAATACTAAGGACAAAAGGATTGGCTCAAGCTCAAAAGCTCAAGACTCTACATTTTTTAGTGATCCAAGATCACATTGAGTCTATAGGAAAAGCCAATACTATCAAGGAGGGATGAGGTGTTGCTTAATGTGTTTCTTGCTCCATGGTGCTTAGTGATATGCTCCAAAAACCCTCAACTACTTTCTCATATCCACATATGACCTAAACCAAAAGTCAAACTCGGCCCCACCGATTCTTTCTATCCAGCGCCACCGAGTTTAGATGTCATAGCCACTGCCACAAACCCTAGGCAAATCGGTCTCACCGACAGGGATCTCGATCTCACCGAGATGGGATTGTAATCTCTCTGTTTCCCTTCGTAACGTTTCGGTCTAAGCAAAGTGAGCGATCGGTCCCACCGAGATTGCAATGTAAACTCTCTGTTTCCTTTTTGTAACATTTCGGTCTCACCGAAATGAGCGAATCGGTCCCATCGAGTTTACCTGACCAACTCTCTGGTTAGCTTATTACCAAAGTCGGTCTCACCGAGTTTGTGTAATCAGTCTCACCGAGATTATGTTATGCCCTAACCCTAACCATATCGGTCCTACCGAGTTGCATGTCGGTCCCACCGAAAACCCTAACGGTCACAAGGTTTACTAAATCGGTCCAGCCGAGTTTGTTGATTCGGTCCCACCGAGATTGGTAAATTGTGTGTAATGGTTAGATTTTGTGTGGAGGCTATATATACCCCTCCACCTTCTCTTCATTCGTGGAGAGAGCCATCAGAACAAACCTACACTTCCAACTTACCATTTCTGAGAGAGAACTACCTACTCATGTGTTGAGGCCAAGATATTCCATTCCTACCATATGAATCTTGATCTAGCCTTCCCAAGTTGCTTTCCACTCAAATCTTCTTTCCACCAAATCCAAATCATGTGAGAGAGAGTTGAGTGTTGGGGAGACTATCATTTGAAGGACAAGAGCAAGGAGTTCATCATCAACGCACCATTTGTTACTTCTTGGAGAGTGGTGTCTCCTAGATTGGCTAGGTGTCACTTGGGAGCCTCCGACAAGATTGTGGAGTTGAACCAAGGAGTTTTTAAGGCCAAGTAGATCGCCTACTTCGTGAAGATCTACCGCTAGTGAGGCAAGTCTTTCGTGGGCGACGGCCATGGTGGGATAGACAAGGTTGCTTCTTCGTGGACCCTTCTTGGGTGGAGCTCCGTGGACTCGCGCAGCCGTTACCCTTCGTGGGTTGAAGTCTCCATCAACATGGATGTACGATAGCACCACCTATCAGAACCATGACAAAGACATCCGTGTCTCCAATTGCGTTTGAATTCTCCAAACCCTTCCCTTTTACACTCTTGCAAGTTGCATGCTTTACTTTCCGCTGCCCATATACTCTTTGCATGCTTGCTTGAATTGTGTGAAGATTGCTTGACTTGTGCTAGAATAGCTAAAATCTGCCTAAGACTAAAATTGGGAAAAGGATAAGTTTTTAATTGGTCAAGTAGTCTAATCACCCCCCCCCCTCTAGACATACTTCAAGATCCTACAAGTGGTATCAGAGCTTTGGTCTCCATTTGCTTTGATTTCCATAGCTTTTGGTGGTCATAGCCTTGGTTTCACAACCTAGGAGAGTATGGCGTCTAGCGAGGGAAATTATCATAGAGGTCTTTACTTTGATGGTACTAATTTTGCTAGTTGGAAGCATAAGATGAAAATGCATATTCTTGGACATAACCTCGCCGTTTGGGCTATTGTGTGTATTGGCTTGCAAGCTGAATTCTTTGATGGGAGAGAACCGAACCGTGAAGCTAGCGGATGAGTTGAAGATGCTGCAATACAACGCTCAAGCTTGTGATATCCTCTTCAACGGATTGTGCCCCGAAGAATTCAACAAAATCAGCCGTCTTGAGAATGCAAAGGAAATTTGGGATACTTTGATTGATATGCATGAAGGTACCGACTCCGTCAAAGAATCCAAATTGGATGTGCTCCAAAGTCAACTTGACAAGTTCAAAATGAAGGATGGTGAAGGTGTCGCTGAAATGTACTCTAGGCTTGCTCTTATCACAAATGAGATTGTGGGCTTAGGAAGTGAAGAGATGACCGACAGATTCATCATCAAGAAGATCCTAAGAGCATTGGATGGAAAATATGATACCGTGTGCACATTGATCCAAATGATGCCAAATTACAAGAATCTCAAGCCAACGGAAGTCACTGGAAGAATTGTTGCTCATGAGATGTCACTCAAGGATAAGGAGGAACTTCACAACAAGTCAAGTGGTGCTTACAAAGCCTCATGTGAAGCCCCTACATCATCAAGTGAGAAACAAACCTTCAATGAAGAATTGAGCTTAATGGTGAAGAACTTCAACAAATTCTACAAGAGTAGAAGCAAAGAGAGAAGCTCTAAGTCAAGGTCCTACAATGACAAAAGATCTTCTAGTCGAGAGCGCAATTGCTACAATTGTGGGAGACCCGGACACTATTCCAATGAGTGTACGGCACCCTACAAAAGAAGAGAAGATTCTCCCAAGAGAAGAAGTAGAAGAGAAGAATCACCGCCAAGAGAGAGAAGGAGTAGAGATGATCGTTATGAACGAAGAACATCCCAGAGAAGCAAGGATTCGGAAAGGAAGGACAAGTCATCGAGGAGCTACACAAAACGAAGACATCAAGCTCATGTTGGTGAATGGGTATCCGGTTCCGACTCTGAACATCACTCCAAGAGAAGCTATCACTCTGACTCCGAACATACTCAAGATGAAGGTGTTGCCGGTCTAGCACTTGTGTCAACCAACTCCTACGACATATTTTATTCACCAAATAAAGGACTTGGAAGATGCTTCATGGCTAAAGGCCCTAAGGTAACACACCCCGAGTATGTTGATTTCAATAGTGATGAAGATGACTTGTTAGGTGATGATGATTTACTTGTTGACAACTCTAGTGATGAATACTATAATGAAACATCAATTAATCATGCTAAGCAAGATAAAACAAATGACAATGATAAGGAGAAGATTGAGCTTCTAACTAAAGAACTAAACACTCTTAAGTTAGCTCATGAAACTATCTTCGAAGATCATCAAGAACTTTTAAGGGCTCATGAGAAGTTACGCTTTGAAAAGCTCAACCTTGAGCAAGAGCATGAGTTCTTAAAGGCAATCAATGATGGTCTCCGTAAGAAAGTTCTTCTTACATTGCCAAACGTTTACTCTTATCTACTTACATGCCTCAAGTCAAGTCCATAAACAAGAACAAGAAGGATTCTTCCTCTAGTAGTAACAATCATCATGTTAAATCCAATATTGTTGCTTCTAGTAGTTCTCTTGATTCCACTAATGATTCTCTTAGCCAAGTTACACTTGAGCAAGAAAATAGCTTATTGAAGGGAATTATAGAGAAAGGTGTTTACAAGAGCCTTGCCGGGAGTAAGCAATTTGAGGAAATTGTACGCAAGCAAGGAAGGCACCGGAAGAACCAAGGTGTTGGTTTTGAACGAAAGTTCAATGCCAATGGAGTTGAGTGGGAAGAAGATCAATACCCCAAGACGAAGTTTGTTCCTCAACAAGAGAAGTATGATCATACTTCCTTTAAGGGGACACAAGCTCGAGATGATCTTCCACCACAAGACCATAAGCAGAAGGGCAAGGACAAGCTTCAAGAGGAGATTGATGCATTTGAAGAAGCTCCTAATGCCTTGGTCAAGTGGGTTCCCAAGACTACGTCAAGACTGTTGACAATATGCCCTAGAGGCAATAATAAAAGGATTATTATTATATTTCCTTGTTCATGATAATTGTCTTTTATTCATGCTATAATTGTATTATCCGGAAATCGTAATACACGTGTGAATACATAGACAACAACATGTCCCTAGTGAGCCTCTAGTTGACTAGCTCGTTAATCAACAGATAGTCATGGTTTCCTGACTATGGACATTGGATGTCACTGATAACGAGATCACATCATTAGGTGTCAGGACCCCGACTCAATGCCACATCGATCTAGCATGTAACATCTCATATCACTTTGCGGCCTCACGCACGGTATTCCACGGGTGTCGCCTTACCTTTCCCCGGAACCGTTTGCGCCTTTTGGCTCACGTATATGATGATGACGCTAGCATCCATATGATAAAGAGCCCGGGCTGACATGACTAGTCGTAAACCCAAAGTGGCACAGACTTACAGGGACAGGCATCCATGACCCAGCATCGAACGTGTCGGTCATCAGCAAGTGGGTCCGGGCTGTAGCACTGGGCTAGCAGGACTCCGGTAAACCGGGCTGTAGTGGGCTAACAGGGCTCCGGTACTCAATGCGTGACATTTCCCCAAAGGGACAGACACAGGAACGAAGAAGGACACATGCCGGCCAGCCTAAGTGTTCCGGAGCAGTAGCAAGCTACCATGGCTCGGTGGAAACACTAGGAGACATTTCCCCGTAAGAGAGGCTACTAAAGATAAACAACTAGATGGTCAGATCCCACACATACCAAGCATTTCAATAACATACACACAATATGCTCGATATGTGCGATCACAACATGGCATCACATCATGACTCTACGACTCAAGTATTATCCAATAGGCTCCGAGGAGCGAGATATTACAAACAGGGGTCTCACGACCCAACATTCAGAGCATACAAATCAAAGCACAAGCGGAAGCTATCATGTCTGAGTACAGACATCTATAAATGAAAAAGGCTGAGAAGCCTGACTATCTACCAGATCCTGCCGAGGGCACAAGATCGTAGCTGAGGTAACAAGCTAAACGTCGAAGTCCACGTGGAACTACTAGTGAGACTGAAGTCTCTCTGCAAAAACATAAAATAGGCAAACGTGAGTACAAATGTACCCAGCAAGACTTACATCAGAACTAACTACATATGCATCATTTTCAACAAGGGGATGGTGGGGTTTAACTGCAGCAAGCCAGCTTTGACTCGGTGGCTATCCTAAACTACGACTGCAAGCGACTCTTTTGAGGTGGCGCACACGAGTCCACATATTCACCATATCAATACACCACTATGGATCCGCTCCCGTCTCCCTACGAGAACGCCATCCATAGCACTCACGCTTATCTTGCGTATTTTAGAGTATCCACTTTCACTTGTTTATGAACTGATATAGGCAACCCAGAAGTCCTTTTCCGCGGACACGGCTATTCGAATAGATGATATTAACCCTGCAGGGGTGTACTTCTTCATACATGTTTCCACCACTTAGCGTCTGCACACGACATGTGCTCGGCAGACTTCAAGCGAAAGCCGACGTGGGTGTAGACCACGACCTACCTAAACACTCAAGTCTCTAGTCCAGGTTTATCGCCTATTCGGGTTCCATCCATGAGGAGATCCGGCCGGAGTTTCGCTCACAGCCCCAAACGATGTGAACAGGGTTCCCGAGATACCAAACGGGCATCCGGTACACCATGCCACGTACCTACCGCATCACAGCCCACCCCTACGGTCAGCGCTGTCCACGGCCTCCAGTAAGCTACAAACACCAGAAACTACTTGCAACTCCTGGACAGAGGACTAGGTGAATAAGAAGTCGAGCGGGGTCATATTTCAGGGCCCAATGTATGGTAGTAGCTGAATCATGGATCACAAACACAGAACTCAGTTCCTAAGGACGGCTTCAATGAGACAACCCACCATGTACTCCTACATGGCCTCTCACCGCTACCTTTACCAAATCGTGTTCACCACTTAGCTCACACACAGTAGGACATGTTCACACACCTCTGATTCATCCCCGATGAACCAGACCTGACTCAACTCTAAGCAATAGCAGGCATGACAAACAAACATGAATGAGTAGGCACATCAGGGCTCAAACAACTCCTACTCATGCTAGTGGGTTTCATCTATTTACTGTGGAAATGACAGGTCATGCAAAGGACAAAGGGGTTCAGCTACCGCAGCAAGTAACAGATGAATCGGTGTTGTCCTAATGCAGTAAAAGAGAGCAGGAGTGAGAGAGTAGGATTGTATCGGAATGAACAAGGGGGTTTTGCTTGCCTGGCACTTCTGAAGATAACATTGAGTCTTCATCAGTGTCAACGATCACATCATCGGTATCACGTCTATCGAGAGGGGACAAATACCGGCAACACAGAAGGGAACACAATCAATGCAATGCACAATATGATGCATGATCATGACATGGCAAAATGAATGTGTTTTGGGCTAATGCAACTAGCAACAGATTAAATGAAGTTGGTTTGAATACAAGATTCAAATTCAAACTCCATATGTGATTATTCAAATGCCATTTAATTGATTTGTGCTAAACAGCAGCTATAAGTTGTTCTAACATGCATGAAAATGGTACAGATGGATTCCTTGAATTTTTCTGATAATTTTTCATATATAATTTATTTAATTTGGAGTTACGGTTAATTTTCTATGAATTTTTAGAAGTTTTAGCTATTTTCTGGAATTTCCTGAATATAATAAAATAAACTAAATTCCAGAAAATGAATATTGCGTCAGCATGACCTCACCCTGACATCATCAGGTCAACAGGGCGGGTCCAGGTCAAACCTGACGTGTGGGGACCACACGTCAGTGACACAGTTAACTAACCTAAGTTTAATTAGAGCCTGGGCCCGCATGTCAGTGTCCTATCTACTTAACTAAGTTAGTTAACACTAACTTAACCTGGTACTAATTAAACAGGGGGGCTGGGCCCACACGTCAGTCAGAGAGAGGGGAGGGTCAAACCGGGCAGTGGGGTCAACCCACGCCGGTCAAGGGTCAACGGTCGCCGGCGTTTAGCCGCCGGCGAGTCCCGACGCGGTGGTGCGCTGCGGAAATGGCCTACAGAGCGCCGTTTGGCGCGCGGAGCACGACTACGGGATGCGGACGCTCGTCCGCATCTAACCAGGGTGGTGGCGCGGCCGGGGAGTGGCCGGAGAGTGGTCGGCGACGAGCTTTAGCGGCGGCCGGAGTTCGGCGTCAGTGAGGACGGCGCTGCGGTGCACGGGGGAAGGAGCAGGTGTGTGCGTTCGGCTCCTGAGAGCACGGTTAGCAGGCGGGTGCTACTAGGGCGAGCGGAGGAGCTCGGGAGCACGGGGCTCACTGGCCATGGCGATGGGCGGAGCTCGGTTTCGTGGGGCGGCGGCTAACGGACGAGAACGGAGGGGGTGAGCAAGGGGGAAGGCGCATGAGCTCACAGCGAGTTCGAGGGGGCAGTCAGCAGGCTCGGGGACGTCCGGGGTGCGGCAAATCGACGACGGCGATCATCGGACAGGGACGAGGAAGATGGCGACGATGGCGGCTCCATAGGGCCTCTGCGTTGGCTTTCCTCAATGGAGAGGCGTGGTGCAAGGTGGCGGAGGTGCTGGACTGATCGGGGAGGCAAGGCATCGGCGGTGGGCACGGCGAACGGCGTCGGTGGCGACGGGGCTCCGCTCGGTGGAGGAGAGAGGGAGCCAGAGAAAAGGGGGAGAAGGCACGGGGAGAGTGCGAGGCCTGGGAGGGTTCGTGGCATCGCGGACGAGGTCCAGGGCGACGAGAGGAAGCAGGAGGTGGCCAGGGGGAAGCAGGAGGTGGCCGAGGCCTCTCGGGCGCGCGCCACGCCTCGCCTCTGTTCGTCCTCCTGGCAGAGGAGGAAGATGACAAGGGGGAGGAGGTGGGCTGGGCCGGCTGGGCCGGTTGGTGGGCGCCAGGTGGGCTGCAGGTGAGTTAGGTAGGCTTCTCCTCTTTTTATTTATTTTTTCTTCTGTTTTGTTTTATTTAATTTATTTTGCCACTGTTTTGAATTTAAAATAATTCAAACAATGCCAAAAACTCCTCTGAATATTTTATATTGCTAGATGGACTTTTCCAAAAGCTTATAAAATATTTCCGGGGGTATTTGAAATTATATTCTAATTATATGAATATAATTCAAATTCAAATAGCTAATGAATTAAATCCAAAGTCCCAAAAATAATTCCTTAAAAATGTTCAATATTTTGGTTGGGACCAGAACCCTTACCAAAAATTATCAAACATTTAAAAGGGCATTTTTGGAGCAATGAATGAGATTTCTAGGGTTTTTGCCCCTCTTTTATTTAAGTTTTTGAGGCTTCCAAAATTCCTCAGTTCAAATTTCATTTGAATTAAAACATGAAGCTCACATGAGGTCTAGCCTAATGCATAACAGGACCAGGGATGTGACAACTCACCCCCACTAAACAAGAATCTCGTCTCGAGATTCAAGCGTAGGGTAAGGTGAAGGGGAAATGCAACTAGTATAATCTTCACGATCCAGGGTGCACTTCATAAGAGCGTTGATTCGATCACCATCATTGTCTTGAAGTCTTGCTCTGAGAAATCCTGTCAACATGACATGGGGGAAGAAGACTCTAGAAGGGTCGATCTTCTCGAAGATCGAACAACTCACGAAATGAGACATAGGACCATCTCTCGGGTTGAGACACGAGATACACATCAAGAGAGGTGGAAAGAAACGGATGACGAAGGTTCACTAGGTGGACAACAATTCCACACTTAAGAAGGTGGTAAACGATTGCCAATGTAGCGAGGAGTTGAGTTGCCATGATACCACAACAATGCACCTTAGGGAAGGTGACTCATAGAAATATCCCCTTAAGTGGCAAAAAGAATTACCTTTGATTTAAAAATCATTGAAACTCTTTATACCAGCTTAAGGCAATCATAATCGATCATTTAGAGGGGTTCGGTAGAAAGGCATACCCGGACTTGGATGATGTGGATTACCTTGTTGAAGACAACGTAATGGATGAATTTGCTTATCGCCGGAAATGGAAGAGACCCATGGTAGAATGGCACATTAGCGGTGCAAGCTGGGAACAAAATGCAATGATGGGAATGATTCTGGAAACTGGGGAAGAACCCACAATAGAGAGTGAATTCACTGTTTGAAGAGGTCATAGCATTGCCGAGGAAACTGAGAGCAATCCAATTAGTACCGATGATAACACCTAGCGCTTGGGCGTGCTCTCAAGAACTTGAGCAATTCCATAATCATCAAGGTTTTACCAACATCCGTGTCAAGGGTCCGGTAACACAACTTACTACCATGATGAATGGTGATGGAGGATGCAGATGCAAAGGAAGATAACACCTCTCAGATTTTCATCTTAGCGAGGCCAAGGAAATAAAAATCTGGATGATTGACTGAGAGACATTTAGCACTCCGCTTCTAATGTTCTCCTTGATGTGCTAGTGTAACCCATTCATAGATATGGTTTGATATCTAGAACATCAAGTAAAAAGGGCGGACTTCGGGAACACAAAAATCCATAGGGGCAACTAGGGAGTAAACCCTACGAAATCCCTATGGGGAGGTGGCCAACTTCATCAATCAAGATATTATATAACAGGTCTTCCGGCTGGGTGTGTTGGCCACGACATCCACTTTACCGGTTATCGCGCGACCAATATTATAATTCTTGGGAAATATTCCAACCATCATATCTGCCTGAGATTCAGATCTGGTTGGTGTCAGGATATTCCAGACTCATCGAGTCTAGGAAGAAAAAAGAAAGTTTGCAACACAAATCGACGAGATGACGTTGCGGGATTCTCGGGAGATGAACTACGATAGCAAGCTCAAAAACATGAGCTGGTTCTGCTACAAACATGTGAACACGTTGTCCCAGACAAGCATGCCCACATGGTAGTCTTACAATAAAACACTACCGAGTTCTGGTTGGGAACCATCAGCGAGGATATCGAAGTTCTTTCATAAGTCCGGATTAGCTCTTATGAAGATACTCCTTCTCCTTGAACAAATCAGTCAGTGGCTTGGTGTGCTAGGATACACATATGGAATGAAGGTTGCAAGTCTCCAGACCACAGAATACTTCGCACGTGTGCATGACTGACTTGCGATGATTCCAGAGGAAGCAACATTGACTTTCTCGAGTCCACGGCGGCAACTTGCATCAAATGCACATGAATTAAAGGAAGTCACTACCTTCATCCAAACATATGCTTCATGAGCTAGCATGAACAAATGCTTTCAAAAGTTTCCAACACTAGCTTAATGTTCAACAAAATCATGGAGGAGATAAGGATGTTGTCAATGGGCTCAACAACAATTCATCTAGGTTTCCTTTTAAAAGGAATTCCATAGTTAAGTGAACACGGTGATAGCATCGGTCAGACCAAAGATGTAATGGTGTATGCTCGAGGGATCAACCACGAATAAGACAACATTACGAGCATCGTTGGTACTGATTTGATTTGACGATAGCCCACACTCAAATCAAAGGATTGATAAGACAATAGGTCCAGCAACTGATCACAGGGACCAATCGATGAAGATATCATCTTTCTTCAACACACACTACACAAGAATATCCCTTTGGAACGAACTAAGTCAGGCAAGCTTTTATCTTCCAATTCTCCAAGTTGTTGTCTAGCTTAACCAACTAGCTCAGGGATATCTAACACCGATTCTTGGAGAGAAGGTGGTTCACAAGAAACCAACTTGATCACGAGCTCAACACAGCGGTCAGGTGACAACCTGGTAATACTTCCGAGAAGATCTTCGGAAAATCACGAACCACCGATATGTTACTAAGCTCGAGAACAATCTTGCTTTTGAGGGCAAGACGATATGATCAAATGAGTGAGGACTTGAAAAGATCCTAACTCATCAATCGAAGGGTGCACCGAAATAAGGACTAGGTAGCACGATTAGTCTTAGAAGGATGATTCAAAAACCAACACGCTAAGAATGAAATTATTGTCCTTTAACTACCAAGCAACGAGGTTGCTAGGAGTATTGATTTCACACACCACGATTCACTTGTCGGCATTCCAGTTACAATAACACAGGAACCAAGGAATGAACAGTGATGGCAAGAAGTATCACTGTACCAAGAGTTCATGGGATGGTGTGCAGTTCCTATAACAATCCCGATATAAAGATGGTAATACTCCAAGGTAGAACAGAGCAAAAGCTGAATTGGCATTTTGATCTGCGGAGCACAACTTCTTTGACCCAATCCTGGATATGGAAGAGGAACTGGAGTTTGTTTCTCCTAGTCACTCCGGAATAGAATGGCTTGACAGACCACAAGAGTCATAGGCATCGATGAACGAATGCACACATAATCTCGACTATCAATTGATAGACGAGGGTCAGAAGACAACTAAAGAGGGACAACTCAAGGAACATACGGTTTTCTGAGTTGTGGATGCATAGATTAGTATGTCGAGCGAGATCAACATTTCTTCCAGATAACCCATGCAGAGAGGTAGGACTGGCAGAGTCACGATTTATGAATGGAGATCTCCTCAAGAGTACTCTAATTGTGATCTTTTGATCCAATAAACATCTGCCATAAGCGGTTCATAGTATTTGGAAGAAGGAAATACCACGAACTTCGAGGACTATCGCAAAGTTACTAATATCCTAAAGGCACTAGCAATTACTATCAACATGAAGTAGGTAGAGTGAATCTCGGGTTCAAGAACCCAGGAACAGAATACCTATTACTAAGTAGCATCACGGGATGCTTTCGAGAACAAAGGCCAGAATCATCACACTAGGACACAAATCATGGCTAGACCACTAGATGATCCCCTGAGACACCTAGGGTCATAATAATAATTCTGACATAAATGTCAAGGCAATAGAATACCTCAACTCAACAATTAGTGTGATTGAGCTGGCATAAAGGAACATCGAAACCAGAGGGAAAGGATTTTGCAAATGCATCAGACTATTTAGAAACCTGGGATGACTCGGACAGCATAACGGCTGTAAATGCTCAGAAAAGATTTGAGACATTCACAAAAGGGTGGCATAGCCACTCAGAAGCACAATATCAAGGTCTCGAGATCAATAATTAACATACAGAGGTAGAAACTGAACTGAGGCTTAATTCCAACAATTCTATAGGTCTACGGATTAGTAACATGTGATCCTGATAGAAAGAAGAGAAAGCCTAGTTCTTAACCCCGTAGGAAGATAAGATGACTCAGATCAGAAGGGCCATGAGGTATAAGGAGTAAAAAGAGCCTTACGTTCCATCCCACAATCAATTCCCTTATATAACTAAGAATTTCTAGACTCAACTTCGACCAGTTTGGCTTGGTAATCCTACAGGCAGTCAAGCTCTGGTACCAACGCTGTCAGGACCCCGACTCAATGCCACATCGATCTAGCATGTAACATCTCATATCACTTTGCGGCCTCACGCACGGTATTCCACGGGTGTCGCCTTACCTTTCCCCGGAACCGTTTGCGCCTTTTGGCTCACGTATATGATGATGACGCTAGCATCCATATGATAAAGAGCCCGGGCTGACATGACTAGTCGTAAACCCAAAGTGGCACAGACTTACAGGGACAGGCATCCATGACCCAGCATCGAACGTGTCGGTCATCAGCAAGTGGGTCCGGGCTGTAGCACTGGGCTAGCAGGACTCCGGTAAACCGGGCTGTAGTGGGCTAACAGGGCTCCGGTACTCAATGCGTGACATTTCCCCAAAGGGACAGACACAGGAACGAAGAAGGACACATGCCGGCCAGCCTAAGTGTTCCGGAGCAGTAGCAAGCTACCATGGCTCGGTGGAAACACTAGGAGACATTTCCCCGTAAGAGAGGCTACTAAAGATAAACAACTAGATGGTCAGATCCCACACATACCAAGCATTTCAATAACATACACACAATATGCTCGATATGTGCAATCACAACATGGCATCACATCATGACTCTACGACTCAAGTATTATCCAATAGGCTCCGAGGAGCGAGATATTACAAACAGGGGTCTCACGACCCAACATTCAGAGCATACAAATCAAAGCACAAGCGGAAGCTATCATGTCTGAGTACAGACATCTATAAATGAAAAAGGCTGAGAAGCCTGACTATCTACCAGATCCTGCCGAGGGCACAAGATCGTAGCTGAGGTAACAAGCTAAACGTCGAAGTCCACGTGGAACTACTAGTGAGACTGAAGTCTCTCTGCAAAAACATAAAATAGGCAAACGTGAGTACAAATGTACCCAGCAAGACTTACATCAGAACTAACTACATATGCATCATTTTCAACAAGGGGATGGTGGGGTTTAACTGCAGCAAGCCAGCTTTGACTCGGTGGCTATCCTAAACTACGACTGCAAGCGACTCTTTTGAGGTGGCGCACACGAGTCCACATATTCACCATATCAATACACCACTATGGATCCGCTCCCGTCTCCCTACGAGAACGCCATCCATAGCACTCACGCTTATCTTGCGTATTTTAGAGTATCCACTTTCACTTGTCTATGAACTGATATAGGCAACCCAGAAGTCCTTTTCCGCGGACACGGCTATTCGAATAGATGATATTAACCCTGCAGGGGTGTACTTCTTCATACATGTTTCCACCACTTAGCGTCTGCACACGACATGTGCTCGGCAGACTTCAAGCGAAAGCCGACGTGGGTGTAGACCACGACCTACCTAAACACTCAAGTCTCTAGTCCAGGTTTATCGCCTATTCGGGTTCCATCCATGAGGAGATCCGGCCGGAGTTTCGCTCACAGCCCCAAACGATGTGAACAGGGTTCCCGAGATACCAAACGGGCATCCGGTACACCGTGCCACATACCTACCGCATCACAGCCCACCCCTACGGTCAGCGCTGTCCACAGCCTCCAGTAAGCTACAAACACCAGAAACTACTTGCAACTCCTGGACAGAGGACTAGGTGAATAAGAAGTCGAGCGGGGTCATATTTCAGGGCCCAATGTATGGTAGTAGCTGAATCATGGATCACAAACACAGAACTCAGTTCCTAAGGACGGCTTCAATGAGACAACCCACCATGTACTCCTACATGGCCTCTCACCGCTACCTTTACCAAATCGTGTTCACCACTTAGCTCACACACAGTAGGACATGTTCACACACCTCTGATTCATCCCCGATGAACCAGACCTGACTCAACTCTAAGCAATAGCAGGCATGACAAACAAACATGAATGAGTAGGCACATCAGGGCTCAAACAACTCCTACTCATGCTAGTGGGTTTCATCTATTTACTGTGGAAATGACAGGTCATGCAAAGGACAAAGGGGTTCAGCTACCGCAGCAAGTAACAGATGAATCGGTGTTGTCCTAATGCAGTAAAAGAGAGCAGGAGTGAGAGAGTAGGATTGTATCGGAATGAACAAGGGGGTTTTGCTTGCCTGGCACTTCTGAAGATAACATTGAGTCTTCATCAGTGTCAACGATCACATCATCGGTATCACGTCTATCGAGAGGGGACAAATACCGGCAACACAGAAGGGAACACAATCAATGCAATGCACAATATGATGCATGATCATGACATGGCAAAATGAATGTGTTTTGGGCTAATGCAACTAGCAACAGATTAAATGAAGTTGGTTTGAATACAAGATTCAAATTCAAACTCCATATGTGATTATTCAAATGCCATTTAATTGATTTGTGCTAAACAGCAGCTATAAGTTGTTCTAACATGCATGAAAATGGTACAGATGGATTCCTTGAATTTTTCTGATAATTTTTCATATATAATTTATTTAATTTGGAGTTACGGTTAATTTTCTATGAATTTTTAGAAGTTTTAGCTATTTTCTGGAATTTTCTGAATATAATAAAATAAACTAAATTCCAGAAAATGAATATTGCGTCAGCATGACCTCACCCTGACATCATCAGGTCAACAGGGCGGGTCCAGGTCAAACCTGACGTGTGGGGACCACACGTCAGTGACACAGTTAACTAACCTAAGTTTAATTAGAGCCTGGGCCCGCATGTCAGTGTCCTATCTACTTAACTAAGTTAGTTAACACTAACTTAACCTGGTACTAATTAAACAGGGGGGCTGGGCCCACACGTCAGTCAGAGAGAGGGGAGGGTCAAACCGGGCAGTGGGGTCAACCCACGCCGGTCAAGGGTCAACGGTCGCCGGCGTTTAGCCGCCGGCGAGTCCCGACGCGGTGGTGCGCTGCGGAAATGGCCTACAGAGCGCCGTTTGGCGCGCGGAGCATGACTACGGGATGCGGACGCTCGTCCGCATCTAACCAGGGTGGTGGCGCGGCCGGAGAGTGGTCGGCGACGAGCTTTAGCGGCGGCCGGAGTTCGGCGTCAGTGAGGACGGCGCTGCGGTGCACGGGGGAAGGAGCAGGTGTGTGCGTTCGGCTCCTGAGAGCACGGTTAGCAGGCGGGTGCTACTAGGGCGAGCGGAGGAGCTCGGGAGCACGGGGCTCACTGGCCATGGCGATGGGCGGAGCTCGGTTTCGTGGGGCGGCGCCTAACGGACGAGAACGGAGGGGGTGAGCAAGGGGGAAGGCGCAGGAGCTCACAGCGAGTTCGAGGGGGCAGTCAGCAGGCTCGGGGACGTCCGGGGTGCGGCAAATCGACGACGGCGATCATCGGACGGGGACGAGGAAGATGGCGATGATGGCGGCTCCATAGGGCCTCTGCGTTGGCTTTCCTCAATGGAGAGGCGTGGTGCAAGGTGGCGGAGGTGCTGGACTGATCGGGGAGGCAAGGCATCGGCGGTGGGCACGGCGAACAGCGTCGGTGGCGACGGGGCTCCGCTCGGTGGAGGAGAGAGGGAGCCAGAGAAAAGGGGGAGAAGGCACGGGGAGAGTGCGAGGCCTGGGAGGGTGCGTGGCGTCGCGGACGAGGTCCAGGGCGACGAGAGGAAGCAGGAGGTGGCCAGGGGGAAGCAGGAGGTGGTCGAGGCCTCTCGGGCGCGCGCCACGCCTCGCCTCTGTTCGTCCTCCTGGCAGAGGAGGAAGATGACAAGGGGGAGGAGGTGGGCTGGGCCGGCTGGGCCGGTTGGTGGGCGCCAGGTGGGCTGCAGGTGAGTTAGGTAGGCTTCTGCTCTTTTTATTTTTTTTTCTTCTGTTTTGTTTTATTTAATTTATTTTGCCACTGTTTTGAATTTAAAATAATTCAAACAATGCCAAAAACTCCTCTGAATATTTTATATTGCTAGATGGACTTTTCCAAAAGCTTATAAAATATTTCCGGGGGTATTTGAAATTATATTCTAATTATATGAATATAATTCAAATTCAAATAGCTAATGAATTAAATCCAAAGTCCCAAAAATAATTCCTTAAAAATGTTCAATATTTTGGTTGGGACCAGAACCCTTACCAAAAATTATCAAACATTTAAAAGGGCATTTTTGGAGCAATGAATGAGATTTCTAGGGTTTTTGCCCCTCTTTTATTTAAGTTTTTGAGGCTTCCAAAATTCCTCAGTTCAAATTTCATTTGAATTAAAACATGAAGCTCACATGAGGTCTAGCCTAATGCATAACAGGACCAGGGATGTGACATTAGGAGAATGATGTGATGGACAAGACCCAATCCTAAGCATAGCACAAGATCGTGTAGTTCGTTTGCTAGAGCTTTTCCAATGTCAAGTATCTTTTCCTTAGACCATGAGATCGTGTAACTCCTGGATACCGTAGGAGTGCTTTGGGTGTACCAAACGTCACAACGTAACTGGGTGACTATAAAGGTACACTACGGGTATCTCCGAAAGTGTCTGTTGGGTTGACACAGATCGAGACTGGGATTTGTCACTCCGTATGACGGAGAGGTATCTCTGGGCCCACTCGGTAATGCATCATCATAATGAGCTCAAAGTGACCAAGTGTCTGGTCACGGGATCATGCATTACGGTACGAGTAAAGTGACTTGCCGGTCACGAGATTGAACGAGGTATTGGGATACCGACGATCGAATCTCGGGCAAGTAACATACCGATTGATAAAGGGAATTGTATACGGGGTTGCTTGAATCCTCGACATCGTAGTTCATCCGATGAGATCATCGAGGAGCATGTGGGAGCCAACATGGATATCCAGATCCCGCTGTTGGTTATTGGCCGGAGAGCCGTCTCGGTCATGTCTACGTGTCTCCCGAACCCGTAGGGTTTACACACTTAAGGTTCGGTGACGCTAGGGATGTAGAGATATTAGTATGTGTTCGGAGTCCCGGATGAGATCCCGGATGTCACGAGGAGTACCGAAATGGTTCGGAGGCAAAGAATTATATATGGGAAGTCGAGTTTCGGCCATCGGGAAAGTTTCGGGGGTCACCGGTATTGTACCGGGACCACCGGAAGGGTCCCGGGGGTCCACCGGGTGGGGCCACCTATCCCGGAGGTCCCCATGGGCTGGAGTGCGAGGGGAACCAGCCCCTGGTTGGCTGGTGCGCCCGCCCCCCCCCCCCTGCCCCCCCCCCTGTGCCTAGGGTTGAGAACCCTAGGGGAGGGGGCGCATCCACTTGCCTTGGGGAGCAAGGCACCCCCTTAGCCGCCGCCCCCCTAGGAGATCCCATCTCCTAGGGCCGGCGCCCCCCCTGGGGACCCTATATATAGAGGGGCGGAGGGAGGGAAGCCGCACCCTTGCACTTGGCGCCTCCCTTCCCCCTTGCTACACCTCTCTCTCCCGCACACGCTTGGCGAAGCCCTGCCGGGATCCCTGCTGCATCCACCACCACGCCGTCGTGTTGCTGGATCTTCATCAACCTCTCCTTCCCCCTTGCTGGATCAAGAAGGAGGAGACGTCACGCTGACCGTACGTGTGTTGAACGCGGAGGTGCCGTCCGTTCGGCGCTAGGATCTCCGGTGATTTGGATCACGACGAGTACGACTCCCTCAACCTCGTTCTCTTGAACGCTTCCGCTCACGATCTACAAGGGTATGTAGATGCACTCCCCTCACTCGTTTCTAGATGAACTCATAGATTGATCTTGGTGAACGTAGGATTTTTTTTATTTTATGCAACGTTCCATCATGAGCTAGGTCTATGCGTAGTTCTCTTTGCATGAGTAGAACACAATCTGTTGTGGGCGTAGATGTTGTCAACTTTCTTGCCACTACTAGTCTTATTTTGTTTCAACGGTATTGTGGGATGAAGCGGCCCGGACCGACCTTACACATACGCCTACGTGAGACAGGTTCCACCGACTGACATGCACTAGTTGCATAAGGTGGCTAGCGGGTGTCTGTCTCTCCCACTTTAGTTGGAGAGGATTCGATGAAAAGGGTCCTTATGAAGGGTAAATAGAAGTTGACAAATCACGTTGTGGCTTTTTCATAGGTAAGAAAACGTTCTTGCTAGAACCCTATTGCAGCCACGTAAAAGATGCAACAACAATTAGAGGACGTCTAACTTGTTTTTGCAGCAATTGCCTTGTGATGTGATATGGCCAAAAGTTGTGATGAATGATGAATGATATATTGTGATGTATGAGATCATGTTCTTGTAATAGGAATCACGACTTGCATGTCGATGAGTATGACAACCGGCAGGAGCCATAGGAGTTGTCTTAATTATTGTATGACCTGCGTGTCAATGATTTAACGCCATGTAATTACTTTACTTTATTGCTAAACCGTTAGCTATAGTAGTAGAAGTAATAGTTGGCGAGCAACTTCATGGAGACACGATGATGGAGATCAAGATGATGGAGATCATGGTGTCATGCCGGTGACGAAGATGATCATGGAGCCCTGAAGATGGAGATCAAAGGAGCTATATGATATTGGCCATATCATGTCACTACTATTTGATTGCATGTGATGTTTATCATGTTTTTGCATCTTGTTCACTTAGAACGACGGTAGTAAATAAGATGATCCCTCATAATAATTTCAAAAAGGTGTTCCCCCTAACTGTGCGCCGTTGCGACAGTTCGTTGTTTCGAAGCACCACGTTATGATCGGGTGTGATAGATTCTAACGTTCACATACAACGGGTGTAAGACAGATTTACACATGCAAAACACTTAGGTTAACTTGACGAGCCTAGCATGTACAGACATGGCCTCAGAACACAAGAGACCGAAAGGTCGAACATGAGTCGTATGAAAGATACGATCAACACGGAGATGTTCACCGATGATGACTAGTCCGTCTCATGTGATGATCAGACACGGCCTAGTCGACTCGGATCATGTAACACTTAGATGACTAGAGGGATGTCTAATCTGAGTGGGAGTTCATTAAATAATTTGATTAGATGAACATAATTATCATCAACTTAGTCTAAAATCTTTGCAAAAATGTCTTGTAGATCAAATGGCCAATGCTCATGTCAACATGAACTTCAACACGTTCCTAGAGAAAACCAAGTTGAAAGATGATGGCAGCAACTATATTGACTGGGTCCGGAACCTGAGGATCATCCTCATAGCTGCCAAGAAAGCATATGTCCTTGAAGCACCATTAGGTGACCCACCTGCTCTCCCAGCACTGCAAGACGATTTGAACGTTTGGCAGACACGTGCTGATGATTACTCCCTCGTTCAGTGTGGCATGCTTTACAGCTTAGAACCGGGGCTCCAAAAGCGTTTTGAGCAACACGGAGCATATGAGATGTTCGAGGAGCTGAAAATGGTTTTCCAAGCTCACGCCCGGGTTGAGAGATATGAAGTCTCCGACAAGTTCTATAGTTGTAAGATGGAGGAAAATAGTTCTGTCAGTGAGCACATACTCAAAATGTCTGGGTTGCACAACCGCCTGTCCCAGCTGGACATTAACCTCCCGGACGAGGCGGTCATTGACAGAATCCTTCAGTCGCTCCAACCGAGCTACAAGAGCTTTGTGATGAACTACAATATGCAAGGGATGGTGAAAACTATTCCTGAAGTATTTTCAATGCTGAAGTCAGCAGAGGTAGAAATCAAAAAGGAACATCAAGTGTTGATGGTCAATAAAACCACCAAGTTCAAGAAAGGCAAGGGTAAGAAGAACTTCAAGAAGGACGGCAAGGATGTTGCCGCTCCCGGTAAGCCAGTTGCCGGGAAGAAGTCAAAGAATGGACCCAAGCCTGAGACTGAGTGCTTTTATTGCAAAGGGAAGGGTCACTGGAAGCGGAACTGCCCCAAATACTTAGCGGACAAGAAGGTCGGCAACACTACAGGTATATGTGATATACATGTAATTGATGTGTACCTTACCAGTGCTCGTAATAGCTCATGGGTATTTGATACCGGTGCCGTTGCTCATATTTGTAACTCAAAGCAGGAGCTGCGGAATAAGAGGAGACTGGCGAAGGAAGAGGTGATGATGCGCGTCGGGAATGGTTCCAAGGTCGATGTGATCGCCGTCGGCACGCTACCTCTACATTTACCTACGGGATTAGTTTTAAACCTCAATAATTGTTATTTAGTGCCAAGTTTGAGCATGAACATTGTATCTGGATCTTGTTTAATACGAGATGGCTACTCATTTAAATCCGAGAATAATGGTTGTTCTATTTATATGAGAGATATGTTTTATGGTCATGCCCCGATGGTCAATGGTTTATTCTTAATGAATCTCGAACGTAATGTTACACATATTCATAGTGTGAATACCAAAAGATGTAAAGTTGATAATGATAGTCCCACATACTTGTGGCACTGCCGCCTTGGTCACATTGGTGTCAAGCGCATGAAGAAGCTCCATGCTGATGGACTTTTAGAGTCTCTCGATTATGAATCATTTGACACATGCGAACCATGCCTCATGGGCAAAATGACCAAGACTCCGTTCTCCAGAACAATGGAGCGAGCAACCAAATTATTGGAAATCATACATACCGATGTGTGCGGTCCAATGAGCGTTGAGGCTCGCGGAGGATATCGTTATGTTCTCACTCTCACTGATGACTTGAGTAGATATGGGTATGTCTACTTGATGAAACACAAGTCTGAGACCTTTGAAAAGTTCAAGGAATTTTAGAATGAGGTAGAGAATCAACGTGACCGAAAGATAAAGTTCTTACGATCAGATGGTGGAGGAGAATATTTAAGTCACGAATTTGGTACGCACTTAAGGAAATGTGGAATCGTTTCACAACTCACGCCGCCTGGAACACCTCAGTGTAATGGTGTGTCCGAACGTCGTAATCGCACTCTATTGGATATGGTGCGATCTATGATGTCTCTTACCGATTTACCGCTATCATTTTGGGGATACGCTCTAGAGACAGCTACATTCACTTTAAATAGGGCTCCATCTAAATCCGCTGAGACGACACCGTATGAATTATGGTTTGGGAAGAAACCTAAGCTGTCGTTTCTAAAAGTTTGGGGATACGATGCTTATGTCAAGAAACTTCAACCTGAAAAGCTCGAACCCAAGTCGGAAAAATGCGTCTTCATAGGATACCCTAAGGAAACCATTGGGTATACCTTCTACCTTAGATCCGAAGGCAAGATCTTTGTTGCCAAGAACGGATCCTTTCTGGAAAAAGAGTTTCTCTCGAAAGGAGTAAGTGGGAGGAAAGTAGAACTCGATAAAGTACTACCTCTTGAATCGGAAAGTAGTGCAGCTCAGGAAAATGTTCCTGTGGTGCCTACACCGACTGGAGAGGAAATTAATGATGATGATCAAGGTACTTCGGATCAAGTTGCTACTGAACTTCGTAGGTCCACAAGGACACGTTCCACACCGGAGTGGTATGGCAACTCTGTCCTGGAAATCATGTTGTTAGACAACGGTGAACCTTCGAACTATGAAGAAGCGATGGCGGGCCTAGATTCCAACAAATGGCTTGAAGCGATGCAATCCGAGATAGAATCCATGTATGAAAACAAAGTATGGACTTTGACAGACTTGCCCGATGATCGGCGAGCGATAGAAAATAAATGGATCTTTAAGAAGAAGACGGACACGGATGGTAATGTTACCATCTATAAAGCTCGACTTGTCGCTAAGGGTTATCGGCAAGTTTAAGGGGTTGACTACGATGAGACTTTCTCTCCCGTAGCAAAGCTGAAGTCTGTCCGAATCATGTTAGCAATTGCTGCATACTATGATTATGAGATATGGCAGATGGACGTCAAAACGGCATTCCTTAACGGCTATCTTAAGGAAGAACTGTATATGATGCAGCCAGAAGGTTTTGTCGATCCTAAGAATGCTAACAAGGTATGCAAGCTCCAGCGATCCATTTATGGGCTGGTGCAAGCATCTCGGAGTTGGAACATTCGCTTTGATGAGATGATCAAAGCGTTTGGGTTTATGCAGACTTGTGGAGAAGCCTGCGTTTACAAGGAAGTGAGTGGGAGCTCTGTAGCATTTCTCATATTATATGTAGATGACATACTTTTGATGGGAAATGATATAGAACTTTTGGACAGCATTAAGGCCT
This sequence comes from Triticum dicoccoides, assembly GCF_002162155.2. NCBI lineage: Eukaryota > Viridiplantae > Streptophyta > Magnoliopsida > Poales > Poaceae > Triticum > Triticum dicoccoides. The sequence continues at coordinate 496,436,904 of NC_041381.1, forward strand.
ACTTGAATAAGTGTCTTTTAATGAAGGACCTTGGAGAAGCTGCTTACATATTAGGCATCAAGATCTATAGGGATAGATCGAGACGCCTCATAGGTCTTTCACAAAGCACATACCTTGATAAGATATTGAAGAAGTTCAATATGGATCGGTCCAAGAAAGGGTTCTTGCCTGTATTGCAAGGTGTGAGATTGAGCTCGGCTCAATGCCCGACCACGGCAGAAGATAAAGAAGAGATGAGTGCCATCCCCTATGCCTCAGCCATAGGATCTATTATGTATTCCATGCTGTGTACCAGACCTGATGTAAACCTTGCCGTAAGTTTGGTAGGAAGGTACCAAAGTAATCTCGGCAAGGAACACTGGACAGCGGTCAAGAATATCCTGAAGTACCTGAAAAGGACAAAGGACATGTTTCTCATTTATGGAGGTGACGAAGAGCTCGCTGTAAAGGGTTACGTCGATGCTAGCTTCGACACAGATCTGGATGACTCTAAGTCACAAACTGGATACGTGTATATGTTGAATCATGGAGCAGTAAGCTGGTGCAGTTGCAAGCAGAGAGTCGTGGTGGGATCTACATGTGAAGCGGAGTACATGGCTGCCTCGGAGGCAGCGCATTAAGCAATATGGATGAAGGAGTTCATCACCGACCTAGGAGTCATACCCAATGCGGGGGCCGATTACTCTCTTCTGTGAAAACATTGGAGCTATTGCCCTTGCCAAGGAGCCCAGGTTTCACAAGAAGACCAGGCACATCAAGTATCGTTTCAACTCCATCCGTGAAAATGTTCAAGATGGAGACATAGATATTTGCAAAGTACATATGGATCTGAATGTCGCAGATCCGTTGACTAAACCTCTTCCGCGAGCAAAACATGATCAACACCAGAACTCTATGGGTGTTCGATTCATCACAATGTAACTAGATTATTGACTCTAGTGCAAGTGGGAGACTGTTGAAAATATGCCCTAGAGGCAATAATAAAAGGATTATTATTATATTTCCTTGTTCATGATAATTGTCTTTTATTCATGCTATAATTGTATTATCCGGAAATCGTAATACACGTGTGAATACATAGACCACAACATGTCCCTAGTGAGACTCTAGTTGACTAGCTTGTTAATCAACAGATAGTCATTGTTTCCTGACTATGGACATTGGATGTCATTGATAATGAGATCACATCATTAGGAGAATGATGTGATGGACAAGACCCAATCCTAAGCATAGCACAAGATCGTGTAGTTCGTTTGCTAGAGCTTTTCCAATGTCAAGTATCTTTTCCTTAGACCATGAGATCGTGTAACTCCCGGATACCGTAGGAGTGCTTTGGGTGTACCAAACGTCACAACGTAACTGGGTGAATATAAAGGTATACTGCGGGTATCTCCGAAAGTGTCTGTTGGGTTGACACGGATCGAGACTGGGATTTGTCACTCCGTATGACGGAGAGGTACCTCTGGGCCCACTCGGTAATGCATCATCATAATGAGCTTAAAGTGACCAAGTGTCTGGTCACGGGATCATGCATTATGGTACGAGTAAAGTGACTTGCCGGTAACGAGATTGAACGAGGTATTGGGATACCAACGATCGAATCTCGGGCAAGTAACATACCGATTGACAAAGGGAATTGTATACGGGGTTGCTTGAATCCTCGACATTGTGGTTCATCCGATGAGATCATCGAGGAGCATGTGGGAGCGAACATGGGTATCCAGATCCTGCTGTTGGTTATTGGCCGGAGAGCCATCTCGGTCATGTCTACGTGTCTCCCGAACCCGTAGGGTCTACAGACTTAAGGTTCGGTGACGCTAGGGTTGTAGAGATATTAGTATGCAGCAAACCGAAAGTTGTTCGGAGTCCCGGATGAGATCCCGGACGTCACGAGGAGTTCTGTCACGCCCAATATGCGACCCTATCCAAAAGGAACTCGATGGTCCCACCAAGGATAGACCTGCATATTGAAACATTTTTGCAAGGTGGATATCATTACATCAACATTACATAATAGATGGGGATACATACAAGAGGCATACAATGTCACACGAATACAACATCACAATACATAAGAGCATCATCCGACTACAGATGAAACACAAACAGAAACTCAAACGACATCCACCCTGCTAGCCCAGGCTGCCGACCTAGAACCTATCCCCTAATCGAAGAAGAAGCAGAAGAAGAACTCAATGCAAGCAAACATCGCTCTCGCATCATGATCATCGCACAACCTGTACCTGCAACTGTTGTTGTAGTAATCTGTGAGCCACGAGGACTCAGCAATCCCATTACCATGGGTATCAAGACTAGCAAAGCTTAAAGGGAAAGGAAGAGGTAAAGTGGTGAGGCTGCAGCAGCGACTAAGCATGATATGGTGGCTAACATACGCAAATAAGAGCGAGAAGAGAGCAAGCGGAACGGTCGTGAAACTAGCAATGATCAAGAAGTGATCCTGAACTCCTACTTACGTCAAACATAACCCATAACCGTGTTCACTTCCCGGACTCCGCCGAAAAGAGACCATCATGGCTACACACGCGGTTGATGCGTTTTAGTTCGGATCTGGTGTCAAGTTATCTACAACCAGACATTAACAAATTCCCATCTGCCTATAACCGCAGGCACGGCTTTCGAAAGATTATACCCTGTAGGGGTGTCCCAACTTAGCCCATGATAAGCTCTTGCGATCAACGAAGGATATACCTTCTCCCAGGAAGACCCGATCAGACTTAGAATCCTGGTTTACAAGACTAAAACAAGACCGGCAAGACCTCCCGCTGTGCTGACAAATCTCGATAGGAGCTGCACATATCTCGTTCTCAGGGCACACCGGATGAGCAAGACGTCGGGTTGGCATAGACCCTGATTGCCCAGGGGGCGCCGGACATCGCTCGGTTCGGACCAACACTTAGACAAGCACTGGCCCGGGGGGCTAAAATAAAGATGACCCTCGGGTTGTCCGACCCAAGGGAAAGGTATAGGTGGTGGTGAGGCAAATGGTAAAACCAATGTTGGGCCTTGCTGGAGGAGTTTTATTCAAAGCGAACTGTCAAGGGGGTCCCATAAATCACTCGACCGCGTAAGGAACGCAAAATCCGGGAACATAACACCGGTATGACGGAAACTAGGGCAGCAAGAGTGGAACAAAACAACAGGCATAAGACCGAGTCTTCCACCCTTTACCAAGTATATAGATGCATTAATAATATAAGAGATATTGTGATATCCCAAACATAAATCCTGTCCACCATGGAGCAATCTTCAACTTCACCTGCAACTAGCAACGCTATAAGAGGGGCTGAGCAAAGCGGTAACATAGCCAAGCAACGGTTTGCATAGGAAAGGTGTCAAAGGTTAGAGGTTCATGGCAATTTGGGATGGCTTGATAAACAGGTGATAGATAGCGCAGCATAGCGATAGAACGAAGCAACTAGCATAGCAATGATAGTAGTGAGATCCAGGGTAGCGGTCATCTTGCCTGAAATCCCGCTAGGAAGAAGAACGAGTCCATGAAGAAGATGAAGCCATGAAGACGAACCAAGCGTAGACGAACGAATCCTCACGATCGCAACAAAACGGGAACTATCGAGAAGAAGCACACAACATAGTAAACACACCACACATGAACAAGGCATGATGCACAACAAACATGATGCATGACAAGACTACATGAAGCTACTCATGGCAAGAGATGACGCAAACAAGAGCAACACATCAAAGCAAGTTTAAATGAGGCCGGGAACAACATATAACCATCCCGGTAAGTCCTCATATGCAAGTTTCGAAATTGGTCCAGATCTGAATAAACCTTATGTTCAAGTTGTTAAACATCAAGTTAAAATGCACCAAGATGATCTACACGAAATTCTAGTCAAGTTACATATAAAGTTCATTTAGTTCGGAGCTACGGCCTAGAAGATATGAGCAACACAAGTTAAACATGGCATTGATGCAAAATGCACCCAAACATCAAGCAAATACACCAAAACAAGGATGCAACATGATAATATGAAGCTACATGCAATTCTAAGCAAGTTTCATATAGAGCACACTCAAAACGGAGCAACGGTTCAACACATGCACACTATACAAGTTATAGCTACAATCTGTCCAAAATAGCAACTAGGCATATTGCAAGCACCAAAACAACATGCTACATGACCTCAACAAGAAAATAAAAGGCATGGGCATGATGTACAGGTAAAGCATCACAAAACATGGACACTGAGCTATCTCCAGAAATCACTAGAACATGCTCAAACACACATGGTAAGATTGCAAGTAATAACAATTCAGACTTTGCAGAAAATAACATCAGGTTGCAATGTTTAAGAGCTATCAAACAACATGTTAAAGGAACTTATCATGGCAAACAAAGGCATGGCATGAATCTACTAAACTCATAGAACAAAATTCCCTTACTGACCATAAGCCAAAAAGGATCAGAAGATATAAAGGCACCCACGTAAACATGGCAAGTTATATTACAGATTCAAACATGGCAGGAACATAATTATAAAGGCATGTAGATGAGCTTATGCAACTCACTACAGAGCAATACATGGCATGGAAAGGCAACCAACAGTAAGAAGGCATGTTTGTGAAGCTAAGCAAAGCAATAGCAAGTTCATAGGGTGCATGTAACACTAGCAAAACACATGGTAACAACTGAACTTAATATTAACAGGCTGACAGCAACATTATGAAGCAACTTTGGAGCAAGATATGAACAAGCTACAGCAAGCTATAAATGTAACCAGGGGCATGGATGGATAGAGCACGACATGTAGAACAAAACATGTTTAATGATCATCTCCAGATTATGCATAGATCTCTCTGTAGCATCAAGTTTACATGGCATCAAAATAACAGCAGAACAGGGACTAAAATCAGCAACATCACGATGCCTAGTTTGCATGCTTGTGCTAGTAACCACATTGATCACAAAAATACATGGCATACACCTCTGTAAAGAAGACATGGCATAGATCAAAACACATGTAGACATCAGCCTCATAGGATGCACACATCACTCATGGCAAAAATGACAAAAGAGCTCGTTCTGATAACAGACAGCAGAAAACATCATGAAACACTCTTACAACGATGATTCAGGCATCTAGATGACCTCAAATGAATATGATGCAATGGAATGAAATGATGTACTCGTTGAGACGAACAATTTGAAATATTACACGCACAAAACGGAGCTACGGATGCAGAGATACGATGCGATGAACATGGCATGATAATTACTGCAGATCTGGGACTTAGCCAATTTTTACCCTCCGAAAACGGGACGAGGAGGATCCGGGACGAGGAGATCCGGGCGGGGCGAGGGCGCGTTTGGTTGGGATCCCGGTGGATCTCGTCCAGATCTGGCCGGATCCCAACTCCGGCGAGGAGGAACTCCGGCGAGGCGACGGGAGGAGCGGCCGGAGGCGCGGGACGGCGGAGGAGCTCCGG
>NC_041381.1:496442954-496463631 GCF_002162155.2 Triticum dicoccoides
CCGTGGCCGGCGACGGGCGCGGGGCGGCACGGACGCGGGCTCACACGGGCCAGCCACGGGCCCGGGCGGGCCGGTGGCGGGGAGCGCCACGTGGCATGGTGGGAGTAGGGCAGTAGGCCACGGGCGCCTGAGGGACGGCGGCTGGCCCGTGGGGCGACGCCAAGTGGCGGGAGCATGGAGGCCGGTGCCGGAATTCGAGGAGAAGAGGTGGGAGGCGGCTGGAAGATGATTGGGGGCACAGAAATTTAGGAGGAGGGGTAGGTAGCTGCCCAAAATGGAAGGGGAGGTGGTTTATATAGGGCAGGTTCTAGGGTTAGGGGGTTTAGGGGGGTTTTCGGACCCTTCGATCTCGATCGGATGGCACCGGATGCGAGGAGGGGTAGGTTGGGCCTAGAGGGCTGAGAGGAAAGAAGAGAAGTGAGGCCCGACGACTGTACCGGATACCGAAACGTCCGGCGAGAATACCGGCAACAGTGCCGCTATATGTTTAACGGTTGGGCTATCAAACGAGCTCCGAATGCGACGAAACTTGACAGGCGCTCTGTCTACACTATAATAAGACCGCACGCCAAGTTGCAACCCATTCCGAGAATATTTTTATGCCACTTATAAAATAATATTTCGGAGGTGCCGCGGGCACGTGCGAGTGTGGTCTGGACTCCGAACGGACAACGAAGAGAACCGGGAGGACCCGAACGGATGCAAGTTTTGAAAAACATGCGGATGAAATGCAGATGATGACAAGGCAAAATGCAACACGCAAGCAAATGACATGGCAACAACGACGAATAACTGGCAAACACCTGGCGCATCGAATCTGGGGCATTACAAGTTCCGGAATGGTCCGGAGGTAAAGAATTATATATGGGAAGTCGAGTTTCGGCCATCGGGAAAGTTTCGAGGGTCATCGGTATTGTACCGGGACCACCGGAAGGGTCCCGGGGGTCCACGGGTGGGGCCACCTATCCCGGAGGGCCCCATGGGCTGAAGTGGGAGGGGAACCAGCCCCTGGTGGGCTGGTGCGCCCCCCCCCCCTTGGGCCCCCCCTGTGCCTAGGGTTGGGAACCCTAGGGGAGGGGGCGCCTCCACTTGCCTTGGGGGGCAAGGCACCCCCTTGGCCGCCGCCCCCCTAGGAGATCCCATCTCCTAGGGCCGGCGCCCCCCTGGGGACCCTATATATAGAGGGGGGAGGATTGACAGCCGCACCCTTGCACTTGGCACCTCCCTTCCCCCTTGCTACACCTCTCTCTCCCGCAGACGCTTGGCGAAGCCCTGCCGGGATCCCTGCTGCATCCACCACCACGCTGTCATGCTGCTGGATCTTCATCAACCTCTCCTTCCCCCTTGCTGGATCAAGAAGGAGGAGACGTCACGCTGACCGTACGTGTGTTGAACGCGGAGGTGCCGTCCGTTTGGCACTAGGATCTCCGGTGATTTGGATCACGACGAGTACGACTCCCTCAACCTCGTTCTCTTGAATGCTTCCGCTCGCGATCTATAAGGGTATGTAGATGCACTCCCCTCACTCGTTGCTAGATGAACTCATAGATTGATCTTGGTGAACATAGGAAACTTTTTATTTTATGCAACATTCCCCAACAAAGTTCTACTTCATCAAGTACGACTACAACTCCAAGGATTCCCATCAAGATGATGTGGACCCCGAAGAAGAAGAACTAGAGAGTTCTTGAGGGTGACTCCGCCAACATTCTTCACTCATATCATTATGGCAAGGACAAGTGCAATCTACTTCCACATCTTGCACTAGTTCAAGGAGTCACAAACCCTCTTGTTGGTAAGACAAGGGACAAGGTAACCTAATGCTTTCATGGACATCATCTTGTGTGTGCATCACTCTATGTATATGGATATCCTTGTTTGTTCCTTGTGGGACTAACCCGTGTAGGTATTGAAAGTGCAACTCACTCCAAAGGATTGCTCCAAATGATCTTCATCAACATTGAGCATCCACATCTTTAACACCTACATGAAGTCATCATCGACAAAACCCAAGGTTAGTTCATCCCTCTAAGGGGGGATCTCACATCTAGGGGGAGCTTAACTCTAAGAATTGAGTCAAAGCAACTCTAATGGTGTGAACACATTAATGCATTATGTAAAAGTGGTAACCCCACTTGAGCTTAAACGATGAGTATGACCTATGATCAAATGTTCTAATTTGACTCCTAAGTCAATATACTCATATATAGATGACCTAGTCATTGCCAATTGTTTGATAGATGCTAGAATTGGTTGTGCATGCTTTGCCACATATTTCATTTGCCATTTTTTTGTGAGCATGTTGGTTGCATATTTAACTCATTCGAGGACATCCACTTGTTGCTTTGATTGATTGGGTTCTTTTTCTTTTGCCAAGTGGATGAACAAGAATGCCTAAGAACCTTCTCTAGCTATCTATGCTTTTCTTGTCTCAAACTCTATTCATGCTACATCACAAAATTTGATCAAGTCAGATTCGAACCACTCTGTGTGAGGAGCACTCGGAGTCCCTGATTCGTCATGGACTTAAACTTCCAAAACTTCTTTGTGCATTTCGGTCTGACCGATTCTTCCATTTCAGTCATACCGAGATCACTAAGTCGATCTAGGTTTTCAATCTCGGTGCAACTGATTTGAACTTTTCGGTCTCACCAAGTTGCTGTAACTGTCAACAATTATGCATCTCGGTGGCACCGAGTTGTTCCACTCGGTCACACCGACAAGGTCGGGCTATATATACTCACGGGCAAAATTTGGAAAACTTTCTCCAAACCCCTTCGCCCGCGCATAGCTCGCTCTGCCACCTGGGTCTCCGGATCATCGACTTCGTCGCCAGCCGCCTCCTGTCGCTGGTCTCCGCCGTCGTCAACGGAATTCAACCCCGCCGTTGCCACCGTAGCGAGTTCATCGCCAAGCTAGGGTATGGACTCGATCACAGTGTTATACCCGTCCAATTCCTAGCACATTGTGTTCATAATGATTCTTGCCACGATTGAAATGACTCTATCCACTCAAAACAATCATTAGAATAGATGCGATTTGGAAATTTAGGGTTAGGTTTCCGCCGAAACCATCTCGGACCCACCGAGTTGTAGAACTCGGTTCCACCGATTTGGCTAAGGCCATTGCACAAGTAATTCTCGGTCTGACCGCGAATTGCAAATCGGTGTGACCGAGTTCAGGACTTTGTGAAACCCTAGCAGTCTTGGTGCCACCGAAATGTGACTCGGTCTGACCGAGTTCACTAGTTTAGGTTCCAAAAGCTGCTTCGGTATCACCGAGTTTGCAAATCGGTTGATCCGAAATGCTTTTTGTGGAAAACTAAAACTAAGTTTTTGAATCATTCTTTTGCAAAAACCTCTATATTTTGTGATGCTCATCCATTCTATCTCATCTATAACTATTCACAGGGTCAGCAGTCAGTGTTTGCAGCATGTCAGACCAGAGTGACAGCCAGAACAAGTCAGAAAAGCAGATTCACATGAGTGAGGGCACTAGTCCCTCGCACTTCAGATGATGGCAGCAGGAGCACCCCAAGCAACTTGCCCAAAGCTGCCACCAGGGCCAGAAAGAAGAAGACCTCAGAATCTGAGGATGAAGACTATGTGGCAGCTAAGGATGAGGCCACTTCTAAGAAGAAAGTGCTCCGAAAGGAGTTTGACACAGCTGCATCTACCAAGCCTGGTATGAAGATCAAGGTTCCTGCTAAAAGGACTCCCATATCTAAAGCCAGAGCCTCTACTCATGTGCCAGAGACATCTGATCCCAAAGATGCTGTTGCGTAAGGGAAGAAGAGGAAGGAAAGGGTCAAGAAGACCATGGCCAGAGTTGTTGGACAACCTTCCATGATGGAAGAGGAGGAGGAAGAAGAGGTTGCTGCACCAGCATCCAAGGCTCAAAAGCTTATGGGTGATGCTATAAGGTCAGGGGCTGCATCATCAAAGCCCAAAGAAGCACCCAAAGCTGCCTCCAAGCCAAAGACAGCACCTAAGAGGAATACTAGGAGCATACCAGCTGCTGAGAAGAAGAAGGCCCCAATGCCTGAAGTTGCTGCTGAAGAAGAAGTTGAAGGACAAGTTCTGAGGAAGCTGGAGCCTAAGATTCGAGACCATAATGATGCTCATCCAGTGGCTGAGAACATGAAGCTGAGAAAAGATGCAGGGCTCAGACAGTGGAGGTTGTCTGATCCATATGCAATCAGGAGAAGGACTGCTGTGGACTACAGGTTCCACACAAAGGAACAACAGGATTTCTATGAGACTGTGCTATTGGACAAGAAGCCAATTGTTTGTGACACGAGGTGGGTGGATTGGAAATTCATCAAGAAGAATGAGGAACACTATCCTGGAGTGTATTACAGCTTCAGTGCTTGTGGAGTTGTAGACTTTATGGGACATAAGTTCACAAAGTGGAATGACGAGCTCATAATGCAATTCTACTCCATAACACATTTCTATCCAGATGGGAGGATAGTATGGATGTCTGAAGGTACAAGGTACCAATCAACTATTGAGGAATGGGCAAATCTGATCAATGCCCCTAAGGAGAGTGAAGATGACTTGGATGTCTATGCCAAGAAGAAGAAGGATCACAATTCCATGGCACACATATACAAGGAGATCCCGGATAAAGCTCTTGAGACTCATCAGTTTGGATCTGTACACTTTCTTTTGTCAAGACTGCCAACGATCAACTGGATCCTCAGGCACACCCTCTTGCCCAAGTCAGGTGACCACAACATGATCAGAGGCCATGCTATCAATTTGCTTCACATATTTGATGTGCCTCAGAAGTTCAAGGTCATGAGCCGCATAGTTGAGACTATCAAGAGGACATCAGTAGACCAGAAGAGAAGCTGTGGATATGCCCCACAAATCTAGGAGCTGATCAACATGAAGATGGGCACAAACACATATCAGTTGGATAAGGAACACTTTCCTATCTATCCAGACTTTGAGGACAATGAAGTTGTGATGAATGAGGATGAACCATTGTCAGTGCAAGCACAGGAGAAGAAGGAGAAGGCCAGGACAGAGAAAGCTACCAAGATGCCAACCATGGAAGAGGCATCTCAGTACTTTTTGAAGAACAAACAAGATCAACTAGGCTACTTGATTGCATCCACTCTGAGGATTGAGAAAGGGCTGGCCACCCTGACTCAAAACCAGGAGAGCCTGGAGAGGATCATGGAGCAGAAATTCTATGACTTGGACGTCAAAGTTACTGAGATCCAATCTGTTGTTGAGCAGCTTCAGGATGACATGCAGGAGAGGAAGGGCAGGACAACCACAGATGCATTTGCTAGAGTGCCTCGAGCTCACAAATCAGCTGTAGTGCCAGTGTCAGACACCAGAGCCACTTCATCTGCACCAGCTACAGGTCCTATAGCTCCAGTGCCACCAACTCCAGCACCTACACCTCCAGCTCCATCCACATCTACGAACTTTTTGGTAACTTGTTGCCAAAGGGGGAGAAAAATGTATAGATCATAGGCTTCGAGAGAGAGAGTTTGCTTTTGTTCTCTCTTGTTTTGGTGGTTGAACTTCATTTGCTTTTGCTTGCTTGAGATACTACATTATTGCCTATGTGAGACATTGATGATCATGTGTTTGATCATAAGCTACAGTTATGCTTGTTGGATGACATTATCCCATTTATCTCTATATGATCATTCACTTTGCTTGGTGATGAGTGCATGTATTCAATCTTTATTATATTGAGCGCTCCACCAAGATGCATGTGACATGGAAGAGTAACCCATGAGCCTAATTCCTTGTGCATTTGCAGTCCAAAGCAAATCTTAAATCTATGCACAAATTTAGGGGGAGCTCTTGCTTATCACATACTTCTCAAAGCGACGATGTTTTGCAATCTTATTATTATTTGTCAAAGCTTTGATCTATATGTTGTCATCAATTACCAAAAAGGGGGAGATTGAAAGTGCAACTATCCCTAGGTGGCTTTGGTAATTCCTAACAACATATAGCTCATTGGGCTAATACTATTTCAAGACAAATATTTCAGGAAAGCTCAATGAATGGCATGGCATGGATGAGGAAAGTGGATCCCTCAAAATACTAAGGACAAAAGGATTGGCTCAAGCTCAAAAGCTCAAGACTCTACATTTTTAGTGATCCAAGATCACATTGAGTCTATAGGAAAAGCCAATACTATCAAGGAGGGATGAGGTGTTGCTTAATGTGTTTCTTGCTCCATGGTGCTTAGTGATATGCTCCAAAAACCCTCAACTACTTTCTCATATCCACATATGACTTAAACCAAAAGTCAAACTCGGCCCCACCAATTCTTTCTATCCGGTGCCACCGAGTTTAGATGTCATAGCCACTGCCACAAACCCTAGGCAAATCGGTCTCACCGATAGGGATCTCGGTCTCACCGAGATGGGATTGTAATCTCTCTGTTTCCCTTCATACCGTTTCGGTCTAACCGAAGTGAGCGATCGGTCCCACCAAGATTGCAATGTAAACTTTCTGTTTCCTTTTTATAACATTTCGTCTCACCAAAATGAGCGAATCGGTCCCACCAAGTTTACCTGACCAACTCTCTGGTTAGCTCATTACCAAAGTCGGTCTCACCGAGTTTGTGTAATCGGTCTCACCGAGATTACGTTATGCCCTAACCCTAACCATATGGTCCTATCGAGTTGCATGTCGGTCCCACCGAAAACCCTAACGATCACTAGGTTTACTAAATCGGTCCGACCGAGTTTGTTGATTCGGTCCCACCGAGATTGGTAAATTGTGTGTAACGGTTAGATTTTGTGTGGAGACTATATATATCCCTCCACCTCCTCTTCATTCGTGGAGAGATCCATCAGAACAAACCTACACTTCCACTTACCATTTCTGAGAGAGAACTACCAACTCATGTGTTGAGGCCAAGATATTCCATTCCTACCATATGAATCTTGATCTCTAGCCTTCCCAAGTTGCTTTCCACTCAAATCTTCTTTCCACCAAATCCAAATCCTATGAGAGAGAGAGTTGAGTGTTGGGGAGACTATCATTTGAAGCACAAGAGCAAGGAGTTCATCATCAACGCACCATTTGTTACTTCTTGGAGAGTGGTGTCTCCTAGATTGGCTAGGTGTCACTTGGGAGCCTCCGACAAGATTGTGGAGTTGAACCAAAAAGTTTGTAAGGGCAAGGAGATCGCCTATTTCGTGAAGATCTACCGCTAGTGAGGCAAGTCCTTCGTGGGCGACGGCCATGGTGGGATAGACAAGGTTGCTTCTTCGTGGACCCTTCTTGGGTGGAGCCCTCCGTGGACTCGCGCAACCGTTACCCTTCGTGGGTTGAAGTCTCCATCAATGTGGATGTACGATAGCACCACCTATCGAAACCACGACAAAAACATCCGTGTCTCCAATTGTGTTTGAATTCTCCAAACCCTTCCCTTTTACATTCTTGCAAGTTGCATGCTTTACTTTCCGCTGCTCATATACTCTTTGCATGCTTGCTTGAATTGTGTGAAGATTGCTTGACTTGTGCTAGAATAGCTAAAATCTGCCTAAGACTAAAATTGGGAAAGGATAAGTTTTTAATTGGTCAAGTAGTCTAATCACCCCCCCTCTAGACATACTTCAAGATCCTACAACATGTTTAATGTAGGCAGGCAGAATGACGGCATGCCATTTGAGCACGGAGGAGTCGCGTGCATCGGGAAACAATGCGAGCGACGCTCACGACCGGCGCCGCTTCAATGCTAGACTGCTAGTGAGAGGTCGCGTCGCTCTGAGCCAGCATGAATGCGACACCGGTGCTCTAGAGTGGCGCTGACCATTTCGGGTGGGTAGTTGTACAGACAAGGGGGTTGGGTGGGCCATGGCAGATAGAATCAAGCGTGTCAGCGGTCCGGACGCCAGCACAGTCCACCGGTTTGTTTTCAGATTGTTGAAAAAGTAAGTTCGGACCGGTACAGGCAAAACACGTCCAAACCAGACGGTTACGGGATTTTTTAGGGTCGACGTTGATGATGCCCTTACACGCTCTTCGAGAGTTTAGTAATTCATTTAAAGCTCTAGTGTAACTTTGTGTGTCATGTGTAGCCGCAACTCTTAATTGGGTCTAATGTATGCAACCAAACGTGGTGTAATGCATTAGCCCAGCTCAATGCAGGTCATCAAATGTTAGGGGAAAAATGCTCCTCTAAAGCAGCCAACCTATATGCAACCTACCAAACTATGTGTAGAATATGGTTTTTATTCTGTATTTACTCAGCCAGGCCCACAAACGCGAACTTAGGGATTTGGATTTCAAACGTAAATCGGCCTAGCCCAGAAAGAGTTGCCAGACTACAGAGCAGCTAGCCCAAAAACCCGGCCCACATGTGTTACCTCCGCCTCATTAGCCAGTTGGGTTGCCAGATGCTCGTCGTTTCGCCATTACCAATCCTCCGGATCATCCCCTGCGTGAGCACATCTCGGCCATCAATGATGGCTCGCCAAATCTGAGAGCGAGCCGAACTAAGTTCGGCTTGCAAGAACTCCCCCGTAGGGAAGTACTCGGCCTTTAGAATGTGTGCACTGAGTGACTCTGGGTCCATCAAAATTCGCCATGCCTGTCTTGCAAGGAGAGCCAGGTTGAAAAGTTCAATATCTCGGAACCCCAGGCCACCACTATATTTCGGTTGTGTCATGGTGCTCCAAGAGACCCAACTAGGTTTCCATTTTCCCTCCTTGCTGCCCCACCAGAACTTTCTGATCAACGAGCTAATGTGTTCACAAAGACCTCGGGGTAGTTTGAAGCAAGACATGGAGTATACCGGGATTGCCTGTGCCACTGGCTTTATAAGAACTTCCTTCCCTCCCGCTGACAAAAGTTTTTCCATCCACCCCTTGACCTTGTTCCAAACTCGGTCCTTCAGAAACTTGAACGCACCATTCTTGCAAGTTCCCACATCAGAAGGCATTCCCAGATATCTGCCAGAGAGGGACTCATTTGCAATATTCAAAGCATTCTTTACCTCAGTTTTTAAAGATGATGGACAACCCTTACTGAAAAAACCAAGGATTTTGCAAGATTTATCCTCTGACCCGAGGCATTGCAATAGTTTTCCATTAAGGCAGACAACTCATTTGCTCCATCTGCGTTGGCTTTGACAAACAGCAGGCTATCATCAGCAAATATGATGCCAATTGTGAGTAGAGTCGTTGACCCCCCCCCTCCCCAGGTGGTGAGCGACTTAATTTTGCCTAGTGCAGAATGGAACCGAACTCTGATTGACGAAGTATTTCTGCCAATAGATGCTGCAGCGATATATTCTATCCCTTTGTGTACACGAAATATTGAGGACTTCTGGTCATGAGTGCATGAAACTCGTGGTGTGTTCTCAGTTCGATCTTCTTATCGTATGCTAGTAGAAACAAAGATGAGGAGAAAGGCTTGGTTGAAAAGGGAGAGCGGACACTTCGGATGTGGACAGAGTTAAAAAATCTTGGGAGATGCTCCGGAAGGTGAACGTCCCCTGAAAACTGAAAATATTTTTATGGAGATTGGCGCAGCAATCTATCCCACCAGCGGATGTCTCGAATCACCGGAACATGTCTACTACAACTTGTTGTGGCCTATGTGGTGTTGAGGATTCGTGGCAACATTCGTTGCTTCACTATACTGTCGCCAGATGCGTTTGGGCACTTCATGATCCGGAGCTGGTGGAAGTTTTGAACACAACGACGGAACTAGATGCAAAACGCTGGATTTTTAGGGTCCAGGACATGCTCTCTCCACAAGATTTCATCTTGGTAATTACTACCTTATGGGCACTGTGGTATGCGAGAAGTCAGGCTCTGCATGAACACGTTTTCCAGAGTCCGCTATCTACATACAACTTCGTCTTAAAGTTCATTCGGGAGATGAGGAGTGCAACCTGAAGAAATCTACGGGAAGATCGCTATCGATAATGCCTGTACAGCCAAGATGGATCCCTTCGCCTGAAGGAATAGCAAAAGTACGAGTCGACGGTCCTGTTTCGAGAGATGGTAATTTTGGTTCCTTCTGTGCTGTTTGCAGAAGCTCTTCAGGTATATACTTGGGCGCTTCAGTTATCAAGATCTATGGAGTGACGGATCTGGCGATGCTGGAAGCTTTGGCGTGTCGTGATGCGCTAGCCCTTGCTACTGACCTGGAACTCGCACACATTCTCGTAGCGAGCGACTGCCAAGGTGTAGTGACTGACATTAACAACCGCACGGGAGGAAACTACGCCAGCACCACTAGGGAGATCGTCGAAACATCGGCGAGCTTTGATAGTTGCACCTTCATCTTTGAAGGTAGGGCAACCAATGTTGAGGCATATAGCCATGCTTTCGGTTTGAACTTTGGGCGCCATGTGTGGCTGTTAAACCCTCCAAACATTTCTTATATCCCTATGAACATTATTGAGCAATAAATAAAGCGTGTTTAGACTAAAAAAACGGGCGTTACCTCCGCGGTGTGCCGTCATGTGCTCGACCGACCACTCCGCTCACGCACTCACGCCCCACGCCCGCGTGGCCAAAAGCAAAAAAAAAAAAATCTAAAAGAAAAACCCCAATCTCAATAGATAAAGGCTCCCGGACGCGCAAATAGAGCGTCGTCCCAGGGACCTGCACGCAAAAACGCCGTGCCGTGTTTCTGGGGATCGGCATCGCATCGCACGCACGCACCCGGCACCTCCCTCCCCAAATCCATCCATCCCACCACTCTTTTAGCACCTGCCCCCGTTGCTTGCGTCCAACTCAACTCCACTCCTCCGCCTCCTCCTGCTCCCGCTCCCATCTGCTGCCGCTCTGCTCGCCTGCGATCGCCGCGGCCAGCCAGCCAGGCCCGCCATGGACGAGGAGTACGACGTGATCGTGCTGGGCACGGGCCTTAAGGAGTGCATCCTCAGCGGCCTCCTCTCCGTCGACGGCCTCAAGGTGAAGCTCGCCTCCCCCGTACCGATCGATTTGTGCCTTTCCCCGTTCCAGCCGCCTACCGTGACGTCGCCCAGTCAGCTCCCGTGCGCGTGCTTTCGGACGGAGCCCGCGCTCTCGGCGCGCGGGTGGGGTGGTTGCTGCTGCTTCCAGGTAGTAGATCGGGCGATGGTACTGGTGCCCCGGCTTGATCCGGACCTGATGCCGGCAGATGGGCGATTGTTTTGGCTGCCACACCGCGTCCCTCTGCTGTTGGTGGTAGGAACTGTTGCGAAACTTAGGGGGTCGTTCGACTTGGGGGAGGCAGCCTGTAGTGATGTGGAGGTGGGGACGCTGGGGCGTGGCTGAATCGGAAGGTAAACTGCACTGACGGCGACCCCAGCCGTGGTCTCCCTGTCTCGCTCAGTTTATGCTAGTAGATGTGATCCATGCTTGTAAGGCGAGGGGTATGAGTTTGCAAAGCTGGGGCACATCAGTCAGTGAGGAAAAAGGTAGGGCGTGGTTTGAGTTGTTGTGGCATGACATGCTTTACCCATTTTGGAAGCATGATCTTTTATGGTGTATTAATTGGGTGAGATACTGCTGATCCAAAAGTGGCGGGATGCTCGATACATGTTGTAGTCTGAAGGGGTGCAAAAATGGTGATATTGCTAAATGTGTTCTAACTTTTGCCTTTTTTTTTGCAGGTTTTGCACATGGATAGAAATGACTACTATGGAGGAGATTCCACCTCCCTCAACTTGAACCAGGCAAGCAGCTATATGTCTCTATCAAGTGGTTTAAGTTAAGATCACAACTACCTAGAATGAGGTTATAATTGTATCAATGGGTACTAATTGAAAATATATGTATACAAACAAAAGTCACTCAGTTTGTTTTGCTAGTTGATATGATTGATTTAGTCTTGTAGTTGTTTTTATTTATACCTCTTTAATGTTTGTCTATGTTGTTGATAGCTCTGGAAGAAGTTCAGGGGGGAAGAAAAACCACCGGCGCATTTAGGTGCGAGCAGAGACTACAATGTAGACATGGTTCCAAAGGTGTGACATGCCCCTTCTGATTAAATCCATCTTTCTGTATGCAGCAAATATTAACTGAGTATATACAATAAATGTACTATTTTCATTTCAAAAATATTTACTAACTTATTTGTGGTTCAGTCGAGTGATTTAGCAATAAGGAAAACAGTTGCCGTATGATCAGTAAATAGTCTTTCAAACATGGTTACCGGAGTTGCGTAACACCCTTTGAAACCTGTCGGTTCGAAATAGATGACAATCGGTAAGGATTTGGTGTCCGATTCGTAGATGGGTGCCAAACCAATCAAATCAAGATAAATTAGAAGATGGGAGGATATGATTTCTTCCAGCTGCCATCCGCCATTAATACCATTCTTAGGAGCAGTGACAGGGAGGATGGGGCTGTGGCCTGTAACCTGCAGCCTTGAGACATTGACCACCTGGATCTGGTGAGGATGGAGGAGGGTTGGAGACTTTCTTTAACCATATCCTCTTTTAGATGGAAAGACGGCGCTGCTATAGCAGAGCGCTAGGGAGATAGGTTACGGTACTATGTTTCTTTAGAAGGTGCGTCGCTACCTTAGGGTTCCCTTCCTAACTAAAAGACGATATGTGGATGGGCTGATCAGGCCCATGTGTCATGTTTTCTCCTTCTTTTAATGGGGATGTTCTCTAGTAAAACCTTTGTGCCTAAATATCTGGTTTGCGTATCCCATCTCCATCTTTGTCCGCGAATCAGAAATGTACACCTATTAGGGAACCCACCGTTTTGTAAGTGGCAAACGCATTGATCCGCAAATCTGGTAACCATGGTTCTAAAAGCAGATTGGGGAGTGATGTGTGGGCCTGATGGAGTAATTTTAGCAGATAGAGCATGCAACCTTGTCTAAATCGAATTGGTCCATGCTAAATTTAGCATCATGCTAGTAGGTGTCAAACTGTCAATGGCTTTGCAACTCCTTCAAGAGGCTTGTGGCCAAGAAGTACTTAACATTTTTCAATGTTTCCTTGCATTTTTTTGCTTCTTTTTAATGCGGCTCCTTTGTATACAGTTTTGACCAATAACCGCTCAACTCTCTTCCTATGTTGGAACCCTTGTCATGACTCCACAATCCTGATAGTGTTTCCCGTTACTTGTATTGTACTATTGTTATTTTTATTCTTTTGAGAGAAACTTGTAGTTTTATTAACAATAAACAGATGCTTGGTTCAGATTATGAAATGCTATAAACCTACAGGCTACATGTAATATGTCGAGATTGTAAACACTTGATAAAAATAGTATCTCTCTTTCTATCTCTGACCAGTTTATGATGGCGAATGGGACTTTGGTTCGTACTCTCATTCACACTGATGTGACGAAATATCTGTCTTTCAAAGCTGTTGATGGAAGCTATGTCTTCAGCAAAGGGAAGGTATTGCTTTAGCTTACCCGCATGCCTTCTATCTTGTATGGATGGCACCTTTGTTGACTCGTCATAAGCCATTCTTTGATCTCATGTATTCTAAACACCACTATTCAAATTAGTCACCTACATTCTGTTGCTGTGTTGCATTTGCATCAGATTCACAAGGTTCCTGCCACTGACATGGAGGCTCTAAAATCCCCTTTAATGGGCTTATTTGAGAAACGTAGAGCAAGGAACTTCTTCATTTATGTCCAAGATTACAATGATGCTGATCCAAGAACACATCAAGGATTGGACCTTACAAGGATGACAACTAGAGAATTGATTGCGTAAGTATCTCATCTGTTATGGCATCAATGCTATATATCAGAATTATTTTTTTTGAGTAAAAAGGACTATATAAGGTAGTTGCTTATTCTGTTGAGTGGCTGAAATGTACAAAAACTAGTTATGTCCGCCTTATTGTTAGGAAAGAATACATGCTTGTTCTAATTGCACATGCATCTTCTCCATTGCCTTTATTCTTAATGTTTTTTTTTCAGAAGTAGGGATTGGTTTAATAATTTACTCTCTTTTGAGAAAACAGTAGAGTTGCAGAACATTTGATTTCAGTATCATGTACTGATCTGCACTTTCCATTAAAAGTGGAAGGATATCCCTGGTTACTTCCTGCACTGCAAGTAATCTTATTTGTTTTTTTGTTATTTGTTTCCAGGAAACACGGATTGAGTGACGATACTATAGATTTCATTGGCCATGCGCTTGCTCTTCACAGGGATGATCGCTACCTAAGCGAGCCAGCAATTGACACTGTTAAAAGAATGAAAGTACGCCCTGACTAATTTTTTTAGTTATTTATTTTCTTAAGAAGATGGAAGGTTTCTGGCTTGTTAACATCAATATAATTTCTATGATCTGCTACCCTTGTTTATTTGTTTTTTGGTGATGTTTCTGCTATTTAAATGTATTTTATCAATGGAGCATAATGAAACTTTGCTGCCTGCTGCTAGCTCTATTCTGAGTCTCTTGCACGGTTCCAAGGAGGCTCACCTTATATTTACCCATTGTATGGGTTGGGTGAGCTGCCACAGGTCAGTTGTTTTTCGATTACTTGAGCTAATATATTTTCTATTGCTTGTTTGCCTTTAAGATGCTTATATGCTAAAGTGCTTTCTTACTGTTCAGGCTTTTGCACGTCTAAGTGCTGTTTATGGTGGCACTTATATGTTAAATAAGCCAGAGTGCAAGGTTGGTCTTACCCCATCTGTGCTAATCATTTATGCCATTGTGTGTGAATTCATTTACCCAACTCTCTTTTGCAGGTTGAATTTGATATGGAGGGGAAAGTGTGTGGTGTTACATCAGAAGGTGAAACTGCTAAGTGCAAGAAGGTTGTCTGTGATCCTTCTTACTTGGCCAACAAGGTATATATCACTGTTTTCAATTGATGTTATACTTTTGTTTGGACATGTTTGTACCAAATTCACTGAACTCTCATGGTCCATCTGAACTTACTTAAGTTTTGAACCTTCACGGTTTGGTCTCTTGTAATTCTTATTGTCTGCATACTGTTTTGCTACATACTAGTATTCTCCCATGACGTTTACTCTGTGAACAGGTAAGGAAGATTGGAAAAGTTGCACGAGCAATTGCTATTATGAGCCACCCAATTCCAAATGCAAATGATTCCCACTCGATTCAGATTATTTTACCACAAAAGCAACTTGGGCGCAAGTCAGACATGTGAGGGCTCACTTTCTGTCTCAGTTCTCAAATAATTATCGCTGGATAAATTTCTAAATTCAGTTTCCATTGCTTCATTGTGACATGCATGCTGGTATATATATTGTAGGTATGTCTTCTGTTGCTCGTACACTCACAATGTCGCGCCAAAAGGGAAGTTCATTGCATTTGTGTCTGCCGAAGCGGAGACTGATAATCCACAGTCCGAACTAAAGCCTGGAATTGATCTACTTGGTCCAGTAGATGAATTGTTTTTCGATATGTATGACAGATATGAACCAGTCAATGAACCTTCTCTTGATAATTGCTTTGTCTCACCGGTAAGTTTTGCTTTATATGAGAATACAGTGTTAGTCTCATATTGTAGATGTTCATGGCAGTTTTTTTCCTTTCCCTCTTTGCAGAGTTATGATGCCACTACTCACTTTGAGACGACTGTGACAGATGTTCTTAATATGTACACACTGATTACTGGAAAGGTAAGCTTGAGATTCACTCCTTTTACCTTTGCAATGCTGGTGGGCGATTATTAGTTTCTGTTTATGTGGGGTAAACTCTAAGAATTCACAATTTGTTCCCGAGGATTGCTGTCTATATTTTGTTCACTAGTGATTCTCTATTGGCTTTTTTTTCTGTAGAATTTGGACCTATATATATCTAGCTCTTGTATCAGCAATTTTGGTTCCTAAGAGATTTCACATTTTTGTGGCTGAAAGCTGTTTTGGTATAACTCTCTGCTCTTCTTGCAGACTGTTGATCTTAGCGTTGATCTCAGTGCTGCCAGCGCTGCAGAAGAGTACTAGATCTCAAACCCAGCATTTTCTTCAAGACATACTTCCTGGAGGACGAGGAACACCACCGGAATCCTACTGTGTGATGGTCACGTGTGACATCAGCTGCGTACTGCGTAGGGTTCCAGGTCCACGCCTGCTACCAGCACTATGCGAAATTATTATCTTTGGAATGGTGCTGGGTTCCTTCATTAACTTCCATATTGATCCACTGGGTTGTAAACGTTATTCTATCATAACGATGGCTTTGACATGTTAATGTTCGTCTTGTCGATGTATTCTACAGTTATACATATTGGTGTCTTGGATGTATTTTCCGTTTCGAGTAAGCTCAGTGTGGTTTATTTTCGTTCGCTCAAGAAAGTAAGCATGCAGATGGTTTTGAAATGTTACGTGAGAAACAGAGAAGGTGGGTTTGAAGTAGGGATGCAAAGCGGCGTCCTGAACTGTCCCGCTCCGTATACAAAATGAGTAAAGTTAGTTGTAGCTTTTGTTTGATAGAGTTAGTTTATTTTGTACTAGCTGATTGATTTTGCGGGACTATGTGGGATGCCCGCCTGCATTCCTATTTGAACCAAAGAAAGAATCAAAATTTAGAGATTGTTTGATTTATTTGCAACAATTGTCAATCTTCTACATAAAGATTGGTAACAAGGAATATTGCACTCACTTGGGCAACAAGGCTGCTGTAGAAATAGTTAAGGATATCTTTGTGCAGTCTGGCAAAAATCATCTTATTTGGAAATGTGTGTTTCCTTGCAATGTAAGCGTGTTGTATTTTCTCCGATGATCTAAACGGTCTTATATTTATTTACAAGGGAGTATATGTTTGCTGTGTAACACACAACTGGTTTTTGTTGTTGCTGCACGTGTTTTGCTAGTCTTTGGATAAGTTGATTTTGTGTTGCATACATCTAGCATTTTTGTTGTGTAAGCTTAAAGTTTTTGCACGCATCAATTAGAATTTAGTTCTATTTACTCACAATTCGTTGCATGAGTTAAAGATTTTTTGCTGTGTGGTGAGTCAATAACATCATTTCTTTACAAATTTGTATACTTCTGTTGTGTACTGAGTCAATAACATCATTGTTTTTACGAACTTGTTGCATGAGATAATATGGAATATATCTAGTGGTTTGGAGGTTTAGTTGCCTTATCGATGCTATAATTTGCTGCCTAAGTTTTTGTTTGCTTATCGTATGTCTCATTCTATCATCTTTTTAGTTTGTTGCCCAAATTTTTGTTTGTCTTATTTTATGTCTCATTTCTATCGTCTTTTTGGGAAGCTACCGGCTAGTGTTCAATGCTCGAGGAATAAGCGACGGAGCTAGTGGCGGATCTAGGATCTAACAATGCGGGGCAACCGTGGACAACATTCCAATGACTAGAATTTTTTTATTATGCTACACCAAAATTATTGTATGATGGATAAACTTTACACTAGTAAAAGAAAATTTGCAAATTGTTTGTGGGGGCAATGGCGCTAATGGCCCTCACACTAGATCCGCCCATGGACGGAGCCCTTTGAGTTTAAGTTGAAAATGGGAATTCATGTAAACATGTGTACGGGCAAACCTTCCTTGTGTGTGCACTGATTCTTTGGGTTAAAAGTGAGGTAAAAAATGAGAGTTGACCAAACATTAGCAGATTATTAAGCAGAGCGGTTAGATGCTACTATTCATGGATTGTTCACGACTAAATTTTTATGGTTGCCGTTTCGAAGGTGTGCCTTAGGTGCACTCCTCTCTTTAGGTAAAAATAATACGAAGGAAAGTCTAATAGTCATAAATATTTCCAGTAAGGCCTATGACACACGAAAAGGTCATGAATATAACCAAATAACATAGGCCTTACTTATTTCAAATTTAGTTGGCTTCAAATCACCAATGGATTCACTTCACTAGCAAAATTGATTTGTAGAATCAAGTTTGCCACTAAAGTACATCTGGATGTGCTTTAGACAACTGCACTGAAAATGGTCCGAAACTAGATTCAGCTTTAGTGGCAAAGCTGATTTCAAATAGTTGTTTCTTTCAGCTTCTGATTTTTTTATAAGAATCTGTTGCCTAAAGCTAAAACAAGCATGGCCTAAAGTCTACGTCACGAAACACTTTTACTATTTATTTACCATTCACACAGACATTGAGAAACAAACATAATCACTTGTGAATAACATTTGGAGAACAGAATTTGAATTATCCACTACTCATAGTAGAACATGTCCCTGTTTGTTGTGTGAATATCAAAATTGAATTCATTTTTTGATATTGTAAATTCAGTATAGAGTTAAGAATATAAAAAATCAAAATGTTTGAACCTAAATATGCGAGCCACAAATGTTCATCTCGGCGAGCTTCTCGCAGTGATGGTAGCATGTTTATCTTAGATACAACTTATGGCATCTACGAAGACTTTACACTTGCTCTTAATTTTGTCATATATATGATGATTGTTGACGTGAAGGAGAGAGCATGATGCGAGAGAATAATAGAAACTATCTCATTCTCCTTGTCCGTGTATTTTAATGATAACTTCTGACATAGTGCTCATTAATGCACATTATTGTTTGAGTGGGAGGCGGCGTCTCTCTTAAAACAAGACGTCAATTTTATAGCTAGGCGACTACAACCTCTAGTAGAGACATGCAAGCGGGAGAATATGAGAATTAACCAAGTGTCATCTAACTCTTACACTACTTGATTAACAGACCAAAAAAATTAGAAGAAAAAAAATCCTCAAGAATCTTCGCGTAAAATTCAACAGCGTACAGGTTAAGACAAGACATGGTTATTTCTCATCTATACTAGAAAAGGTGTGGTGAGCAATGTTCAAATCATTTTTAACCTAAATCATTCAAAAATATTCATATGACGCGGAGAGACTAAGAGCATTACTAGTAGAACCCTCAAACCCTCGAACCCTTATAGTAGTTTAAGGGTTGAGAAGTGCCAGTTTTTGACACTTTTAAGGGTTGAAAAACAGGGGCAAAGACTAGAACCCTCAAACCCCACCCGTAAACTGCTTTAAGGGTTGGATTTGAGGGTTCTAGTCTTTGCCTCAACCCCAATCTTTAAAACTGTCATTTTATATAGCACACATTTCATCACATTTCATCATATGGCATATCACAAATTCCATCACAATTGACATAAAACAATAATCATTCTAGTTATTATTACAACACCGAATAAAACAATAATCATTCAAATTATTACAACAATGTTTGAGCAAATTACACTAATTGTTCAAATCAAATAGGACATAGAAAAGTAAAACAAAGATACATCATGGGCCAATGCGCCGCCCATCCAACTGCCAGTGGTGCTCTACTAGATCATCCCGGAGCCGACCATGAGTGGTTGCATCCTCAATCTGACGATGTGCTTGAAAAAAAGCGTGTATGCGAGAAGGGTTTCTTTCCGGTTGCACACGGGTACCAACATTGTCATAGAAACAAGGGAGGTTTAACTCTCTCTCATCCTCTAGGATCATGTTGTGTAGAATCACACAACATTTCATGATGTTCATCAAGGTTTTTTTGTCCCAAAACCGGGCTGGACCACGAACTATGGCAAACCTTGCTTGCAAAACACCGAAAGCTCTCTCAATATCCTTGCGGGCTGCCTCTTGTGCCTTGGTGAAATGAGCCTCTTTTCTTGTTAAGGGCACCCCATTTTTTTTCCTTGATGGACTTCACAAGAGTTGCCCATTCGGGATAAATGCCATCGGTGAGATAGTATCCCATTGAGTACTCATTGTCCATGATTTTGTAGTTGCAAGCTGAAGCATCCCCAGAAATTAATCTTTTGAACAAAGGAGATCTATTAAGGATATTGATATCATTGAGTGTTCCCGGCAACCCAAAAAATGCATGCCAAATCCATGTGTCCTGAAATGCTATGGCCTCAAGCACAATGGTAGCATCACGGCTTTTACCGCAATACATTCTGTGCCATGCCTTTGGGCAATTTTTTCACCTCCAATGCATGCAATCAAGACTACCTAGCATCCCCGGCCATCCCCTTTTTTCATTCATTTCCATTAATCTCTTTGTATCTTCCTCGTTTGGTGCTCGAAGATACTGCTCACCATACAACCGGATGACCAACTTGGCAAACCTACGGACTGACTCCGTGGTTGTATCTTGCCCAATGCGAAGATACTCGTCGGTATAATCCGCGGGTATGCCATAAGCGAGTACCCGCATTGCC
Organism: Triticum dicoccoides; assembly: GCF_002162155.2. Classification (NCBI taxonomy): domain Eukaryota; kingdom Viridiplantae; phylum Streptophyta; class Magnoliopsida; order Poales; family Poaceae; genus Triticum; species Triticum dicoccoides. The sequence continues at coordinate 496,463,043 of NC_041381.1, forward strand.
GCCGATATCTTTTGATATGCACTAAACCCCATGATACCGGCGGCGAATCTACGACGTTTAAAGTAATATGAGGCGGCCTCACAATCGGTGACAATCTTCACAAACAAACTACGCCGCATTCGGTACCTTCTGCGGAAGAGACGAGGAGGGTACGTAGGTACCTCGGAGAAGTAGTCTTCCATCAAATGTTCGTGTCCGAGAGCGCGGTTCCGGTAGATGGTGACTCGCCCCATCTTCGACCCTCTCCTCTGATCCATCAGCTTCACGCGGTTTTCAAAGGATTGCACGTCGATGAGGAGGCTCATCATCTCGACGTCATCGTCTTGCAACAACTCATCGATGTCCGAATCGTCGGATGACGACCAACCCGACGAATCGGACAACGAGTCCATGTCGTTGTTGTTCACCTTCATCTACACAATACAACAAACAATAAATTGTGAGTGCCAACAATGAATCAAAAAGGAAAAAAATAAAACAAAAAGAAAGAAAGGAAAGCATACCTGCGGGGAGCTCGGGGCGGCGGCGCGGCTGCCTCTGGCCTGCCTGGCCTCTGGCGCGGCGGCTCGAGGAGGCCTGAGGCGGGAGG
>NC_041381.1:496463919-496499411 GCF_002162155.2 Triticum dicoccoides
GCGGGGAACGGCGGATCCGGCGGCGGGGAGTGTGGTGCAGGGGCGGGACGGCGGCGGCGTCGAGGGGAGGCGGGGGGCCGGCCGGATTTGGGGCGGGTGACGGCCGGCGGCGTGGGAGGGAGGAAGCGGGAGGTTGGGGAGGGGAAACTTCCCTCCCGCGCGACGGGGGAAGGGAGTGCGGGCTGGGGTCGAGCGCCCCCCTCCAACCCTCACTTCTACGGTTTGAAATTGGGTTTGAGGATTGGACCCTTATTTTTTTTAGGGTTTGAAGGTTTAGGGGTTCTAGTCTTTGCTTTTTTATTGCAACTCGTAAAAAAGCGGTTATTTTTGGGGTTTGAGGGTTTAGGGGTACTACCAGTAATGCTCTAAGTCTGGTTTTATCGAGGGGCCTGCACGCGAAAGAGACGGGTCGTGTTGTTCTCCTCTGAGTGCCATCGCATGCGCGTCCGACTTCTTCCGGATTCCCGAACGCCAAATCCCACCCCCACCCCCAACTGCTGCCCTTTTGTCAACTCCACTTCTCCCCACCGCCGCCCTCCGTGCTGACGCCTCTCGCTCCCCGGAGCCACCGCGACAAGCTCGCCGCGCCGCCGCCATGGATGAGGAGTACGACGTCATCGTGCTGGGCACGGGGCTCAAGGAGTGCATCCTCAGCGGCCTCCTCTCCGTCGACGGCCTCAAGGTGAGTCGCCGCCGATCGATCGCTCCCCGTCCCTTTCTCGCCCGCCCCGCCCCCGATCCGTCGCTTCCATGCTCGGGTGCTGCGTCCCTGTCACCGCTCAGTGTCCCCTATCTCGCTTCCGCTGCCCGGGGTGGATTGGATCACTGGAGCGCGCCGCCTGGTACACCAGAGGCGGTGCTGCGCATGTTTGATCTGGACTAGATTTGCTGCTAGATAAACACTTGGTTTGTACTAACTGTGTTTATCTGCGCCTTAGTCGATCCAAAGGGGGCCAGCTACTGATTCGCCAGTTCTGCGAGCTTTCTGTGCTGAGCGAGGTGTATTCCGAAGGGAGAGCCACATGTGTGTTGCATTAGCCAAGCTTCTGACTTCGCTAGCCTGGTTCTTCATGTTGGATGTAAACTAGCGAGGCCGGAATTCGTGATGGATCCAGGTGTTTTTGCAACATTAAGTGGGTGGTGTGTAATTGCATCTCAATGTCACACGCTGGTACCAAAACGGATTATTCATGGCGAATCTGGTGCCCGCTCCATGCTTGGAGCGATGCCGAGAAGTAAGGACCTGGTTTGAGTCGAGAAGCTGTGCTCTCAAGGCGCTTCGGCAGCTCTCTCGCCATATCCATGTACTTGAACCATCTTTACTGCAAAGTATTAACAATTCTTACAAAAATGAAAAAATTTGCTCGAGGTCTACACCGAAATGCAAACAAGATTACATGTCACATCATGCAGCAAAAACACTATTGCTACACCACCATCTATATTGGTTGAACATAGCCCGTGCTACCATGTCCAAGGGGCTGCATCCATAGGCTGGAGACTCTTGAAACTCTGTGTCATTGTGACACTCTTCTTCTTAATACAAAATGGCATACACTTAGATGCGTGTTCAAGCAAAAAAAATGGAATGGTTCACACGACTCCAAAGTGGTCCAACTGGTCTCTTCATAGGAGTGAAGATAAAGATTAATGAGTTACTATTAATCATTACTGGAAATGGCGCATCATGTAGAATTTATGCATCCATTTGGTGTAGATACAGAAACCCTGGGTATTGGCTGCGGAGTGGTGGCTGTCGCTGCCCCTCTGGTGCTCATGGTGTGCCTCTGTGCCATTGTCCTTTCACTAAATAATTTGAGCTTCATTTCGAACTCGATTCAGTGTACGCCAGGGGCAGAGCTGTGCAGAGGGACGTTGGCTTCAGGTGAACCCAAAGAAAAAAAATGCAAATCAAGAGAAATTAGTGATACTCCATTGATTTAGAGGATATGACACCAGCAGTTTGCTGGTCCAGATTCGCGCCGGGTAGACGCCAAAGTTGAACAACAGCAACAGAAAATGCAAGAATAGAACAAAGCCAGCCATGCCTACGTGCCTATGCGAGAAAGAACATGGTCAGAGAGAAAACGGAAAGAGAGATGGAAGGAAGTCATAGGACAGGAGAAAAGGAAAGGGAGACTTGTCGGGGCCACTATCCGATGTAGGTGCTATGTCCGGTCATCCTGCACAGACAAGGTTCCAGTTGTTTGTCTTAACACAAACATTTGATACAAAGGTGTATATTTCCTCGCGTTCTGCAAAAGGTTCTTGGTAGAAAATATCCTTATGATGAAATTAGAATAGACAAGGATGTCAGTTTGTTTGGGAGATTTTGTCAGATGAGATACTGCAGCGAATTAGTTGGAGGAATTTGATTAGGTTTTTTCTTAGCATTTTTCCCAAGAGTGTAATTTCGACATAGGTTATTAATATTTGGTTGTGTGAAGCAGTTTTCTGTAAGAGTTTTCACTTAATTATTTTTTAGAGATGGGATAGAGAATCAGAGGAAGGTACAAGCGAGTTTTTTTTTTTGCGGGTAAAGGTACAAGTGAGTTCATATGCCTTCGTCTCTAGCCTATTGAACACCCCCCACAACTAGAAACCACTGAGGGGAAACCTTCTCAAAACAAACTTGCTAGCAAGCTTATGTCTTCAAGAAAATTCCTTCTAGCAAAGTGGCCTCATTATTTTTTCATCGCTAACAATATAATCTCTACTAACAACTACCCCTTGATCTGGATTTGCTTTTGATACAGATATGAACATAATCATTTCTGTTAAACAACAGAAAGTTTTACTAGTGCTTTTTTGCTATCCCAAAAAGTGCAAGGAATGAATTTTGAAACACATTAAGGGCCTGAATATTTGTTCAGTGGCAACGACATGTTACACAATTATAGGCAATAGGCATATATGAGTATTTATTCTGAGTCAGGATCTTGAGTAGCTCACGAGCCTTGTATCTTTTTATGGCCCTCTTTAAAAGCACTTGCATTTGTAGAGCAATATAGTTATACTGAAAATTCATTTATAGAACCCCCTTACGAATGTGTGTTTTGTTAGGAATAAGCAACTTGTATTCCCATGAGGCCATAGGCCGATATATATATACATGTACAGGTGTGGAACATATGCAGGAAACCCCTCATACAATGAGATAAATATAAAGGGGTATATGACTTATATTATAACTCTAACACCCCCCCTCAAACTCATGGTGGATGAACAACACTGAGTTTGGAGAGATAAAAGCCATGTTGTGCTCTAGTCTGTGCCTTTGTCAGGAAATCCGCCAACTGTAACTCGGAAGGCACATACTGAAGAGCAATAACCTCATCCTGCACAGCAGCGCACACATAGAAAGCATCAACACCAATATGCTTGGTGAGCTCATGCTTCACAGGATCGCGTGCAATGCTGATAGCACCTGTACTGTCAGATAGAAGCAGAGTCGGTGTAGTGACAGAAACACCAAAATCCTGAAGTAACCACCGTAACCAAGTCACCTCTGCCGTCAAAAGAGCCATTGCTCGCAACTCAGCCTCGGCACTCGAACGGGAAACTGCAAGCTGTTTCTTCGTCTTCCAGGCAATGAGAGAACCACCAAGAAAAACACAGTAAGCAGAAAGTGAACGGCGATCGGAAGGATCACTAGCCCACGTAGCATCAGAATAGGCCTGGAGCTGTAAAGAACTGGAGCGAGGAAAGAATAGACGGTGAGAGATCGTGCCTCGAAGATATCGAAGAATACGAAGGAGATGACTATAGTGAACCAAGGTGGGGGCAGAGACAAACTGACTCAGAATATGAACCGGATAAGAGATGTCCGGACGAGTGACAGCTAGATAGACAAGACTGCCAACAAGATGACGATAACGCGTCGGATCAGGGAGAGGATCACCATCAGTAGCACGAAGGTGAACATTGAGCTCCATAGGAGTCTCAACAATGCGCTCGTCAGTAAGAGCAGCACGAGCAAGAAGATCCTGGATATACTTTTCCTGGGATATAAAAAAGCCATCAGAGGTAGAAGAGACTTCAATCCCAAGAAAGTAGCGAAGAGGTCCAAGATCAGACATAAGAAACTGCTCACTAAGACGGGCCTTTACAAAGGCAATATACTCGGGATCATCCCCCGTGATGATCATGTCATCAACATAAAGAAGAAGAAGAGTCCGACCACGAGGAGAAAGGTGAATAAACAATGCGGGATCATGAGCACTTGCTAAAAAACCAGCAGCAGTGATCACAGAGGCAAAGCGCTCAAACCAGGCGCGGGGGGCTTGCTTAAGGCCATAGAGAGAGCGACGAAGACGACATACCATACCATCAGGAACAGAATACCCAGGTGGTGGCTGCATGTACACCTCCTCACGCAACTCACCATTAAGAAAGGCATTCTTAACATCAAGCTGAGATATAGACCAGTGGCGTGCAGAGGCAACGGCAAGAAGGGTACGAACAGTGGTCATATGAGCCACAGGAGCAAAAGTCTCGTCATAATCACGACCATGCTCCTGCTGAAAACCACGAGCCACAAGACGAGCTTTGTGACGCTCAAGAGAACCATCGGAGCGAGTCTTAACCTTGTAGACCCACTTACAAGTGATCGGACGGACTCCGGGAGGAAGAGAAACAAGATCCCAAGTACCAGTGCGTTCAAGAGCAGCAATCTCCTCTGCCATCGCAAACTGCCATTCAGGATGAACAACAGCCTGACGGTAAGAAGTCGGCTCAAGAACAGCAACACCAGCAGTGGGAAATCCAAAACGATCAACAGGCGGACGAGGACGAGAACACAAACCATAAGTAGGCTGAGAGAAAGATGACGACCCATCCACGGAGGCATCAACTGGTCGTGGACGACGAGTGTAATGTTGAGGAAGAGATGGAATAATAGAAGGAGGAATCGGCAAGGTAGAATCAGGGGGTGACGACGAAGAAGTCACCGGAGATGAAGGTGTAGAATCCGGTGACAAACTGGGAGAGGAAGTCACCGGAGATGAAGGTGGAGAACCCGGTGACAAGCTAGACGAGGAGACCGGGGAGGAAGGTGACTGCAAGTCAACGAGATGTGGAGAAGGAGAGGAAGTGGAACGGAGAGGTACAGTGTCGGCGAGGGTGATAGGTGCGTCAGGAAAAGTGAGGAAAGAGATATCCTGCACTGAAAAAGTCGAGGAAGATGGGCGTGGGTAGAAAGGACGAGACTCGTCAAAAGTCACATCTCGAGAGATACGCATCCGACGACCAATAGCATCCCAACAACGATAGCCCTTATGCTCATCACTGTAGCCTAAGAAAACGCACTCAACAGACTGAGCAGTCAGTTTGGTGCGTTCGCGAGGGGCAAGAAGAACATAGCAAACACAACCAAACAAGCGAAGCATCGAATAATCGGGAGAACGATCAAAAAGTCGCTCGAAAGGAACACCACCCTGTAGAGCAGCGGAAGGCTGTATATTGATAAGATAGGTGGATGTGGAGACGGCCTCAGCCCAAAAATGAGGCGGGAGAGAGGCAACAATCATCAATGCACGAGCCGTCTCAAGAAGATGTCGATGCTTTCGCTCAGCCACACCATTCTGAGCATGAGCACCAGGACAAGAGAATTGAGAGAGAGTCCCGTGTTCAGCAAGAACACCACGCAACATCTTAGAGATATACTCGCCAGCGGAGTCAGCACGAAAAACACGAATGGGTGAAGAGAACTGAGTATGAACCATGGCAGCAAAACGCTTATAAATAGACAACACCTCAGAACGAGAAGTCATGAAATAAAGCCATGTGTAACGAGAGAAATCATCTATGAAAATAATATAGTATTTATGACCACCTTTCGAAGCGAAAGGGGCCGGACCCCATACATCAGAATGGACTAAATCGAAAGGACGCTTAGACACGGACTCACTATGTGAATATGGTAACTGAATCTGCTTACCAAGACGACAACCCTGACACTCTAAAGAGACATCTCCTGAGACAGACCCCAGAAGGCCTCGACGAACTAAAGAAGACAACCAAGATCCACACAGATGACCAAGTCGATGATGCCACTGCTGGAAGGAACCAGTGACAGAGGCAACAGAAGCGGAAGAACTGGCGATGGTGGTAGCAGCAGAAGGAACATGAAGCCAGTCCAACTCCCAAAGACCCTGAGAATCACGGCGGCGAGGGCCAGCCCCAACCAGAGTGTGCGTGTGACGGTCCTGAACAGAACAAGAGTCAACGTCAAGGATGACACGACAACCAGAATCCGTAAGTTGACCAGCAGAAAACAAATTCATGGTAAGTCGAGGAACATGAGCAACATCAGGAACAGAATAAGAAGGAGTAGTAAGATTGCCTCTACTAGCAACAGAAAGTGGAGTACCATCAGCAGTGAAGACATGAATAGGAGAATCCAGTGATCGAAGAGAGGACAAAGTGGAGGAATGAGAAGACATATGAAAAGAAGCTCCAGAGTCCAGAACCCATGGGGATGTACCTGACTGTGTAGAGGGTGATTGCTCAGTGCGGGAAGCATCAGTCACAGAACCGGCAGTACCCGTCGAGGAAGAACCTGAAGCCGCGAGCAGACGCTTAAGTCTCAGAATATCCTGCTCAGTCAAAGCAATGGCTGAAGCTGTCGAGGTAGACGACGAAGTCCCTGAAGATGATGATCGAGCCTTGCGCAGGTGTTTCTTCTTCGTGTAGCACTGAGACTCAAGATGACCATCATTGTTGCAATAGGCGCAGTGTGGACGGGGGCGACCGGAGCCTCCAGAAGGAGTGGGCAATAGCGGCGGAGCACTCGAGCGAGAAGTGGTCGATGGAGCAGGTGGCGGAGGAGCACGAGTAGCAAGCACAGAGGGAACCTCCAGCAAACCAGCACCACGTAAGCGAGTCTCCTCTGCACGAATCTCAGAAAGCGCCTCCATGAGAGAAATACGGCCACGAGCAAACAACTGAGCACGCCGGGGCTCAAACTCCTTACGAAGCCGAGACAAGAACTCATAGACGCGATGAAACTCCAAATTGGCCTGGACAGCCTGGCAACAGGGGCAGGTACGACACCCAGCACTACGGAGAGAATCAAGCTGACGCCAGATAGCAGAACTCTGTGCATAGAAGTCATCAACAGTAGAGTCACCCTGCTGAAGAGCATGCTCCTGGCGGATCACAGAGAGGTATAAGGCATCACCAGAGGGCTGATAGCGCTCACGAAGACGGGTCCACATCTCAAAGACAGTAGAAAGACCCAGAAATTCAGAAGCAAACTGAGGCAGAACACTAGCAGTGAGAACAGCTGCAGCACGGGCATCATCATCAAGCCACTGGGTGTAAGCAGACAGAGCACCATGATACAACTGAAGAGCCTCCTCATAAGCCAAAACCCTCTCATCATAAGCACGATCAGCAACCTCATCAGCAACCTTAGCCGCATCCTTGGCAGCCTGATTAGCATCCGTAGGAAGAACCGATGGAGTTGGCGGGGTAGGGGCCACCGGAGGAACTGGACGTGGCGGACAACAGACCTCGCCAGAAAGAACACCCCAAAGACGGATGCCACGCATGTGAATGCGCATGAAGCCAGTGAACTCGGTGTAGTTAGTACCATCAAAGATCACCGGACAGCGAGGAACAGCAACATAACCCGATGCAGCAGACATTTTTTTTTTTTTAAAAAAAAATCCGATGAGAACGACCGGATCGGAATCAGGCGCTGCTACGGGAGCAGCGAGAGCCGGCGGGAGAGGAGATCAAGGGCGCCTGCAGGACGAGCCCCCTGGGCCGATCTGACGCCCTGGGCGCCTGCGGGAAGGGCGGCTGGGTGGCGCCCGAGCGGGACAGGCCAGCAGCCGAGCTCCCTGAGCGCCGGCTGGACGGGAGCGGGACGGGCGGCTGCAGGACCGGCTGGAGCAGCGCTGCAGGAACCGATCCGGCTGGAGGAGCTCGATCAGGAGGAACCGATCCGGCTGGAGTAGGCCTTCGGGAGTCCGATTGGAGTTGGCTGCGGGACGAGAGCGCTGCAGGGCCGGCTGGAGCTCGATCGGGAGGAATCGATCGAAGACAGGAAGGGATTGAGGCCAGCGGGACCTGCGGGACCAGATCGAAGCGGGCGGGAGCTGGAGATCGATCGGGGCGAGATCGAGCGGGAGGCTTCGAGCGGCCCTAGTTGGAGATCGATCGGGATGTAGAGAGGATCAAACGCACGAGTTGCAGCGTGCAAAAAAAAATTGACCTAGCTCTAATACCATGTTAGGAATAAGCAACTTGTATTCCCATGAGGCCATAGGCCGATATATATATACATGTACAGGTGTGGAACATATGCAGGAAACCCCTCATACAATGAGATAAATATAAAGGGGTATATGACTTATATTATAACTCTAACATGTTTGATGATATTGCAGGTTTTGCACATGGATAGAAATGACTATTATGGCGGAGATTCCACTTCTCTCAACCTTAATCAGGTAAGCAAGTCCAATGCTGGAGGTTAGAGATTTTGTGAAGTTTTTTTTTTATGCTACTACACATTGTCCTTTAATTGATTTTGGCAGAGCTTTTATCATTTATATTAACCCCGATAAATTCTTGTTTTGGAACAGCTCTGGAAGAAATTTAGAGGGGAAGACAAGCCCCCGGCACATCTAGGCTCAAGCAAAGATTACAACGTAGACATGGTTCCAAAGGTGCAACAGTCCCCTCCCATCCAAAACTTTTTTTACAACACAGCTACACCACCTATGTTTGCTATGATTACACAAATAAACCCTCATGATGGTGCATAGTTTTTTTCTTTATGGGAAACATGCAGAGCTTCTTTACGCAATTAATGTGGTGATTCATTGATGATTCAACAAAGTATGGAAATCTCATGTATTACTAACAGAAAAAATAGAACAAAAAGAACAACCCTGTAAGGTAGCTGTCCAGATTTATGTTTATTTGTTCATTGATTATCACAAAACGTTTCTGTGATCAGTTTATGATGGCAAATGGGACATTGGTTCGAACCCTCATTCACACTAATGTAACGAAGTATTTGTCATTCAAAGCTGTTGATGGGAGCTTTGTCTTCAGCAAAGGGAAGGTACATTCTTCAGCTTATTTCCTTTTGTTTTTATCATCACATATCCTGTATCTTCCATAGGTTATTAGATTCTGTAATCTGATCCTATGTTAGAGGTGCAACTTACCTTGTTTCTGTTATCATGTTCAATCAGATTCACAAGGTTCCCGCGACTGATATGGAGGCTCTGAAGTCTCCTTTGATGGGCCTTTTTGAGAAACGCAGAGCAAGGAACTTCTTCATTTATGTCCAAAATTACGTTGAAGCTGATCCAAAAACACATCAGGGATTGGACCTTACTACGTTGACAACTAAAGAATTGATAGCGTGAGTGCATTGACGGTTGCTCCATTCTGTTCATTGCTTTGTCAGTAATGTTACTCGTAAACAAATTGCAACACTCCAAGTCGCCGACAATTATAGTGGTGTCAGGGTGGCACACAATGCCTGTAAACCATGCTTTCAAATGTGGATGACCATTTCAGGAAAATCAAGTATAAACGCAAAGAGTTGGTTCAGTTGCACGTATACAGTATCGTTCTAGTCCAGCTTTTCAGTTTCCTCAGAAATTTGCTTACCGTATTGTCTTCCCTACTCTGAACCTATTTCAGTTACTTTTTCGCTTCTTTTATTAATGGTAACAGTAGTCCCTGGCCTTCAACCTTCTACATGGTGTGAAAGAACATTTCCTGTGCTTGTTATTATCCCTTTCTGCACAAAAATAACTGTATTTTCTGTCTGTTTTTGCAGAAAGCACGGCTTAAGTGATGATACAGTGGATTTCATTGGCCACGCGCTCGCTCTCCATAGGGATGATCGTCACCTCGATGAACCAGCACTTGATACTGTGAAAAGGATGAAAGTAAGTCTTGACAAAAGCTCTGGTAGATGGTCCTTGTTTGGTATTATAAGTTTATCATGTACTCCCTCCGTCCCACAATATAAGATGTTTTTTGCAAGCTAAAACAGCTTGCAAAAACGTCTTACATTGTGGGATGGAGGGAGTAGTTGCCAATCATTCATAATCCAGTCCCTGTAGTTGTTCTTCCTTTTAGCAGTGTCATTGCTTTTATTTGATTGTGTGACTCATGGATTTCACTTACATTTTAACGTCATCTGCTTTTAGTTATATTCGGAGTCTCTTGCACGTTTTCAAGGGGGCTCGCCTTATATTTATCCTCTATATGGGCTGGGTGAGCTGCCACAGGTCAGTGAGTTTTCAGTTTGCTATACCTTTATTGTCATACTGCACATACATGTTACTAAGATGCTCATTGTTACAATGCTTTCTTATGCTACAGGGTTTTGCACGTCTAAGTGCTGTTTATGGTGGCACTTACATGTTAAGTAAGCCAGAATGCAAGGTATTATTTGTCACCTGCTTATTAGTAACCCACATGATCTGTATGGTAAATCACAATTTCTTTCACCTGTGCCACCTAATTCATGTAGGTTGAATTCAATATGGAAGGAAAAGCGTGTGGTGTTACATCAGAAGGTGAAACTGCAAAATGCAAGAAAGTTGTCTGCGATCCTTCATACTTGACCAACAAGGTGAATATTCTTCTTGCCTGCACTCTGTCAAGGTTAATACATGGCAAACATTTAGTCTAACTTTGGCCTTTTATCTTCATTATTCCCTTCCCTTCTTGAGAAGTTTATATTTACTACAACCTCATCTGGTGCTTTTGTTATGCATTGCTTCCAATGATGATGTTTTGCTCATGCTTTTCAACAGGTCAGGAAGATCGGCAAAGTTGCACGTGCAATTGCTATTATGAGCCATCCAATCCCAAATACAAATGAGTCCCACTCAGTCCAGATTATTTTGCCACAGAAACAACTTGGACGCAAATCAGACATGTGAGGCCTATCTCAAGCCCAAACAATTTTCATTTGATGGATGACTAGATTTACTGCTCATCACTTGATGGATGATTACTCAATCCTCATTTATGATATTTCTGTTGGTCTGCTCTTTTTAGGTATGTCTTCTGTTGCTCATACACCCACAATGTCGCACCAAAAGGGAAGTTCATTGCATTTGTCTCTGCAGAAGCGGAGAGTGATAATATACAATCCGAACTCAAGCCTGGCATTGATCTACTTGGTCCAGTAGATGAGCTCTTTTTTGATATGTATGACAGATATGAACCAGTGAACGAACCATCTCTTGATAATTGCTTCATCTCAACGGTAAATTTTGCAGTATATGTATCATAACTAAAGGTTTTGTTTATTTTTAAACTGTTATAGATGTTTGTGACTGTTTATTTCTCCGTAGAGCTATGATGCTACCACACATTTTGAGACAACTGTGACAGACGTTCTTAACATGTATACAATGATCACCGGAAAGGTAATATTTCATCTTCATTTTCCTTTTAAATTTTTTAATGCTTGATAGGGGAAAATATCAGGTGATACCACCACTTAGATGCTCCCATCATACCAATTTGAAAAATTCAAATTTAAATGTTTAAAAAATTCTGAGAAAAATCATGAATGTTCACAACACATGTATCTGCAACCCCTAAAAAAAGTTCAGATCTAAATTCGATATATTGAGAAACAAAAAAGACAAATCCAGATGTGAATAGTGTAGTTTTTCACACTATTCATGGTTTTGTCCTTATTGACACTATTCATGCTGGATTTGTACTTTATGTTTATCAATGTGTACTTTGAATTTGGATCTGAATTGTTTAGGGTTTGCATACACATGTATTATGAACATTCACAATTTTTCTTGGAACTTTTCCAAAACATTTGAACTTGAAATTTTCAAATTGGTAGCATGGGATCATCTAAGTGGTGGTATCGCCTGATATTCTCCCTGCTTGATAGTAGTTGAAGCTAACTACGCTTGTACATTATATTAGTATCTCCTTTATTATGGTATACATAAGTACCTTTCCTGCACTCTCCTCCTGTTCCTTTGTATGGTTTGTTAAACAAAGGGAGTAAATTGCGCAAGAACACCATGCGAAGGTGTTAAACGGGCCACGAAAAGTGGTGCTGACTAGCTCCACTTTACATTCTAACTTTATTCTTGATTTTCGTTGCAGACTATTGATCTCAGCGTTGATTTGAGTGCTGCTAGTGCCGCTGAAGAAGAATACTAGATTTCATAATCAAAATACGGCTGTTCTCTTCAAACACTGCACAGGACAAACCATAACAAATGTCCTGACTATTTCACCCGCAGATCAAAATTTGGTGTTATGGCCGTTGTCTTCTGCATGTTTGTCGCTTGCAGCAATATGGAAAAAATGTTGGTTCCAGACGATTGAACCATGGTGGTTTTATTTACTATGCACTAGAGTAATTAGTGAATGATGTGAACAGTGAGCAGGGTTGGCTATGAACTTTGTGGTTTTATGTATGTATCATAATATAACTGTTAAAATAACTTTACAAGTCTGGCTACGAACAGGGTTGATGTTCCAAATCGTTTGCATGCACCAGCTTTACGACTCATCTTTTTTGTTTCCAAAAAGTAATCAAGCAGCAGGACCGATCCAGCGATGGCAGTGACTAGCTTCTCTTGCCAAGGTCAAACTTGGTCGCCTTGGCCTTCACATTGGCGAAGGTGTGTCCTGGCTAGCGGTGTAGAGTGCTTGACCATCTGGGCGCGCCTATGGAACTTGCACAGCTCGAACTCATACATGCACGTGGAGTTGGATTCCTCTCCCAATTCCAAGATTCAAAGTTGTTTCCAGGAAACTTTCTCATCCAGCAGGGCGTGTAAGGGAAAGCTGCATCCTTCTCTCTGCATGGTAGTTCACAGACGGGTTCGAAATCTGCTCGACACACATTGCCCAAGTCCTGAATTTTTGAGATGTTCCAGTCATAGGCCATTCCTCTTGCTTCTTTCCTTGATGAAATCTTCATCAATAAGACGATCTTGTTTTCGCCCGGTTTGATTAACTGGGCAATTATCTTCTGCTTAATTAATTGATGAGGCAAATCTTTGGCCTCCGTTTCGAAAAAAAAAGACGATCTCTTTAGAACTTAGAAGGATGAAACCCAACTACCCAAGGAAGTAATAATCTCTGCTGTATCCCTCTTCAACAGCGTATTCAATGTCAAGAAAGTTATCCTCGTTAAAGTTCCAGTCAGGATTTTAAAACATTTTCCTCTCTTCTACACATAGGACCCCAACGATGACAAAAAGAACACAATTGGGTACTGTACACATAGCGACATCATCGGAGATGCTTTGGCCACCATCTCCGGTGCAATCCTTGTCGATAGCAGGCAAGGAAATAAGGGCCTCCCTATGGAGGTTGAACCGATGTTTTTCTTTTCTCGTTTATGTTTTTACCGGGGTGACCAGGTAAAACTGGCTATTCGAAAATCTTATAATATTTGAATCGTTTTGCTTGAAATATCCAATGAAAATTGAATTTAAAATATTTTAGCACCCAAATGTATGGCATTTAATGTATCATATATAAAAATTAATTGTTGTTCTAGTGGTTAGTGAGCTGCCTTTTCTCCCCAAGGGCATAGGTTCAATTCCTCACTCATTCGCCAATCACTTTTTTTCCAAGTGCGAGTACGCTCGTCTCCAACTTGCCTAGAACAGTTTGCCTTTATAAGCCATACAAATTCTATTTCAAACCATCCCGTCGTACGACACCAAATTTTTTGGGGACCAACGGCATTTCTAGTAACCGGCCCGTTACCGAAAAATCCAATCGAAAAAGCACCTTGGGTTGAAAAGCAGAATTGGAAGCATTTTTTCCTTCGATCTTCAGCTTTCGAAGCCAAGGCCAGTGCGGTGGCTATACCCTATGGAGCGCCAGATCTAAACGAGCCAAGCGTAGATCCGTCGTCTTCCCCTCCATCTCTATGCTGGCCAAGGAAGACGGGAGAGACGATCGCATCAGCTTGGTCTCGCTAGCCGTCGAGTTTATTGGAGGAGCCTTCACCAGATCCACCACCAACGACCATCATCAATCATAGAATATGACCAATAGAGAGAGAGCCGATGACCACCAAGAGCCGCCGTGAGTGCCAGGGCACAACTCAAGTACGGCATCAAGCCAATTGCCCTAAGGCGAACCTAGACCTAGACCTAACCCTACACTAACTACGCAAAATGGCGCCCCGACTGCTTCTCTTATCCCCGCTGTGTTGCGCAATGTGTGATCCCCCAATTTGAGAATGTCAGACTGGTGAGAACGCTCCCTGTGCGAAACTGCATCCTGTTTGCTTTAGTAAGGACATTATTGATTAATGGAGGAAATGCCTCAATATTGCAACATAACCACTTTAAACGATGGAATTGGCAAATGGTAGTATACATTATAAGGTGGTGCTTCCCTGGTTCTGATTTTACCAGTACCCACAAAACAACAGACCACATATATACCTGATTACTAACTGAGATGACAATAGTATACTTTATCCTAATTAGGTGGCTGCAACACGAATGGTCAAAATAACCCAAATAGGACCAAATGCATAACCTTATTACACTAAAAGAACACCAAGACGAATGTATATTGAGTTGATTAGAAGTAGCAGCATCTATCACATATAGATAACAAAATCACTTTTACTACTGGAAGGAACCATTTGTATTACAAAATATTCCACTAACTTCAGCGGCAAATGTCGTTTTATGTACTATCGTAACAGCAAAGTAGTTTTACAGTGCCAAAGTCCTTAAATAGCTGACGAGTCTGGATCCACACACCGAAGGAAAAACAGTTCGAATAATTCCTACTGAGAATGTAGGTATTTTGACTTATTCAAGCTTACCAAGCCGCTATACGGCGCGTCTACGACGATTCTTGGCGTTAGATTCCTTGACTCTCTTGGTGTGCCCGCGATGCTTGCGCAGCTCATACTCGTCCATGAAGGTAAAGGTGGCTTTCTCTTTACGTTGAGATTTCTGTTCCAACTTTTTTCTATATAGTTTCTCATCTTCAAGTAGAGATTCTAATTCGTTACCAGCAAACACACCCATCCAACAAGGCGTGTATGGGAAAGATGAGTCCGTCTCTCCGCATGGTCGTCTGTCGAAGTCGTCGTAATCTGTCGGACATGAAGTGCCCAAATCCTGGAATTTCGAGTTGTTCCAGTCATAGGCCAGTCCCCTGGCTGATATCCCTGGTGCAATCAAGAAGACAACCTCTTTACAAGGATGAAACCCAAGGAAATAATAGTCGTCACGGCAACCCCCTTGAACATCATCTTCATTGTCAAGAATGTTATCCTCGTCGGAGTTCCAATCATATTTCTCTTCCACCGGCGCTTTGTAATTTGCATGTGTTGTGTAATCCTCAGGGTATTTGAAAGACCACTTACGGTAGTTAACATCCTGCAAGATCCATCGTTTGGCCAGTTTGTCGAGCATAGTCCTCACGTTCAAAGGTCTTTCCAAGAAAGGTATCATGTTTTAACACCCACTCAATTCGACCGTACGATTCATTGAGATACCAAAGCTGAAGTTGACTCCAGCCATTAATAAGTATCGCACAATAAACCCCTCCCAGTGATCTCCCCAGATGGTGGTTCGGATAACCTCTCAATTCACAGGCACCTGGTAGCTTGATTATTTTGTACGTGAGATCTGACAAGGACATCCTGCAAATATGAACCATCGGATAAACAGCTTAACAACAACATAAGCGGATCATGCTGCTAGTAGTATATATTTGCTAAATTAGGATGACCACCGAGGAGCAAGTAAGTAGTTACCTCGCAAGATAGCCATGCTGGCAATGAATGTAGAGCGTGCTTTGCCAGTAGACGGCATGATAACGATGCTGTTTATACCACAAATCCGAATCCATGTTGCCGACGATCCCTGCAGCCTCCCCTTTCCGAAGGAAGGTCGTCTCGTCCCACCGTTGTGTCACCGAAGAGAACACATGCATCACGTATGACGCGGGAGGCCACTCGTCGTCGTCCGATTCGTCGTCATCCGATTCGCCGGCCGCTGGCAAGCGTGGGATCAGAAAGACCTGGTAGTGCGTCGACACGGCGGGATCGAACACGAGGTAGGCGGTCTGGTCGAATCCCGGCATGTGCGGCCGAGGGCGTTGGGGCAGACGCGCCCACCGATGCGTGGCCGGGTTGACGACGTACTCACGCGGCAGCGCACGGCCCTCGTTCATCCGTTCGCCGCAGAGCAGGAGCCCGTTGCAATGGTCCGTGACCTGGACGCCCATGCAGGGCAGGAAGTCGAGCCCCCCGCAAATCGCCGGGCCCGTCGAGGGGCGGGAGAAGAACTCGGAGAAGCAGCTATGCTGGTTGAAGTTGATGAAGATGCCGCGCACCGAGCGCGAGAGCAGGCTGCCGCGCAGGCGGGCGTCGACGGCGTCGCGCCACGCCTTGCAGACCCGCCGGGCCGCGGCCAGGACGTGCGGCGCGAGGCGCCGGAGGACCTCCGCGAGGGCGTCGTCGGGTAGCACGGCCGGCTCCGGTGCCATCATCGGTCGGTCGCTCTATCTCGTTCGCGCCGCTCGGTCTGGTTTTCCCGTCGTCCGCGATCGCGCACGCGCAACGCGGTGTTCTAGGGCTTGGAAGCTGTTGGCGAATTGTATATTGGAACGAGGTGCAAACAAACCTCGGACTGTTGATGTATGGGACTGCTTGCCGGCCCGGAGTATATATTGGAGATCAAAGCGTTAGTTAGTTGGAAATTGGGATCTGTCTAACCGTAAGATTGCGGATAGATGCTAGGGCCGCCTTTGAATGGGTCTCGTTTTCGCGTTGACCGTAAGGAACCACCGGGAATAGCTTAGGGACGGAGGCGTTGACACCTCGTACTATTTTTTTTCGAAGACACATCCTACCATGGAGGAATTGACCCGGGCTCGGTGGCTGATGCCAGGCTAGGAGTGGAAGGATGGGTCTTCCACTCTTCATACCATGGTCGGTGCGTTGTGATGTTGATGGTTGGCGGTGGCTCGGGACATGGATGCCGATGCGGCACCCGGGTTGGTGGTTCGCATGGTGGGTCTCCTGCGGGCACCATGCCGGTAGTGGTGGCTATGCCGCTTGGTCGTCCGAACGGCGAGGAGTGTAGCGGTGGGTGGCAGGCTCGCTATTTGTCGTTGACAGTAGCGACGCCTAGATCCGGATCTGGAGACTTGTACTCGTCACGGTTGTTTCGGGTGCTTCATGGTAGCATGGGTGAGATGCTGAGCGAAAGTTTTGTGTTGTGATGCCGACAACGGCAACACATGCGGGCGCTTCTATATTCTCAAAGACGTTGTCGTGGTTCTCCTCTTCATGTCAGGGTTTCAGGTGAAAACCCTTCTCCATTTCGGGCTCGGTGGGGACAACACTTAGCGTCGTCACCTTTCCCGAGGGCGTTGTCGTGGAGCTTAGGCGTCCTAAGTGGAGTTGTATTTAGGTCGCCCTGTGTTTTCTTCGCTAGTAGTCGCGTGCAGTTGTCCGGTTATCTCAGTATCTGCTTTGTAAGAGGTCTAACTCACGCCGTGTCTTGTTCGGATGTGTATCTTTGATTTGTGCTTTATTTATAAAGCAGGACGAGAGCCCTATTCTAGAGATGCATGCATACAACATGTCATATGTGGGTTCTTTTAAAGAAAATGATTTGAAAATTTCTCACGGCGTGGTCACAGTATGCGGGTTCCTAATTAAGGGTCCAGCGTCTTTTTTTTTAACAGTGTACATAATGATCCCCGTTGCTTTCCAGCTGTGGATACGTACGTACCTGTGATGCCGATCAGAGGGCTCTGCATGCACCGCCGGCCGGATGCATCGATCCCAACAAACAAATACTGCATCGACCTTAACCAGACCGGCCAAACCCTAGAAAATATCCAAGCACAGATCGATCGATCGATCGATTGAGGGCACACGAAGCAGATGGCCGACGGCGATCTGGAGCTGGTGGTACCGGAGGCCGACGACCGTAGCAGATGGGCAGTGACGTTCCTAGTGGGCTGCGCCGGCGTCTTGGTTGTTTGCATCTCCACCACCTTTCCAACGACCGATGAGGGCCTCCTCATGACGCTCCTCTCGCTTCTGCCCATCTTGCTCGGCTTCAGTCTTTGCTCCCTTTCATGCCTTTTCCTTATGGACAGGTATATGGTTGGTTTTATTCCGGAGGGTGAACTAAGGCTAGTTGATAGACTTTTGTTGCTCTAGTAATTAATTCAGAATGATTGATTCTGTCAACCACTTGGAGCCTGTGGTGAACCTCCTCAACCTCAAGATTGGCCGGCTAAATCTCTTGAAAGAGAAGGTGCGTGTGTACATTCGTAGGTGTGAGTGTCTGAGTTTGTACCATGTTTCTAAATAACAGTTAATTCATATATATCCATCGAGACATTCATTTATCTATCTGTGACTAATTGTGCATTTATCAATTAATGTCACATTAGATCCTTCTATATCCGTATGTACATTTTACTTTTTTGGAGCAAGCATAACGGCACTCGCAAATGCGAGGACATCATCTTTAGGGTGCTGAAGATAAAAATAATTTTCTGCTTTCATGCACATTCATATTATGCCACTAATAATACTATATGATATGCTTGTATAATTAACTACCACAAATGATATACAAAGTGACCGATTTGCTAGTTCACATCTACTCCCTCTGTTTCAAAATAGGTGACCCAATTTTGTACTAACTTTGTGCTAAACTTAGTACAAAATCGAGTCATCTATTTTAAAACGGAGGGAGTAGATGTGAATTAGTTATGTCACATCTAACTCCTGTGCCGTCTGATTTCCATGTGCTAAGATTAGTTTTTTTTGTCGATGGCCTGGCTTGTCGCGGTGTCGTCTGATTTCCATGTGCTAAGATTAGTTTTTTTTTGGAACGGAGGCTTCAGAGGAGCCCGACTTTGAATTAACAAAGCCATCAACCGGCCAGGAGTACAGAAGCAGACCACGCACAAAGCAACGGCTAAAGGATACAAGGGAGAAAGAAGAACAACTTACAACGCTACACCTACAACTAGCGAACAGAAAATTACATTGAAGTGCAGCTAATTGAGGATAAGCCCACTACACAAAGGCCCTGAAACGACTACGGAAGAAGCCACGAGGATCTGCAGCCGCCAGAATAGGTCGGGCACATGACTGAAACTAGGAACTGGAGATGACACAACACACGGCTTCTCTAACACCGAAGGGGAACCCTTCCCCTCGCCCAGGCTCGAAGGCGCCGAACCATCAAAGTGTAGAGATACTCACCCGAGAGCTAAAGCTAGGTTGGGCTCAAGTCCGGGCCAGCCATGGACCACCACCAACATCATGCCGGAGCATACACACGCTAGCTGCAACGCAGGCGTCGAAGGGTACCGATGGAAGAGGGTAAGCCGCCGGGAGAGTCGTCGAAAGGAAGAAGCTGCCAAGCCACATGGCGAAGATTAGGCCCGAGGAACTCAAGAACTAGCCGAATCGTCGGCACCAACGGTGCTGCTGCTGCCGAGAAGGGGAACCCGATCCCCTTCGACCCAGTCTCGAGGGCGCCGACCCGCTAGGGCATTGCAAAACACCACCGCTGAGCAACTTGTGGCTGAATCTGAAACCTGCACAGAAGATATGACATCGACTCCACAGACGCCAGACGCCCACCTGCAACTGCTATACGCCCCCAAAGCACCAACCTTCCCCAGACGACACCTCCATGGAGGACACAACGCACCAGGCGCCGCCGCCACCCATCGCACGCCGGGATTTGAGCTTTCGCCCGAGAGGCATGGTCGGGGTGTGGAGGGGAGCCCACGGCTGCGACTCCAACGAGCAAAATGACCCAAAAGGGACGCCGCCGCTGCCGTGCTGGGCATACCAACAGGGGTTTCCCCCGGGCTCGTCCAGCACCACCAGCTCGGGGAACACCCCGCCGGCACCAGATCCGGCGACCAGAGGCCCGGAATCAGGCGAATCCAGCGAGGGAGAGTAGAGAGAGGGAAAACCTGTCGTTCAGATCTAGAGTAGAGGAGGGGGAACCTCGCCGCGCCACAACCACTGCCCGCCAGGAAACCCTAGGGGCCCTCGGGTCGCCCCGGGGAGGACGACGCGAGGGGAGGGGAGGGGGCGCCTGGTGATGCAGCTTGAAGCTACGTCGGTATTTCCCCAAAGAGGAAGGGATGATGCAGCACATCGGCGGTAGGTATTTCCCTCCGTTATGAGACCAAGGTTATCAAATGAGTAGGAGAACCAAGCAACACAACGTAAACAACACCTGCACACAAATAACAATTACTCGCAACCCGACGTGTAAAAGGGGTTGTCAATCCCTTCCAGGTAGCGACGCCTCAAGATAGGCAAACGAACGTGAATAAAATTGTAGTAGATTGATAGATCGAACGCCAAATAAAATAAATAAGAATAAATTGCAGCAAGGTATTTTTGTATTTTTGGTTTAATAGATCTTAAAATAAAAGCAAAGGAAAATAGACTGCAAAGGCAAATAATATGAGAAAGAGACCCGGGGGCCGTAGGTTTCACTAGTGGCTTCTCTCGAGAAAATAGAAAACGGTGGGTAAACAAATTACTGTTGGGCAATTGATAGAACTTCAAATAATCATGACGATATCCAGACAATGATCATTATATAGGAATCATGTCCAAGGAATCATGTCCAAGATTAGTAGACCGACTCCTGCCTGCATCTACTACTATTACTCCACACATCGACCGCTATCCAGCATGCATCTAGTGTATTAAGTTCATGAAGAAACAGAGTAATGCAATAAGAACGATGACATGATGTAGACAAGATCTATCTATGTAGAGATAGACCCCATCGTTTTATCCTTAGTAGCAATGATACATATGTGTCGGTTCCCCTTCT
This sequence comes from Triticum dicoccoides, assembly GCF_002162155.2. Classification (NCBI taxonomy): domain Eukaryota; kingdom Viridiplantae; phylum Streptophyta; class Magnoliopsida; order Poales; family Poaceae; genus Triticum; species Triticum dicoccoides. Next base: position 496,484,781 of record NC_041381.1, read on the forward strand.
GTCACTGGGATCAAGCACCGTAAGATCGAACCCACTACAAAGCACCTCTTCCCATTGCAAGATAAATAGATCAAGTTGGCCAAACAAAACCCAAATATCGAAGAAGAAATACGAGGCTATAAGCAATCACGCATAAAAGAGATCAAAGAAACTCAAATACTTTCATGGATATAAAAAGATAGATCTGATAATAAACTCAAAGTTCATCGGATCCCAACAAACACACCGCAAAAAGAGTTACATCATATGAATCTCCAAGAGACCATTGTATTGAGAATTCAGCGAGAGAGAGGAAGCCATCTAGCTTCTAACTACGGACCCGAAGGTCTACGAAGAACTACTCACGCATCATCAGAGAGGCACCAATGGAGGTGGTGAACCCCATTCATGATGATGTCTAGATTGGGCTGGTGGTTCTGGACTTTGCGGCGGCTGGAATTGATTTTCGCCGACTCCCCTAGGGTTTGTGGAATATTGGGGTATTTATAGAGCAAAGAGGCGGTCCCATGGGCACCCGAGGTGGGCACAACCCACCAGGGCGCGCCTGGGCCTCCTGGCGTGCCCTGGTGGGTTGTGCTCTCCTCGGAGCACCCCCAGGCACAGCCTTGGCCCATTAGGTGTCTTTTGGTCCAAAAAAATTCTCCGTAAAGTTTCGTTGCATTTGGACTCCGTTCGGTATTGATTTCCTGCGATGTACATGCAGAAAACAGCAACTCGCACTTGGCACTATGTCAATATGTTAGTACCAAAAATGATATAAAATGACTATAAAATGAATATAAACATCCAAGATTGATAATATAACAACATGAAACAATAAAAAATTATAGATACGTTGGAGACATATCAGTTGGTTGTGTTTTGTTTGCCTTTTTCCGTTTGACTCATGTTGGCAATGTTAGTTACAATGCTTTCTTACACTACAGGGTTTTGCACGTCTAAGTGCTGTTTATGGTGGCACTTACATGTTAAGTAAGCCAGAATGCAAGGTATTATTTGTCACCTGCCTATTAGTAACCCACATAATCTGTATGGTAAATCACAATTTCTTTCACCTGTGCCACCTAATTCATGTAGGTTGAATTCGACATGGAAGTAAAAGTGTGTGGTGTTACATCAGAAGGTGAAACCACAAAATGCAAGAAAGTTGTCTACGATCCATCGTACTTGACCAACAAGGTGAATATTCTTCTTGCCCGCACTCTGTCAAGTTTAATACATGGCAAACATTTAGTCTAACTTTGGCCTTTTATCTTAATTATTCACTTCCCTTCCTTAGAACTTCATATTTACTACAACCTCATCTGGCACTTTTGTTATGCATTGCTTCCAATGATGATGTTTTGCTCATGTTTTTCAACAGGTCAGGAAGATCGGCAAAGTTGCACGTGCAATTGCTATTATGAGTCATCCAATCCCAAATACAAATGAGTCCCACTCAGTCCAGATTATTTTGCCACAGAAACAACTTGGCCGCAATTCAGACATGTGAGGCCTATTTCAAGCCCAAACAATTTTCATTTGATGGATGACTAGATTTACCTCTCATCACTTGATTGAATGATTACACAATCCTTTCTTTTGCGATGGAAATGATTACACAATCCTCATTTATGATATTTCTGTTGGTCTCCTCTTGTTACGTATGTCTTCTGTTGCTCATACACCCACAATGTCGCACCAAAAGGGAAGTTCATTGCATTTGTCTTTGCAGAAGCGGAGAGTGATAATATACAATCTGAACTCAAGCCTGCCATTGATCTACTTTGTCCAGTAGATGAGCTCTTTTTTATATGTATGACATATATGAACTAGTGAACGGACAATCTCTTGATAATTGCTTCGTCATAACGGTAAATTTTGCAGTATATGTATCACAACAAGAGGTTTTGTTTATTTTTAGGCTGTTATAGATGTTTATGACAATTTATTTCTCTATAGAGCTATGATGCTACCACACATTTTGAGACAACCATTGTCGGATATCGGGTTCCGGCAAAACCCTTAAGGTTCGAACACTGGGGTGCACACGAAGATCTCCTCCTACCGAATCTCGCTCTTAGCCTCGCCGCGATCCCTAAGCTAGATCGATGAACAACACAAGAGACACAAGATTTATACAGGTTCAGGCCACCGTTGTGGTGTAATACCCTACTCCTGTGTGTGGTGGTGGATTGTCTCTTTTGCTGATGATGAACAGTACAGAGGAAGAACAACCTCGCGAGGAGAGGTGTTCTTGGCTAGTGTGGTGTTCTGCTTGGGCAGGGTTCAATCTGTCTCTAGATGAGATGCCTTCCTACTGTGGTGGCTATCTCTATTTATAGAGGCCCTGGTACTCTTCCCAAATATTGAGCGGGAAGGGATCCAACAATGGCCATTTTGAAAGGGGACAACTTGTACAAGCTATCCTGACTAAAGGTGGTCTTCGCTTGCCAAAGGTGCTGGTGATGACGCCGTCTTGGGCTCCACGGTGACCTCTGTCCTCCCGTCCTACTGGTCTTGTTCTTGTTGCACCGATATGGAAACCTTTGCCTGATGCCCCAGTACTCCGCGCCTGCACTTGCCCCCTTTCCACCAAAGAGGAAACGAGGACACTGCGTGGGCTGACGCCCGCCTGGTCTTGATCGTCATGGCTTGCGTCATGGGAACCTCGCGAGGTACCCCATGCCTTGATCTCTCCGCCTCCTTGTGAGCCTGCCTGGCAAGACCACTCCTAAGAGGCCTTGTGCCGTCCGCCCCACGAGGCTTGGCCCCTCGCGAGGGTCTTGAGTGTTGGTTGATGAAGACGGGCCATACTGGGCCATCGATTGAGCCACGACGCAGGCATGCAAGTCTGGGGACCCCCGTTCCCAAAACACCGACAGTAGGCCCCGGGCCCAAGGCGCGCTCGGACTTGGCTTAGCAGCAGAGCCAAAGGGCAAGTGCGGAGAGCCGCGGGCCCCAACAGCCTGCGGCCTTGGTTGACGCATGGCGACTAATTGGACGTGGGCGTCTCCTTTTCCCCACGCTGCCTCGGCAACTGCCCGACTGACAAAAGGCTGGCGTGGGCATGGCTTGCCTTCATTGCTCTCCTTCGTTTTGCTCCAGATCCCCTTCCTTGCTTCCTTGCTCCCGAAATCTCCAGAACCGCTCCACTCCTTCCCTTTCAGCAAGCGATGGCGCCCCGCAAGGTCAAGGTTGATGCACTTCCGGCTTGGTATTCGCCGGCCCTGGATGCCCCCAATGTGTCGGAGAAGAATCTCGCCGCCACGCGCCCGATGACGGCGGTGGAGGGCAGCGAGAGGGGGGAGACCGAACTCCGGGCTGGCTCCACCGAGCCGGAGGCTAAGGGGAGCACTTTCTACCCCTTCTTCGCGAACGCCATTGTCGCAGGCCTGGTTCCTCCCTTCTCTGACTTTTCTACGCTGTCCTCCGCCATTATAGGTTGCATGCCCTTCACCTCCATCCCAACTCCGTTCTCCTCTTGTCGATTTTCACCTACTACTGTGATGCACATGTTGGGGTGATGCCGTCCGTGGCTCTACTGCGCCACTTCTTCTCTCTCCGAATCAACGACGACCACTCCTTGGCGTAACTTTGTCGCGTACGGAAAGGCCAACGCGACCTCGAAGGCCTGGAAGAGGGCCGAGAACTTCCGGAGCAAGTGGGTCATGGTGAATACCAAGTGCATCCACCCCCGGTTGACGCTGCCAACGGAAGCGCCCCAGCCTGACGAAGGGTGGTCTCGCGCGAAGCTTGCTGACGATCGCGCGAAGTTGGTGCTGGAGAAGATGAACGCCGATTTGAAGCCGGGCAATGTGAAGGTGGCGAAGCTGGCGGGGGCCACGCTCCTGAGGGAGTTCCTGACGTAGCGGGTGGCTCCGCTTCAGGCGCACTCGCGCCCCTTATGGATGCTTGGGGATGCAGACGACAAGCTCCGCCTGAATCCGGTGGCTCTGGCTGACGATGAACTGGCCTCAGCTCTTCGCCTCTTGGTAGTAACTTGATATGAAGTTTCATGATCATCATTATTAACTTCCTCACTAGTTGGTGTAGGCATCACTAGAACTAATTTCAGTGATGAACCATTTTTCAATTCGGGAGAAGGTACAACTACCTCATCAAGTTCTATTTTCCTCCCACTCACTTCTTTCTAGAGAAACTCCTTCTCTAGAAAGGATCCATTCTTAGCAACATATATCTTGCCTTCGGATCTGTGATAGAAGGTGTACCCAACAGTTTCCTTAGGGTATCCTATGAAGACGCATTTCTCCGATTTGGATTCAAGCTTATCAGGTTGGAACTTTTCACATAAGCATCACTACCCCAAACTTTAAGAAACGACAGCTTAGGTTTCTTGCCAAACCACAATTCATATGGTGTCGTATCAACGGATTTATATGATGCCCTATTTAACGTGAATGCAACTGTCTCTAATGCATACCCCCAACAGATAGTGGTAAATCGGTAAGAGACATCATAGATTGCACATATCTAATAAAGTATGGTTACGACATTCAGACACACCATTATGCTGTGGTGTTCCAGGTGGCATGAGTTTGTGAAACTATTCCACATTGTTTTAATTGAAGGCCAAACTCGTAACTCAAATATTCGCTTATGCGATCAGATCGTAGAAATTTTATTTTCTTGTTACGATGATTCTCCACTTCACTCTGAAATTCTTTGAACTTTTCAAATGTTTTAGACTTGTGTTTCATCGAGTAGATATACCCATATATGCTCAAATCATTTGTGAAGGTCAAAAAACACTGATTCACGCCGTGAGCCTCAACACTCATCGGACCACATACATTAGTATGTATTATTTCCAATAAGTCAGTGGCTCGCTCCATTGTTTCAAAGAACAGAGTCTTAGTCATCTTGCCCATGAGGCATGGTTCGCAAGCATCAAATGATTCATAACCAAGTGATTCCAAAAGTCCATCCGCATGGAGTTTCTTCATGCGCTTTACACCAATATGACCTAAACGACAGTGCCACTAGTATGTTGCACTATCATTATCAACTTTGCATCTTTTGGCATCAATATCATGAATATGTGTATCACTACGATCGAGATTCAATAAACCATTTACCATGGGTGTATGACCATAGAAGGTTTTATTCATGTAAACAGAATAACAATTATTCTTTGACTTAAATGAATAACTGTATTGCAATAAACATGATCCAATCATATTATGCTCAACACAAACACCAAATAACATTTATTTTATGTTCAACACTAATCCCAAAGGTAAAGGGAGTGTGCGATGATGATCTTAGCAACCTTGGAATCACTTCCAACACACATCGTCACCTTGCCCTCAACTAGTCTCTTGTTCATTTTATAACTCTTGTTTCAAGTTACTAATCATAGCAACTGAACCAGTATCAAATACCCAGGGGCTACTATGAATAGTAGTAAAGTACACATTAATAACATGTATATCATATATACTTTTGTTCACTTTTCCATCCTTCTTATCCGCCAAGTATTTGGGGCAGTTCCGCTTCCAGTGATCATTTCCTTTGCAGTAGAAGCACTCAGTTTCAGGCTTGGGTCTAGCTTTGGGCTTCTTCATGGGAGTGGAAACTTTCTTGTCATTCTTCTTGAAGTTCCCTTTCTTTCCCTTGCCCTTTTACTTGAAACTAGTGGTCTTGTTAACCATCAACACTTGATGCTATTTCTTGATTTCTACCTTCGCCAATTTCAGCATCGCAAAGAGCTTGGGAATTACTTTCGTCATCCCTTGCATATTATAGTTCATCACTAAGTTCTAGTAACTTGGCGATAGTGACTAGAGAACTTTGTCAATTACTATCTTATCTGGAAGATTAACTCCCACTTGATTCAAGCAATTGTAGTACCCAGACAATCTGAGCACATGCTCACTGGTTGAGCTATTCTCCTCCATCTTGTAGGCAACGTACTGCCAGAGGTCTCATACATCTCGACACGGGCATGAGTATGAAATACCAATTTCAACTCTTAGAACATCTTATATGCTCCGAGGCGTTCAAAGCGTTTTTAAAGTCCCGGTTCTAAGCCGTAAAGCATGGTGCACTAAACTATTAAGTAGTCATCATACCGAGCTTTGTCAAACGTTCATAACGTGTGCATCTGCTCCTGCAATAGGTCTGTCACCTAGCGGTGCATCAAGGACATAATTCTTCTGTGCAGCAATGAGGATAATCCTCAGATCACGGACCAAGTCTGCATCATTGCTACTATCATCTTTCAACTTCTTTTTTCTCTAGGAACATATCAAAAATAAATGAGAAGCTACATCGCAAGCTACTGATCTACAACATAGATATGCAAATACTATCAGGACTAAGTTCATGATAAATTAAAGTTTAATTAATCATATTACTTAAGAACTCCCACTTTGATAGATATCCCTCTAATCATCTAAGTGATCACGTGATCCATATCAACTAAACCATGTCCGATCATCACGTGAGATGGAGTAGTATTCAATGGCGAACATCACTATGTTGATCATATCTACTATATGATTCACGCTCGACCTTTCGGTCTCAGTGTTCCGAGGCCATATCTGCATATGCTAGGTTCGTCAGGTTTAACCCGAGTATTTTGCGTGTGCAAAACTGGCTTGCACACGTTGTATGTGAACGTAGAGCTTATCACACCCGATCATCACGTGGTGTCTCGGCACGATGAACTGTAGCAATGGCGCATACTCAGGGAGAACACTTGTACCTTGAAATTTAGTGAGAGATCATCTTATAATGCTACCGCCGTACTAAGCAAAATAAGATGCATAAAGGATAAACATCACATGCAATCAAATAAGTGAGATGATATGGCCATCATCGTCTTGTGCCTTTGATATCCATAGCCAAAGCACCGTCATGACCACCATCGTCACTGGCTTGACACCTTGATCTCCATTGAAGCATCATTGCCGTCTCGCCAACTATTGCTTCTACGACTATCGCTACCACTTAGTGATAAAGTAAAGCAATTACATGGCGATTACATTTCATACAACAAAGCGACAACCATATGGCTCCTGCCAGTGGCCGATAACCATTACAAAACATGATCATCTCATACAACAATTTATATATCATCACGTCTTGACCATATCACATCACAACATGCCCTGCAAAAACAAGTTAGATGTCCTCTACTTTGTTGTTGCAAGTTTTACGTGGCTGCTACGGGGTTCTAGCAAGAACCGTTCTTACCTATGCATCAAAACCACAACAATTTTTCATCAAGTGTGTTGTTTTAACCTTCAACAAGGACCGGGCATAGTAAAACTTGATTCAACTAAAGTTGGAGAAATAGACACCCACTAGCCACCTGTGTGCGAAGCATGTCGGTAGAACCAGTCTCATGAACGCGGTCATGTAATGTTGGTCTGGGCCGCTTCATCCAACAATACGGCCGAATCAAAATAAGACATGCTGGTAAGCAATATGACTATTACCGCCCACAACTCATTGTGTTCTACTCGTGCATATAACATCTACGCATAGACCTAGCTCGGATGCCACTGTTGGGGAACGTAGCATTTAATTTTTTTGCCTACGATCACGCAAGATCTATCTACGAGAAGCATAGCAATGAGCAGGGAGAGTGTGTCCACATACCCTCGTAGACTGAAAGTGGAAGCGTTTAGTAACGTGGTTGATGTAGTCGAATGTCTTCGTGATCCAACCGATCAAGTACCAAACGCACGACACCTCCGCGATCTGCACACATTCAGCTCGGTGACGTCCCTTGAACCTTGATCTAGTTGAGGCCGAGGGAGAGTTTCGTCAGCACGACAACATGGTGATGGTGATGATGAAGTTCACCGGCACAGGGCTTCGCCTAAGCACTATGACGATATGACCGAGGTGTAAAACTGTGGAGGGGAGGCACCACACATGCTAAAGATCAACTTGTGTGTCTTTGGAGTGCCCCCTGCCCACATATATAAAGGAGGGGGGAAGAGGAGGCCGGCCTAGAAGGGGCGCTGTAACGCCCACGATGCGGCTATATCTCCCATGTGTCGAAGCACGACTTAGAGGCATAACCGCATGGTGGTTTTGTCGCAAGAAGGGTCATCTTCACACAATCCCATGTAATGAACAAGAATGGGATAAAGAGAGTTGGCTTACAATCGCCACTTCACACAGTACATAAATAAGTTCATACATCATTCAAAATACACTCATAGACCGACTACGGTCAAATCCAAATGAAAAGAAGATAACCCCAAATGCTAGATCCCCGATCGTCCCGACTGGGCTCCACTACTGATCATCTGGAAACGAAACATAGTAACGACCAAGGTCCTCATCAAACTCCCACTTCAGCTCAGTTGCGCCACTTGCGCTGGTTTCCTCGGCACCTGCATCTGTTTTTGGTAGAATCTGTGAGCCACGGGGACTCAGCAATCTCACACCCGCGAGATCAAGACTATTTAAGCTTGTAGGTAGGAAAGTGGTAATATGGTGGAGCTGCAGCAAGCACTAAGCATATATGGTGGCTAACATACGCAAGTAAGAGCGAGAAGAGAAGCAACGCATCGGTCGAGAAGCTAGAAGTGATCAAGAAGTGATCCTGAAACTACTTACGTTCATCCATAACCCAAACAGTGTTCACTTCCCGGACTCCGCTGAGAAGAGACCATCACGGCTACACACACGGTTTATGCATTTTAATGAAGTCAAGTGTCAAGTTTTCTACAACCGGACATTAACAAATTCCCATCTGCCTCATAACCGCGGGCACGGATTTCGAAAGATAATATACCCTGCAGGGGTGTCCCAACTTAGCCCATCACAAGCTCTCATGGTCAAGGAAGGATTTACCTTCTCCCGGGAAGACCCGATCAGTCTCGGAATCCCGGTTTGCAAGACATTTCGACAATGGTAAAACAAGACCAGCAAAGCCACCCGACTGTGCCGACAAATCCCGATAGGAGCTGCACATATCTTGTTCTCAGGGCACACCGGATTGTCCAAACTTCCGATAGGCCATCCCAGAGTTGCCCCTGGTGGCCACCGACGGCTGACAGGTTGGACCAACACTCACGACGAGCACTGGCCCAGGGGGAGGGGGGTAAATAAAGATGACCCTCGGGCTCGCGAAAACCCGAGGGAAAAAGGCTTAGGTGGCAAATGGTAAAACCAAGGTTGGGCCTTGCTAGAGGAGTTTTATTCAAAGTGAACTGTCAAGGGGGTCCCATAAATCACCCAACCGCGTAAGGAACGCAAAATCAAGGAACATAACACCGGTATGACGGAAACTAGGGCGGCAAGAGTGGAACAAAACACCAGGCATAAGGCCGAGCCTTCCACCCTTTACTAGGTATATAGGTGCATTAATTTAAACACGAGATATTGTGATATCCCAAAATATCCATGTTCCATCAAGGAACAAACTTCATCTTCATCTGCAACTAGCAACGCTATAAGAGGGGCTGAGCGAAAGCGGTGACATAGCCAAACAATGGTTTGCTAGGAAAGGATGGTTAGAGGCTTGACATGGCAATGTGGGAGGCATGATAAACAAGTGGTAGGTAGAGCTAACATAACGATAGAGCGAGCAACTAGCAAAGCAAAGATAGAAGTGATATCGAGGGTATGGTCATCTTGCCTGCAAGGTTCTCAGAGTTATCGAAGGCTTGATCCTCGTTAGCGTACTCAACAGGTTCCTCGTGCACGTACTCGTCTCCCGGCTCTACCCAAAGCAAGAACACAAGCAATGGAACCACGATAAATCACGGTGCAATGCACAAGCAACATGATGCAAAACATGGCATGATATGCGAGATGTGATATGTAATGCGTATGCGTGCTTCAGAAGGGAAATGATGAACAAGGCATCAAATTGGCAAACCAAGTATGCCGCTGGAAAGATGAGATGATTTCGGTTGAAATCGATATAAAGATCACCGGAATCGGATGCACAGTTTGCAAATGGCAAGCAAAACAAGAATGACACAAATCTGCGATTAACAGCACGATGCTACTTAGCATGCAACAAGAAACTATGCTACAGTACCCCAACGTAAAAACAAAGCATATGGCAGTGATCTACAGGAGATGCTTGACAAAATAGGAACACCGAGCTACTAAATCACACAATAGCAGGTTCAAACAAGCATGACAAAAGTGCAAAAGATATCAGCTTGGACATGGCATAAACATCATCAGGTAGCAATGTTCAGAGCAAGCAATCAACATGCTACAGGAAATTATAATATCAAAACAAGACATGGCATGATTCTACTCAAAGCATAGAACAAAAGTCCCTTACTAACCATGAGCCAAAGAGGATTAGAAGATATGATGGCACCCATGTAAACATAACAAGTTTCGTTAACAGATTCAGCAAACAGAGCATGGCATTAACAGCACCATGAAGGCATCTTTGCGAGCTTGATTCACTCACCACAAGTCATTTCATGGCAATATAAGCATAGAACCAGCAAGAATACATGTTTATGAAACTAACATGGCAAGAACAAGTTCATATCATGCAAGGATCAACTACAACAACCTTGGCAAAATTGAATAACATGTAAACAATCTGCCAGGAAACATTTTATAGCAAAAGTAGAGCAAGAAAATGACATGCTAGACCACTCCATAATTGCAAATAGGGGCATGGATGGATAGATCATAACCATATGTTCAAAACATCCTTACTTAAGTATCTCAAAATATGCATGGATCTCTCTGTAGCATCAACTCTACATGGCATAAAAATAAGAGCAGAACAGGGACTGAAATCAGCAACATCACGAAGCCTAGTTTGCATGCTTGTGCTAGTCACCACATTGATCACAAAAATACATGGTAAGCACCTCTGTAAATATGGCACGGCCTAGAACAAAACACCTATAGAGCTCATGCCCATAAGATGCACACAATAAATGTAGTAAAAATGACAAATGCACACATTCTGTTAAGAATCAGAAACTAACATTATATAACACTCTTGCATCAGAGATTTGGGCATCTAAATGACCTAAAATGAACATGGCCCAATGGAACAAAATGAAGAGCACAACACAACCTGATGAACATTTCGATATATCATATGCATGAAACGGATCTACGGATGAGGATATATGGCGCAATGAATATGGCATAAAAATAATGCAGACTTGGCGAAAAAAATGAGGTCAACCTCTAGGGTTCCAGATCTGGATCGGGCTCGCGTGGATCGAGGCAGGCCGGCGGTGGCTCGCCGGAGTTGGTGCGAGAGGAGGCCGGAGACGGGGTCGGGGCCGGCCGGGGCGCCCGGATCCGGCCGGGGGCGCGATCGGCGGCGAGGACCGCGGCGGGGAGGCAACGGGGCGCGGCGGCCGGGGCACGCGTCGGCGGCGATGAGCGGGGCGGCGGCCGGCGGCTGTGACACTCCAAAATTTTTATTTGGTTTTTATCAAAAACTTTGTGGTTTTTGAGGAGAGGCTATTTAAAATTTTTCTTTTTCAGAAAAACCTTCCACTTAAAAAAACTTCCTTTTGCTTTGGCAAGGATATTATTTTTTTCAAACTTTGGTGTCTGATCTTTTGAAACTTCTTCTCTGTTGGTTCTCTCTCAAATTTATTTTTGGGAGTTTAAATTGTTTTCTTTTAAAATAAAACTCTATGAAAATTTGGGGATTTTCATATCTTGGAACCACCCTTGACTTTGCATTGTTCCCATGTGGTAAAACCCCTCCAAAACCTCCCCTACACCTTGTGATCAACCTAAGTCCTCTGTCCCAACTAATCCAAACAAGTTTTGGATTTTATTCTAATTATTTTCCCTCTCAAATCAATTCTGAAAATTATTTGGAGCCTGAGGGATTTTCAAAGCAAGTGCCCTATTGCATTTGAGTTTTGACCTCAAACCAACTCTCCTGGATAGTCCTTTGTACCCACAACCCAGAACCATCTTGATCCACTCCTCCTCTTTTCAAAATTTTCAAAATTCAGTCTCTGCAAGTTTGGACCAGATTTGCCAAATTTGATGAAATTCATATCTACACTTCCCCAAAAATTCCACCAAAATTCAGGCAGCCTACTTGAGCAATGAGAAGCCACTCCACCAAGTTTCAGCTCAAGGAAAAATCCCTAGATGCCAATTTCATTCTGTCGAACACCTTGCATGCACTGCTGCTGTTCAAAATTCAGAGAAGTTCAGTTTCAGTGTCGTTTGCGTTCGTCAGTTCCTCTCACGCGTAGACAGTCCACTTGGCACGTTCCTCGCAGCCTCTCCCTCCTGTCCGGAGCTTCACACGCGTGCGTGGAGCCTTCCTGGCGTCGGTAGCAGCGAGCCTCGCCGGCGTTGGGAGCTTCTGCGATGGCTGCACCTCCCGTGGCGGCCAACAAGGGCCCGAGCCCTCTCGCCACGCCACCCGGCGCCGCCCAAAGCCCCTTGGCTCTCCGCGTGTCCCTGCCGTGCCAGCGCACGCCCGTGGCACCGTCGCCATGGCCCATCAAGCACGGAACGTGCTCCCTGCCGCCGACGTGCCGCGCCACCCCCGTTCCGTCGAGCTCACCCTCAGCACCAAGTCCCAGCCCGTTTAGCGCCTAAATGGGACCGGTGGACCTCAACGACGAAGCCCTAGCCCCTAATCCCCCTGCACATCCCCGGCACCACCGTAAACACTCGTCGGAGATCCCCGTTCACGGCAACCGCCTCGGGCTGCCTATAAAAAGGGCCCCCGAGCTCACCCTCGTGCACGCCTCATCCCCACTCCTCACCAACGCCACGCCAGGCCACTAGGGAGACCCAGAGGAGGTCTTCCCCCCCAACTCCGGCCGCCCCGATCCGCCTCGGCCGCCACCTCGATTCGCTCCGGTGAGGCCACCTCCGGCGCCCAAACCCCGTCCGTTACCCTCTCTAGCTACCAGGAGCCTAACCCGCTCGTTAATTTGATCTCTGCAGCTCTCTCCGACGAGTTCCTCGACCACCCGAGCCGCCGTCCGCCGGAGCAAAGCTCGCCGTCGACGTGGTACTCGCCGGCGACCACCACCACCACCAACCGACGCGGAATGGCGCACTGAGCACTGAGGTACCCTCCGATCCCCCTACCTCGCCGTGGATCGCCGCCGGCGACCACCGCGGCTCTCGGGCGCCGACGAGCTTCGCTCCCCCCCTTTTTGAAATTCAAACCTGACGCGTGGGACCCCACCGTCAGCCTCTCTGGTCTCTCTGTTGAAACGTTTTCTGGAAGCGCCTTCGGGCAAAGTACGTTTTCCCTTTGGGCTGGCGTAAGTTTCTGCCGAAGCGTTTTCTGTTTTTATAAGCTAGCCCCTGGAAATCTTCTGTTTCATTACAGATTAGTCCCTGGGCAAAAACCCTTATAACTTTTAAGCAGAAAAGTATTTTTGGTTGATTCTTTTTTTGTTCTCTTCAAAATTTTGTCTAGTTTTTTATCAGATTTATTTGAAAAATATTTGGTATAATTTCTGTACACTCCTTGGTATTTACGGTAGCGCATATATTCTCTTTATACCGTAGATACCGAAGGAGGTGACGGAGCCGCGAACTTCACCGAGCTAGGCTCCGACTACTCTGAACCAGGCAAGCATGTTTGAACTTTTGATATGATGAGTGTCTTGGCATGTTTTGCATTTAGTTAGTTTCATGGCATGTTGAGAAGCATATCGATGAATGTTATTTTATGCGATAATGAGGTAAGTGAGTTCGATGATCCATAAGTGGATGGATGTGAGTATGAATGGCCATGTGTTGGCATGAGGATGGGTAAGATGGCAGTGTCGTAGCATGCCAGTCTTGTGCCAGACTATGTGACTTCAGTGTCAAACCGTATCGGTCCAGTTCCTTTCATTTCCTTCCCTGTACTACCACATGTTTTCCGCAAGGAATATGGTTTAGTAAGTTGCAAACCGCTTTTCTGGTACACACCAAAAGGAGAGGCCGTGATGATGGTTCCATGGCCCTGGATTAAAGCCAGTCATCCGGTCAGGGGGCATGGGTGTTTCCGGTTGGGACCGAGAGGGGGGCACCCCTTAGAGCGCGCGTATATAAATTTGATCCCATGCTATTCGAGATTGTGATCTCCCCGTCTCAAAAGTTTTTCTTGGACGATGTCTAGGGTGATTCCTAGCATCGAGAGGTAGGATGGGTGTGTACTGGTTAGCTGTGTTTTCTTCCGAAATACCGTAAACGGAACTAGTCCTTCGTGACTACGAAAATCCGTTGGCTGTGGGAATAATTTTGTACAAACTCTGCAGAGTCATATATTTCCTCCAAATCATCTATTCCATGTCCTAGATCGATATTATCTTATCCTAATCAAATGTCAGTTTTGATGACAGAGACTCCGGTGATTCGCATGAGTGCTAGTTCCGGTTAATTGAATATTCCTGTGGATGGACTAACCCATTTATTTTAATGAATTAAATGTTTATTATGAGTATTATTTACTTGTGAATCAAAGCCCGTTCTGTGATGTCGCCCCGACGTCCGACTGTGGCATTTCTTTTAAAGCCCTTTCTGTGATGTCGTCCCGACGTCCGACTGTGGCATTTCTTTTAAAGCCCTTTCTGTGATGTCGCCCTGACGTCCGACTGTGGCATTTCTTTTAAAGCCCTTTCTGTGATGTCGTCCCGTCGTCCGACTGTGGCATTTCTTTTAAAGCCCTTTCTGTGATATCGTCCC
>NC_041381.1:496499596-496514514 GCF_002162155.2 Triticum dicoccoides
TGTGGCATTTCTTTTAAAGCCCTTTCTGTGATGTCGTCCCGACGTCCGACTGTGGCATTTCTTTTAAAGCCCTTTCTGTGATATCGCCCCGACGTCCGACTGTGGTATTTCTTTTAAAGCCCTTTCTGTGATGTCGCCCCGACGTCCGACTGTGGCATTTCTTTTAAAGCCCTTTCTGTGATGTCGCCCCGACGTCCGACTGTGGTATTTCTTTTAAAGCCCTTTATGTGGTGTCGCTAAGACGCCCGACTGCGGCACCATTTTCCTTATATTTATTTGTTCACCTTTCGAGGCGTCGCTTCAGACACCCGATCGGTAATTATTTATGTTCTGTTGGGATTTCAGGCGGACTACCGCCGTTTCCCTTTTACTTACCTTGTTATGCTAATTTTTGAAAATGTACATTGGTGAATTTATT
Source organism: Triticum dicoccoides (assembly GCF_002162155.2). Lineage (NCBI taxonomy): Eukaryota > Viridiplantae > Streptophyta > Magnoliopsida > Poales > Poaceae > Triticum > Triticum dicoccoides. The sequence continues at coordinate 496,500,015 of NC_041381.1, forward strand.
CATGTCGCATCCATGCATGCATTTGTTATATCTTACGTCCGAACTGTCTTGCGAGTACTTTCAAAGTACTCACTGGCTTGTTGATTTGGCCAGATGCTGACGAAGGCGATCTCATGGATGAAGAGTTTGATAGCGATTCCGACACTTAGAGGAGTCCCAGTCAGTCTCGTGCGACCCTGGATTTGGTCACTGTTTTATATCCGCTTCCGCTACCAAATAAATTCATCGAGCCTCACCTCGACGCTCGATGAGATGATAGACTTAGAGTCTTGTATTTCTCTCCCTGCTGTGTTTTTCCACCACCGCCCTATCCTCGAGTCAGTAGTATGCCTCCACACCACTGTGACATGTCCGCCATTATGTATAATTATTGGCGTGCTTGTAATAATTTGGTTGAGCAACCATAGTTCGACCCTGTAATATATTTTTTATATATTTTTTTGCTACTGGCTTATTGTATCAAAATTGTCTACCAGTGAGGAGGATTTTTCTCATACTGGACTCAAAAGATTGGTTTCTCAATAAATATTTTATTGGAAAACCGGTCGTGACAAGCTTGGTACCAGAGCCAGGCTGACTGTAGGAAGCCACTAGGTGCGATCGCTAATTAGTTATTAGCATGATAGAGCTAATTTATATTTTTGCAATTGTAGTCATTTTCTGTCAGTCAGCATAAATTTATGATCTGACCCTGCAGAATTTTTGCCTACTTTTGTAGATGGCTGACAACAGCTGCGAGTCTCAGACCTTCGCCAACGTGCCCGATGGGTTCGTCAAGCTTCTTCCTTTCATCGTTCAGGTCGCGATGGGGCCATCTGTGCGCCCAGTCTTCACACTCTGCCAGCACCGAGTCAACGACAGTCTGACCATGCACCAGGCCGCGGTGCAGTTCAAGGGAGGGCGTGGTGAGTTACGCCGCTTCCGGTTCGTGGGAAGAGCCATGCCTACGGAGAGGCATGCTATGCAGATGGCAGCCCGTGAGGCGATAGCTCGTCTCAGGGATGTCCTTCCCATGATGAAGACTCGTCGTTACCGTTATCTTCCGTGCCATGTGCCTTACACCTGTCACTACGCATACTCCTGCCCCAAAGGAGAACGAGACGAGGCTTTTGAGATGCTCATTGAGTATCTCCGGGCCCTGGAGGCAACCTTCGACAACCTGGTGGACGACTTCGTAGCTACCCGCATGGACTCAGTCCATGGCTGTGCTGCCAACAGGAGGGAGCTCCTACCCATCGCACCGCCACTGACTTTGGTCTCGTCCTCAGCATCTTTTACGCCTACTCGTCGCCTGCCTTCTACCGAAGAATTCAACCAAGTCATTGCACCCACTCTAGCGCGCACTGCACCACCCTTCGCGCCCACTCCTGTACGTGTTGCTCTGCCCCTGGCAACCGCTCCATCCACTCTGCGCAACACTACGCGCATGGAGCCCATTAGCGAGGAGGAAGTTGAGTCCCCAACCTCGCTACGCCTCGCCCTCGGCAGGGCAAAGGAGGTCGTCAACATCTCTGCCTGAGTACGCCTAGCTGCCATGTATTGCACCGCTTTGTAAGATATGTACGTAGGTTGTGAGAAGTAGCCTGTTTGCGCATCATGTAGGATCTGGAGAAGTGCACTAGCCTAAATAACATGTCAGGATTATGTACGCATATCCTGAGTGATGTATTGTATAATTACCGCCCGCGTGTAAGATATGTAATGAGCAGTCCTTCTCCGTGCGCAAGTCGATTTTTTTTCTTAAGTAAGCCGAGTTATTTAATTCTATCTTCCAGCTTTATGCATTTATGGTTTTGTTTTGCGACTCTTTCCTCTTTTCTTATGAGTTTTACAAAAATACATCCCCAGAGTGAAAAATGTCTCGTCCTTGGACACGCTCCATGCCAACTCCACCAGAGGAAAATTATGATACACAACCCAGCAACGAGTTCACTCAGGGACAGTCAAGCCAACAGGGCAGTGAATCGGCACTTTCACAAATGTGCCGCCTTTATGAGCAGAGTCAGCAACAACATCGTGAGATGATGAACCAAGTCATCAACATGGGGAATCATCATGGACAGTATCAGCAGCATTCCAAGTTATCTGAGCTACAGAAGACACGTCCTCAAACATTTTCTCACACTGACAAGCCTCTTGAAGCCGAGGACTGGCTTCGAGATATGGAGAGGAAATTAATTATTGCAAAATGTTTAGATCTCAAGAAAGTACTATATGCTCCACACTATCTCACAGGAGCAGCCGCATCGTGGTGGGAGAATTTTCTGCACATGCATCCCAACGAAAATGACATAACCTGGGATGATTTCAAGTTAGGTTTCCGTGGTGCACATATTCCTAAGAGTATTATGAAAATCAAGAAGAGAGAATTCGATGACCTCAAACAAAGGAACATGACAGTGTCAGATTACAGCAGTCAATTTACCCTATTGTCCCGCTATGCCAATGAAGAACGTATGACTGAAAGCAAGAAGATGGAGAAATTCCTTGACGGTCTGGGGCCCGCGCTTAAATGCCAACTGGTCGTGCACACTTTTCCTGATTTTAAAACACTGGTGGACAAAGCCATTACTCTGGAAAATGAGAGACGCAGTCTGGAAGATATCCGCAAGCGAAAAAGGGACCAGACTAATCACGCTCGCAATCACCGAAGCAAGACAGATTTTCAAAAGGGTGGGACACACAAATTCTCATCCAATGTCTCACGCCCAATCAAGAATTTTCATGCAAGGGACAAGGAATTCACCTATCGCCCCGGCGTTACTTGTTACGCTTGTGGAGAAGAAGGGCACTATGCCAAATAGTGCCCCAAGCCAAGGAGTTCAACCCCAAAGCCGAACAACGGCGGCAATAATTCAGCGCCCAAGCGAAACAATTTCAATCCCAACAATAACCACAGGAAGGGTCATCTGAACCATGTAACCAAAGAGGAGGCACAAAATGCTCCGGATATCGTACTCGGTACGTTTCCTATCAACACAATACCTGCAATGGTTTTGTTTGATTCTGGAGCCTCTCACTCTTTCATTTTGAAAAGTTTTGCTTTGCAAAATAATTTTTCGATGCTTCCTTTGGAGAAATCCATGACCATCAAGTCCCCTGGGATTCAGCAAGTTACTCAGAATTACTGTCAGAATGTGGTCATTGAGTTCGAAGGATTGGAGTTTCACGCAAATCTTATTGTATTGGAAAATACAGGACTGGATGTCTTCCTAGGGATGGATTGGCTAACCACCAATAAGGGTTTTATCGACTGTTTCAACAGGACCGTAATTCTCACACACCACCAAGGGAAGACAATAAGAGTATCAGCCAAGGAAGGAAAAATACCCCGGCAACCGAGATTAAATAAGGTGGACGTTTCTGAGCTAAACAAGGTTCCAGTAGTGTGTGAATTTCCAGATGTATTCCCTGAAGAGCTGCCAGGCATGCCACCAGACCGAGAAATAGAATTCCGCATTGAGCTAGCACCAGGAACCACCCCCATATACAAGAAACCATACAGAATGGCACCATCCGAGTTGATCGAGTTGAAGAAGCAAATAAAGGAATTACTGGAAAAAGGATACATTCGAGCCAGCTCCTCACCTTGGGGATCACCAATTTTATTTGCCAAAAGAAGGATGGAATGCTGAGATTGTGTATTGACTATCGAGCACTTAACATGGTCACAATTAAAAACAAATACCCGATGCCAAGGATTAACGATTTGTTTGATCAACTTGCTCAGGCCAAGGTATTCTCAAAAATTGACTTAAGATCAGGATACCATCAATTGAAGGTACGAACGGAAGATATCCCCAAAACAGCCTTCACCTCCAGATATGGACTCTACGAGTTCACAGTGATGCCATTTGGATTAACTAATGCCCCAGCATATTTTGTTCACCTCATGAACAAAGTATTCATGAAGTTTATGGACAAGTTCGTCGTGGTATTCATCGACGATATTCTGGTATACTCCAAGACACCAGAAGAGCATGCAGAACATCTCAGGATTGTGCTAGGAGAGCTAAGAAAACACCAATTGTATGCCAAGTTCAGCAAGTGCGAATTTTGGCTAAGACAAGTAGGCTTTCTAGGCCACGTGCTGACTCAAGACGGTATCGCAGTGGACCCAGAGAAAGTCAAGGCCGTACTTGGCTGGAAGTCACCGGCCAGCGTAACGGACATACAGAGTTTCTTGGGAATGGCAGGATATTACCGCAGATTTATTGAAGGATTTTCCACCATAGCCAAGCCTATGACACAGTTGCTCAAGAAAGATAAGAAGTTTGAATGGACAGAAGCCTGCGAGAAAAGTTTCCAAGAGCTAAAGTGGAAGTTAACAACAACACCGGTATTAATTGTACCCGACATACACAAGAATTTTGAAGTATATTGTGACGCGTCCAGAAAGGGTCTCGGATGCGTGTTGATGCAAGAAGGCAAGGTTGTCGCCTACGCTTCAAGGCAACTTCGCAAGCATGAGGAAAATTATCCCACTCATTACTTAGAAATGGCAGCAGTTATTCATGCACTCAAGGAATGGAGGCATTTCTTACTTGGGAATCGATGTGAAATATATACGGATCACAAAAGTCTCAAATATATTTTCACGCAGCCAGAACTAAATTTACGGCAACGACGCTGGTTGGAATTAGTAAAGGATTATGATGTTGGTATCCATTACCATCCAGGGAAAGCAAATGTAGTGGCCGATGCCCTGAGTCGGAACCCCAGCTCCGACGGAAACTATCTGCACAGCTTGAGGCCCGAATTCCATCAAGAATTTGCCAAGCTCAACTTGATAATGGTAGCAGAAGGCACCATATCAAACTTGGAAATACAACCCAACCTTGTGGAGAAAATTAAAGAAGCTCAGCCCGGTCACCCCAACATTGAAGGAGTTAAAAGAAAGTTGAGTATGGGCAAGGCCTCGGAATTCGTCATAGACAATGAAGGAATATTATGGTACGGAGAAAGGCTATGCGTGCCAAACATAGACGACCTTATACAGCAAATTTTAGCTGAAGCACACACCACTCCATATTCGATCCACCCTGGAGGAACCAAAATGTATAAGGATATTCAGGAAAGATTTTGGTGGCACGGTATGAAGAGGGACATAGCCGCCTTCATTGCATGTTGCGACTCATGTCAACGCATAAAAGCTGAACATCAGAGACCAGCCGGACTACTGCAACCTAACAAAATACCTGAGTGGAAATGGGATGAAATAGGGATGGATTTTATTGTCGGACTACCTCGGTCACGACACGGGAATGATGCCATATGGGTCATCACTGACAGGTTGACCAAAGTGGCACACTTTATTCCAGTAAAGACGACCTACAACACTCAGAGGCTTGCCAGGATTTATCTCTCCCGCATAGTTTGTCTGCACGGTGTCCCGAAGACTATAATATCCGACAGAGGCACTCAGTTCGTCTCAAGATTTTGGGAGCATTTACAACAGGCTCTGGGAACCCAACTAGCCTTCAGTACCGCATACCACCCACAGACTGATGGACAAACGGAACGCGTAAACCAGGTTTTAGAAGACATGCTGAGAGCATGTGTCCTCACATATGGAACCAGTTGGGAAGAAAGCCTGCCATATGCCGAGTTCGCGTATCTCTACTCCTAATGACTGAGTTGGTAGGATTGCGTCCACGGTTTATTTTCGTCAGGTTTATTTTCGTCTGGTTTATTTTTGTTTGGTTTAATTTGGTCTCTCCTTCCATCATCATATCCTCACGTTGATTTTTTTCACCCTCCCAATAAAAACTTTCTTAACATTTACAAACTTTCCCAATAAAAACTTTCTTAACATTTACAAACTTTCCTAACCAGACACCATCACAAACAGGCAGGTACAGAAATCACATTACAAACATTAAAACCCTATTTTCATGAAAATCAATTCAAAATCCTAACTTTCCTAACGCATCGATTCTTACCTTTCCTATGTACCTCATTGGTGCCCCATCGATGCCCCCTCCCACCAAATGTAAGTTCTTTCATCCCCTCGCATGATCCCCTCGAACCACCGTCAAAGTAAGGAAACACCCAGCGCCTTTGTTCCAAATCATGCCATTTTAGTCAACGCCAAGCTGCTCATGGCCGGGGACGCCGTCGTCTTCATGCGCCGCGCCGACGGGGAGTTGCTCGCCGGGATCCGCCGCGCGCCCAGGTACCCCGCCGTCTCCCAGCAGGCGTCCGAGGGCGCCGAGCGCCGGCCACGCAACGCGCGCGTGGGTCCCGCCCGAGGAGGTGGACGAGGCCGTGCGGCTCGCGGCAGAGGGCACGCTCTTCACCGTCACCTACTACCCGCGCCAGGGCGCCGGGGAGTTCGTCGTGCCCAAGCAGGAGGTGGAGGACGCGCTGATCGGCGCCTGGGCACCCGGCGTGCAGGTGCGCATGAAGTTCCTCGACGCCGAGGAGCGTCGCTCCGAGTGGAACAACGGCACCGTCAAGGCCGTCGAGTCGTCGACCCCTCCATCTGGCGCATGCTCGAGGTACATCTTGCGTCCATACATCCATCTCTCCAGTCAATCCATCCGATCATTGCGATAATTGTCTGGTTGATCGATGGAGTCCACCTCTGTTTGGTTCAGGCATGCTTGCTTCAATTTGTTTGCTCTGCCATTCAGTATGGAGTAGCCCTAGATGTTCACCATGCTAGCGACTCGCCCGTCAAACCGCAGAGATCCCTCGCATGGAGTAGCCCTAGATGTTCTAGGCCACCACCGCCAATCCGGCGAGCCTACGCTGCGACCGTTCATGGCGCCTGGGGGCAATGAACTGGCATTGCGGTCATGGAGGGGAGGCTCAGGAGCAGGGCGATGCTGGCTGGTAGAGGAATTCGAAGGAGCCAGGCCACCCTGGCGATCACCTTGACTGCTGCGTCGTGCACCAACTAACGGCAGTGTCCGCGGTGGTGAAGAAGCATACACGGCGAGGCTAATATAAGGTATACCTTGGAGGACGCAACCCCCTGTCGTCAACACGTCATGGCCCGAATCGCCTGGAGGCCTCAACCCCTGCCTGTGCTCCAGATTCACAGTGTGTCCTGACAAACGAGGCGGCAATCTCTGAATTGAATAATTGATCGTTCATCCCGTTCTACCGCTGATTCGCTCGGCGCCACCTCTGTGGTACTCTTGACTGCTTTCACATATCCCCACAAGGTATAGTACGTGGTATCCCACCCCATGTCATGTAATTGCATTCTGAAGCAATTAGTACATAGGAGTCAACCCATAGGACAAGGAGGACCCGGTTATAGATTTTTTTAAGGGAGGGTGTGCCGTATACGGGAGCATATCTGTTAGTTTGTATCCTATGTTTAACAATTTCGGAAATTTTTGTAGTATAAAAATCTCAATAGTGAGGATACATTGCTGAACGTGATGTGATGTATATGATTTAGTTTATCATTAGTTGTTCTCCTTGCCACTACCCACTAAATTTCAGATCCGCCTTCAACTTCTAATGGTAAATATTCAATTAATTTTAGTCGGCTCAAAAGGCTTCAAGCTTCTTTGTCCATTATTTCCTGTTCAACTTTAAGAAACCTTTCAGTTTGTTTTGTTTCACTTACTTTACTATTCCTTCTTGATAAACTCACCAGGTACTGTATATATCTCTCCCTGGTCACAGTGGGATGGCTAATAATTTCATGCACAACACCACAATAGCAGATATTCGGAGATTTGGAATTGTTTTGCTGTTTTCTTTCTATGAAAGATAAGCATGAATGCAGCGATGGCAAACCTAAACATCGTTGCCAATTTTCTATTTCACAGAATAGGATGAATGTCACGGCAGCAGCTGCAAACTCCAAGAACGTTATTGTCATGGGGGGCACCAGTTTCAATTGTCTCTTCTTGCAAGCTCCTTGTCAATGAGAGGCACAAGGTCAGTCTGTACTCTGTAGATACATTTGTGATGCAGTGATTCTTCTCTTATGCTAACTAATACATTGATTATGTCCTATGATTCTCTAGGAGCACTAAGAAATTATATGTTTTCTTAAGGGTCACATCACACGAGGAAACTCTCACCCACAGCCATGAAATTTCCAATTGAATCAAATGCAAATTATACATAGTGCTCTTCCAAGCCACAGTTCAACCCCCACTTCTTGCCGCTCGCCTTCAGCCCCAGCAAGACGATTAAATATTTTACCTCAATCCATATATCAGATCTCGTGCTCAAGAAGATGATGGTGAAGAGCATGATAATGATCCAAATGTATGTTAACAATTGGTCCAGTTTAGAAATCTAAACAGGAAAGCTGAGGGGCCATTTAGTTTATACCCAGGCCCACCTCGCCAGAGATGGTGCGTGCAGATATTTTGGCGAACGATTCCCCTGCCCCTGTTTCGCCTGTCCGTGGACGCAGAATGAAAGCAGCGACCAGTTTTTTTTGGCATGACTCCTATAATTGGGTTTCAATCCAAACAGTACCCAGTCAATGCCGAACTTCTTACTCAATATGACTCCTCAGGTTTCATTTGTTGGGGAGGCAGACAGAAACAACTATAACTAATATTTTTTCTTTTCACTCACAATAATATTGTCATCAGATACAATTGCTATCAGGTTAGTGTTTTGTGAGCTTTCATCATGTCCCTTTATGGAACTTTTAAATGTTGATTATCATTTATCACTGCTGCTACTTTATGCAGAGTATTGATGTTTGTATTGAAGGAAGTCCAAAAGTCTTATCGATGCAGGCAAGACACTTGATATGACAAATTTCAAGTGGAAACGAACAAATATTATGCTTGTTCATCGCTTGATGTCTACCCTGACTATTCTTTCATTTGAAACTCGCTAATAACAAGTTTTTACTCTGCTGTTAAAACTGATGTTGCTAATTCGGTTCATAAAATTATTGTCGTTATAATTTGGCGATGTAATACTTTGCCATAAGCCAATATCAAATTATGAAGCATTGCTATAACTTCCAACGTGGTGCTAGAGCATTATATATGAATGTACTTAGTTAAAGGCCATCCAAAGATACACATTTGCAAGGAAACTGCACAATGTCAATACGAATATGAAACATAATTGGATAAATAACTTTGAAATCTGATCTTTTTCTGATGATAACACAACTTACGCTGATTTCCATAATGAACAGAGAATAGAAAAAGTGTTGTTGCGGCCATGACTTGAATAACAAACCAAATTCACAAGGTCGGTACTGGACTATTGGTAATATATATTCTTTTGGCAGGGATTTAGAAATACTTCACATCTCTTTTTAGTGGATTTTGTGATAGGAGTGAGAGTTGAGAGTGAGCGGGTTGGAGGCTGTGGTTGATTTGTTCAGTTACGAATGTGAGAGGAATATTTTCCCTACTTAAGAAAAAGTGGCAAATTGGATAAGGCAGTCATATTTTTTTGATCAGGTCATACAATATATTTTTTAGGATAGAAGGGTAAATGCATTAGTTTGTTGTTTTAATAGTTAATAACAGACGCGGTGGCGTATTAGTTGCATCCCCAACAACAGCCATCATATTTTTGTTTTGTGGTAATGCATGACATTCAACTGTATGTTACAACATGGCAATGCCTCATGAGACATCGAATTTGCCTTCTTTGCTTGGGGTCGTCATGGGCGGCGCACGCCTCCTCCGCCTTGATGGTCGTGGCGGATCGGCACGAACACGGGAGGAGGGGATCATGGCGGAGAGCAAGCGGTTGGTGGGGGCACTCCTCCTTGGTGGTCCGTGGGGAAGTATGGTATGAAGGGAAGAGGGCGCCAGGACGAAAGTGAGGTGAGTCTCATCCGGTTATAAAGTAGAGGGCTCCAGCGAGAAATATTAGGCTATGGTGGGAAACTGAGCTGGAAGGAGAGAGGGTCCGACATGAGGGAAGGGTGCCTCATGGTGTGGGGTTTTGTGTTGTGTTGGGACCGCGTGTTGGAAATAACATGGCGGATAGTTCGGACAACGACATTGCTCCCCATATATGAGATGGATTTGGGGCAGCCTGTACTAAACCCGAAAGCCCGGCCCGAATGCTGTTTTTTAGTACGCGCACGTGCAAGCCCAGCCCGAAGCCCGAAAGCCCGGCCTGAAATACAGAAAAATTGAAGCTCGAGCCCGGCCCGAATTATCTTTCGGGCTGCAAAACAAAGCCCGAGCCTGGCCTGAATGTCAAGCCCGACCTGGCCCGGCCCGGGTCGTCGGGCCGGGCTGCCCATGCCCGGGTTTAGCCCGGACTGTCCAGTCGGTTGAGTTTTGAGACCGTTGGGCGCCCATTTGAAGTCCGAACATGCCCGGACGTACGAGGAAGAAATGAGCTTCGACCATAGAGGTGACCTTAACCATTTATTTGATTCATTTATATACATTATAGCCCGTAGCTCTATGACCTTAATCATTTATTTGATTCATTTATATACATTATAGCCCGTAGCAACGCACGGGCATTCTACTAGTAACAATAGCTACCAGGCCAGCCTACAAATGGCACCATTTGAGGCCTTATACGGACGAAGGTGTCGAACCCCGTTAAATTGGTCAGAGACCGGGGACAGCCGCATCTTCAGACCAGACATGCTCAGAGAAGCCGAGGAAAAGGTCAAGCTAATCAGAGACCGACTTAAGACCGCTCAAAGTCGACAGAAGAGTTATTATGATCAGAAACATCGTAGGGTCAGCTTCGAACCCGGTGAGTTCGTATACCTGAGAGTGTCCCCGATGAGAGGATTGCAACGGTTTAAGATTAAAGGAAAGTTAGCACCAAGATTCATTGGACCATTCTGCATAGTGGCACGAAGAGGCACTGTAGCCTACCAGCTAGACTTACCCGAAGACTTGTCTGACATTCACGACGTGTTCCACGTCTCTCAATTAAGGAAGTACGTAAGCAACCCAGAGAAACAAGTATCCCATGAAAACATTGATGTGCAGCCAGACCTCACTTATCGAGAACGTCCCGTAAGAATATTAGAGGAATCTAAAAGGAGGACCCGACAGAAGACCATCAAGTTTTTCAAAGTCCAGTGGAGCAATCACACCGACAGTGAAGCAACTTGGGAAAGCGAGGATTTTCTTCGGACAGAGCATCCACACCTATTTAAGGATCAGCTGAAATCTCGGGGACGAGATTTTTCCTAAGGGGGTAGGTGTTGTGACACTCCAAAATTTTTATTTGGTTTTTATCAAAAACTTTGTGGTTTTTGAGGAGAGGCTATTTAAAATTTTTCTTTTTCAGAAAAACCTTCCACTTAAAAAAACTTCCTTTTGCTTTGGAAGGATATAATTTTTTTTCAAACTTTGGTGTTTGATCTTTTGAAACTTCTTCTCTGTTGGTTCTCTCTCAAATTTATTTTTGGGAGTTTAAATTGTTTTCTTTTAAAATAAAACTCTATGAAAATTTGGGGATTTTCATATCTTGGAACCACCCTTGACTTTGCATTGTTCCCATGTGGTAAAACCCCTCCAAAACCTCCCCTACACCTTGTGATCAACCTAAGTCCTCTGTCCCAACTAATCCAAACAAGTTTTGGATTTTATTCTAATTATTTTCCCTCTCAAATCAATTCTGAAAATTATTTGGAGCCTGAGGGATTTTCAAAGCAAGTGCCCTATTGCATTTGAGTTTTGACCTCAAACCAACTCTCCTGGATAGTCCTTTGTACCCACAACCCAGAACCATCTTGATCCACTCCTCCTCTTTTCAAAATTTTCAAAATTCAGTCTCTGCAAGTTTGGACCAGATTTGCCAAATTTGATGAAATTCATATCTACACTTCCCCAAAAATTCCACCAAAATTCAGGCAGCCTACTTGAGCAATGAGAAGCCACTCCACCAAGTTTCAGCTCAAGGAAAAATCCCTAGATGCCAATTTCATTCTGTCGAACACCTTGCATGCACTGCTGCTGTTCAAAATTCAGAGAAGTTCAGTTTCAGTGTCGTTTGCGTTCGTCAGTTCCTCTCACGCGTAGACAGTCCACTTGGCACGTTCCTCGCAGCCTCTCCCTCCTGTCCGGAGCTTCACACGCGTGCGTGGAGCCTTCCTGGCGTCGGTAGCAGCGAGCCTCGCCGGCGTTGGGAGCTTCTGCGATGGCTGCACCTCCCGTGGCGGCCAACAAGGGCCCGAGCCCTCTCGCCACGCCACCCGGCGCCGCCCAAAGCCCCTTGGCTCTCCGCGTGTCCCTGCCGTGCCAGCGCACGCCCGTGGCACCGTCGCCATGGCCCATCAAGCACGGAACGTGCTCCCTGCCGCCGACGTGCCGCGCCACCCCCGTTCCGTCGAGCTCACCCTCAGCACCAAGTCCCAGCCCGTTTAGCGCCTAAATGGGACCGGTGGACCTCAACGACGAAGCCCTAGCCCCTAATCCCCCTGCACATCCCCGGCACCACCGTAAACACTCGTCGGAGATCCCCGTTCACGGCAACCGCCTCGGGCTGCCTATAAAAAGGGCCCCCGAGCTCACCCTCGTGCACGCCTCATCCCCACTCCTCACCAACGCCACGCCAGGCCACTAGGGAGACCCAGAGGAGGTCTTCCCCCCCAACTCCGGCCGCCCCGATCCGCCTCGGCCGCCACCTCGATTCGCTCCGGTGAGGCCACCTCCGGCGCCCAAACCCCGTCCGTTACCCTCTCTAGCTACCAGGAGCCTAACCCCCTCGTCAATTTGATCTCTGCAGCTCTCTCCGACGAGTTCGTCGACCACCCGAGCCGCCGTCCACCGGAGCAAAGCTCGCCGTCGACGTGGTACTCGCTGGCGACCACCACCACCACCAACCGACGCGGAATGGCGCCCTGAGCACGGAGGTACCCTCCGATCCCCCTACCTCGCCGTGGATCGCCGCCGGCGACCACCGCGGCTCTCGGGCGCCGACGAGCTTCGCTCCCCCCCTTTTTGAAATTCAAACCTGACGCGTGGGACCCCACCGTCAGCCTCTCTGCTCTCTCTGTTGAAACGTTTTCTGGAAGCACCTTCGGGCAAAGTACGTTTTCCCTTTGGGCTGGCGTAAGTTTCTGCCGAAGCGTTTTCTGTTTTTATAAGCTAGCCCCTGGAAATCTTCTGTTTCATTACAGATTAGTCCCTGGGCAAAAACCCTTATAACTTTTAAGCAGAAAAGTATTTTTGATTGATTCTTTTTTTGTTCTCTTCAAAATTTTGTCTAGTTTTTTATCAGATTTATTTGAAAAATATTTGGTATACTTTCTGTTCACTCCTTGGTATTTACGATAGCGCATATATTCTCTTTATACCGTAGATACCGAAGGAGGTGACGGAGCCGCGAACTTCACCGAGCTAGGCTCTGACTACTCTGAACCAGGCAAGCATGTTTGAACTTTTGATATGATGAGTGTCTTGGCATGTTTTGCATTTAGTTAGTTTCATGGCATGTTGAGAAGCATATCGATGAATGTTATTTTATGCGATAATGAGGTAAGTGAGTTCGATGATCCATAAGTGGATGGATGTGAGTATGAATGGCCATGTGTTGGCATGAGGATGGGTAAGATGGCAGTGTCGTAGCATGCCAGTCTTGTGCCAGACTATGTGACTTCAGTGTCAAACCGTATCGGTCCAGTTCCTTTCATTTCCTTCCCTGTACTACCACATGTTTTCCGCAAGGAATATGGTTTAGTAAGTTGCAAACCGCTTTTCTGGTACACACCAAAAGGAGAGGCCGTGATGATGGTTCCATGGCCCTGGATTAAAGCCAGTCATCCGGTCAGGGGGCATGGGTGTTTCCGGTTGGGACCGAGAGGGGGGCACCCCTTAGAGCGCGCGTATATAAATTTGATCCCATGCTATTCGAGATTGTGATCTCCCCGTCTCAAACGTTTTTCTTGGACGATGTCTAGGGTGATTCCTAGCATCGAGAGGTAGGATGGGTGTGTACTGGTTAGCTATGTTTTCTTCCGAAATACCATAAACGGAACTAGTCCTTCGTGACTACGGAAATCCGTTGGCTGTGGGAATAATTTTGTACAAACTTTGCAGAGTCATATATTTCCTCCAAATCATCTATTCCATGTCCTAGATCGATATTATCTTATCCTAATCAAATGTCAGTTTTGATGACAGAGACTCCGGTGATTCGCATGAGTGCTAGTTCCGGTTAATTGAATATTCCTGTGGATGGACTACCCCATTTATTTTCATGAATTAAATGTTTATTATGAGTATTATTTACTTGTGAATCAAAGCCCGTTCTGTGATGTCGCCCCGACGTCCGACTGTGGCATTTCTTTTAAAGCCCTTTCTGTGATGTCGTCCCGACGTCCGACTGTGGCATTTCTTTTAAAGCCCTTTCTGTGAAGTCGCCCTGACGTCCGACTGTGGCATTTCTTTTAAAGCCCTTTCTGTGATGTCGTCCCGTCGTCCGACTGTGGCATTTCTTTTAAAGCCCTTTCTGTGATATCGTCCCGACGTCTGACTGTGGCATTTCTTTTAAAGCCCTTTCTGTGATGTCGCCCCGACGTCCGACTGTGGCATTTCTTTTAAAGCCCTTCCTGTGATGTCGT
>NC_041381.1:496514524-496515474 GCF_002162155.2 Triticum dicoccoides
TGTGGCATTTCTTTTAAAGCCCTTTCTGTGATGTCGTCCCGACGTCCGACTGTGGCATTTCTTTTAAAGCCCTTTCTGTGATATCGCCCCGACGTCCGACTGTGGTATTTCTTTTAAAGCCCTTTCTGTGATGTCGCCCCGACGTCCGACTGTGGCATTTCTTTTAAAGCCCTTTCTGTGATGTCGCCCCGACGTCCGACTGTGGTATTTCTTTTAAAGCCCTTTATGTGGTGTCGCTAAGACGCCCGACTGCGGCACCATTTTCCTTATATTTATTTGTTCACCTTTCGAGGCGTCGCTTCAGACACCCGATCGGTAATTATTTATGTTCTGTTGGGATTTCAGGCGGACTACCGCCGTTTCCCTTTTACTTACCTTGTTATGCTAATTTTTGAAAATGTACATTGGTGAATTTATTCATGTCGCATCCATGCATGCATTTGTTATATCTTACGTCCGAACTGTCTTGCGAGTACTTTCAAAGTACTCACTGGCTTGTTGATTTGGCCAGATGCTGACGAAGGCGATCTCATGGATGAAGAGTTTGATAGCGATTCCGACACTTAGAGGAGTCCCAGTCAGTCTCGTGCGACCCTGGATTTGGTCACTGTTTTATATCCGCTTCCGCTACCAAATAAATTCATCGAGCCTCACCTCGACGCTCGATGAGATGATAGACTTAGAGTCTTGTATTTCTCTCCCTGCTGTGTTTTTCCACCACCGCCCTATCCTCGAGTCAGTAGTATGCCTCCACACCACTGTGACATGTCCGCCATTATGTATAATTATTGGCGTGCTTGTAATAATTTGGTTGAGCAACCATAGTTCGACCCTGTAATATATTTTTTATATATTTTTTTGCTACTGGCTTATTGTATCAAAATTGTCTACCAGTGAGGAGGATTTTTCTCATACTGGACTCAAAAGATTGGTTTCTCAATAAATATTTT
>NC_041381.1:496515897-496523100 GCF_002162155.2 Triticum dicoccoides
GCCGCGGGGGCCGGCCTCGGGCCCGGCGGGCTTCGGCGGTGGGAGGCGGCGGTGCGCCACGTGGCACGTCCGGAGTGGCTGGGGCGCGGCGGCGGACGTGTCCGACTCCGCCCGGACATGTCCGAAGGCGGAGAGGGAGCAGGCTAGGGTTTTGGGATCCGGAAATTTTGGAGGGGTGTACATATTTATAGGTAGAGGGAGCTAGGAGACTCCAAATGGGGTGTAGTTTTCGCCCACACGATCGTGATCCGATGACGGAGAGATGGAAGTTACTTAGATGGGTTTTTGGGCTGTTTTGAAGGGGTGTTGGGCTGCAACACACAAGAGGCCTTCGCGGTTACCCGGTTAACCGTTGGAGTATCAAATGACCTCCAAATGGCACGAAACTTGACAGGTGGTCTACCGGTGGTGTACCAAGGCCACTTGGCAAGCCTCGGTCCATTCCGAGAACGTTTAACACCCACTCACAAAAAGACACAAGAGGGGTGCGCCGGTGCATGTAGGAGTGTCGGATTGCGAAACGGCCAACAGGGAAAATGCTTGGATGCATGAGACGAACACGTATGCAAATGAGATGAACATGATGACATGATATGAGATGCATGAATGAAAAAAAATGCAAAACGAAAGACAAAACCCAACCACGGAGGGAATACCATAGCACATAGCCAAAAATGGCAAGAGTTGGAGTTACAAATATGGAAAGTTACATTCAGGGTGTTACAACACTCCACCACTACAAGAGGATCTCGTCCCGAGATCTAGGACTGAAAGAACTCCGGATATTCGGAACGGAGGTGATCCTCGCGCTCCCAGGTGGCTTCTCGGTCGGAATGGTGTGACCACTTCACTTTCAGGAATTTGATTGACTTGTTGCGAGTCTTGCGCTCAGTTTCTTCAAGAATAGCAACGGGGTGCTCATGATAAGAGAGATCTTCTTGGAGGTTAATTTCTTCGAAGTTGATAGTGCGCTCAGGAGTCCTGAAGCACTTGGGAAGCTGTGACACATGAAACACATCGTGCATGTTCGCGAAGTTGGACGGAAGCTCAAGTTGATAGGCGAGATCACCTCTTTTGCCAATGATCTTGAAAGGACCCATGTATCTAGGGGCAAGCTTCCCTTTGATACCGAAGCGACGAGTGCCTTTCATTGGAGAGACACGGAGGTAGACATGGTCTCCGATTTCAAAAGCCACATCACGGTGCTTGTCATCATAATAGCTCTTCTGGCGCGATTGCGTGGCTTTGAGATTCTCACGAATGACTTTGCACATTTCCTCGGCTTCTGTGATCAAGTTGTTGCCAAGAAGTTGGCGTTCACCTGTCTTGGACCAATTGAGAGGAGTACGACACTTTCTGCCATAGAGAATTTCGAATGGGGCCTTGCCCGAACTCGCTTGGAAGCTGTTGTTGTAGGAGAACTCAACATATGGAAGACAATCTTCCCACTTCATGCCAAAGGAAATGACACAAGCCCTGAGCATGTCTTCAAGGATTTGATTGACTCGCTCGACTTGGCCACTTGTTTGAGGATGGAAAGCTGTGCTGAAACGAATGTTGGTGCCCATGGCCTTCTGAAAGGAGTCCCAGAACTTAGAAGTGAAGATGCATCCTCGATCTGAAGATATCAATTGTGGAATGCCGTGCAAGGAGACAATTCTGGAGGTGTATAGTTCTGCCAGCTGAGCTACTGTGATATATTCTTTGATAGGAAGAAAATGAGCCACTTTAGCAAGCTTGTCAATGACAATGAAGATAACATCATTTCCATGCTTGGACTTAGGAAAACCAGTCACGAAGTCCATCTCGATATGATCAAACTTCCATTTTGGAATAGCAAGAGGTTGGAGGAGACCAGCTGGTCATTGGTGTTCTGCTTTCACCCTTCGGCAGACATCACATTCATTCACGAATTGAGCAATTTCTTGCTTCATTCGAGTCCACCAATACGACTGTTTGCGGTCATGGTACATCTTCGTACTTCCAGGATGAATGGATAGGAGGGAATTGTGTGCCTCGTTCATGATGACTTTTCTCAGATCGCCTTTCGGAACCACAATTCGATCCTCGAAGAAAAGAGTATCTTTGTCATCCAGGCGATAGCACTTGTATTTGGAAATGCCCTTGTCAATACCACGTGTCACCTTCTTCACCATGGTATCCAAGAGTTGTGCCTCAAGAATTTGATCTTCCAAAGTAGGAGAGACTATGAGGTTGGCAAGAAAGCCTTGAGGAACAACTTGAAGATTCAGCTTGCGGAAAGCTTCACAAAGGTCCGGTTGGAAGGGCTTGAGAATTAGACTGTTGCAATAAGCATTTCTGCTCAGAGCATCTGCAATCACATTCGCCTTGCCTGGAGTATATTCAATAGTCGGATTGTACTCTTGAATCATTTCGACCCATCGAGTTTGCCTGAGGTTGAGGTTGGGTTGAGTGAAGATATACTTGAGGCTCTTGTGATCAGTGAAAATGTCCACTTGCCTTCCCAATAAGAGATGTCTCCATGTTATCAATGCATGGACAACTGCCGCCAACTCAAGATCGTGAGTGGGGTAGTTCTTTTCATTGGGCTTCAACTGACGAGAGGTATAGGCCGCAACTTTCTTCTCTTGCATTAACACAGCACCGAGACCTTGAAGAGAAGCATCACAGAAAACTTCGAATGGCTTGGATTCATCAGGAGGAGTCATGACAGGAGCTGTGACTAGCTTCTCTTTGAGGGTGTTGAAAGCAACATCACACTCAGGCGTCCATACATACTTGACATGCTTCTGGAGGAGGTTGTAAAGAGGCTTTGCAATCTTAGAGAAGTTCTCAACGAATCTTCGGCAATAGCTTGCAAGACCAAGAAAACTGCGGAGCTGCTTGACATTCTGAGGAGGTTCCCAATTCACAATTGCAGACACCTTCTCGGGATTAACAGCGATGCCCTTGGCGGAGATGATATGACCAAGATAAAGAACTTCATCAAGCCGGAACTCACATTTGGAAAACTTCGCATAGAATTGATGCTCTCTGAGCTTGTCGAGGACCAATCGCAAATGTTTGGCATGATCCTTCTTATTCTTGGAGAAGACCAAAATATCATCGAGATACACCAGAACGAATTCATTGGTGTAGGGGTTGAAAATGAAGTTCATCATTCGAGAGAACGTTGGAGGAGCATTGACAAGGCCGAAAGACATGACAGTATATTCATAAGAACCAAAGCTTGTTCTGAATGCTATCTTGGGAATATCTTGTTCACGAATGCGAATTTGATGATAACCCATACGAAGGTCAAGCTTGGAGAATACTTTAGCACCTTTGAGTTGCTCGAATAGCTCATTGATGTTGGGAAGTGGATACTTGTTCTTGATTGTCTTCTTGTTCAATGGATGGTAATCGACACACAGTCGGTCCGTGCCATCCTTCTTCTGGACAAAAAGAACTCCACAACCCCATGGAGATGAACTCGGTCTGATCAAACCCAGACACTCTTGTTCATCGAGCTGTTTCTTCAATTCCTTCAGCTCTTTAGGTCCAAGCTTGTAAGGATGTTTGCAAACAGGTTCAGTGCCAGGCTCTAGATCGATAACGAACTCAACTGGCCGATGAGGAGGCATACCCGGAAGCTCTTCTGGAAAGACATCTTGGTACTCACAAACGACTGAAATATGAGAGATAGCATCCAACTCGCCCTTCTCATTGAGAGAAAACAACCGAATGGTTTCATCACGAGCGGCATAGATGATAACATCCTCAGAAGAGTGTGTCAATTGAATTTCCCTGGCAGCACAATCAAGTTGAGCTTTGTGCTGAGAAAGCCAGTCCATTCCGAGAATAAGATCGATATCAGAGTCACCAAGAACAATTGGTTTAGCCAGAAATTTATAGTTCCCCATCTTGATGGAAACATCCGGAACCATGTAGCTTGCGTTCATGCATTTACCCGGAGAGACAACTGCTAACGGTCTAGGCAAATCTTGGAAAGACAACTCATGCTTAGATGCAAATGGTCTTGAGATGAAACTAAGCGATGCACCAATGTCAAAAAGAACTTTTGCAGGAATATCATTAACAGGAAGATTACCCATGATCACATCTGAAGAATCCTCTGACTGAGCTGCATTCATCATGTTGACCTTTGCAAACTTGGAATTATGCTTGACCACCGCATTGCTTGAAGATCTCACAGGAGGAGGAGGCGGAAGGCGCCTTTGGTTGAAGCACTTGTTCGCGTAGTAACCTTTCTGCTGGCACTTGTTGCAAGTCACCTCTGAGAGCAGACGGTGATAAGGAGCATTTGACCTTGGAGCTTGAGGCTGAGACTTGTTCCGATAGCCTGGGTTGGGTGGGTGGGAAGATCCACGACCACCTGAGTTCTTCTGCTGGTAAGGCTGACGAAACGGAGGAGGAGGAAGGTAGAACTTCTGCTGCTTAGCTGCCACTTGTGAGGAAGAAGAAGACTGAACTGCATCCCTGATTCTCTTCTTAGAAGCCTCACACTTGAGCTGAGCACCTTCTTGCTTGAGGGCCATATTGTAGAATTGATCAAACTGAGTAGGCTCAACAAGAACGAGAGCTAACTGCAGATCCTCTCTAAGGCCACCTCTGAATTGATAGATCATACTCTTCTCATCAGGAACGTCTTGTTTAGCGAAGCGAGCAATTTTTTGAAACTGCTTGTTATATTTGTACACTGACATGTTGCCTTGCTTGATATTGCGGAACTCCTCACGCTTGCTCTCAACAACACTGGTAGGAATGTGGTGAGCTTTAAAGTCCCGACAGAAATCAGTCCAAGTAATCACTCGACCTCCTCTGGAATCCTTGTATTGCTGGAACCAATCAGCTGCTTGATCCTTGCTGAAAAGAAGCGAACTTGACGTAGTCCTCAGGCCTGACATTGCTGCATTCAAAATGCTTGTTGATATCCATGAGCCAATCATCGGCGTCTGTGGCCTCGGCACAGTAGCTGAAAGACTTCGGCTGATTTGCTAGGAATTGGTTGAGGGTAGGAAATGGAGGCTGATGATTGAACTGCCCTTGACCTTGATTCCCTTGGTTGCCTTGGCCTTGGTTGCGCTCTTGCATCAGCTGAATCAACAACTGAGCGCTGGCGTTTGTGGTTGCCATCAAAGCTTGCCATGCCTCCGGAGGCGGAGGTGGAGGTGGAGGGTTCACCTGACTCCCATCATTGCGTTCCGGATTCTGACGCGTTGGCGGAGCCATCCTGAAGAGGGTGACATCCGTTAGCATCTTGATAGACAGATAGACAAGTTGAATCAACAGATAGAAATTGCAACATATAGTCTTCACAATAAACATTCGAACAAGGATGAACGAATGAATTCCAAAGTAAACATCACGTCCATTAAGGTGAGAAGCCACTTGATAAGGGGTTGATGAATGAAATAAACAAGGTACAACTGGAGCAAATAAGTGGTAAGGATTACCCAATCACAAACCAAGTATCTGCGGGAAGAAATGCTAGAGCTACTTGAAACCCACCTATAAACTCCCGAAACTTTCTGGTTATGCAATCGGGTGTTGGGGATACAGGGGAAGCAATATATCTCACCCAAACTAACAATCCCTACATCCAACTATATCCATCCGTCAACACATAACCAAGAAACCTTCGGAAATTGTGTACCTCAACCTTCGAAAAGCATCCGTTATACGAGTCATGGCAATACTCCCGAACTCCCCAGTACTGGGTGACGTCGAGGTTATCTCACCAACAACTGCATAAAAGAGATTTTTGATGTCAGCAAAACTCAGGTATTCCAGAACTGCAACGATAAAATTGTGACGACAACACCTCGGAGCTCAACTCCCCGGGTCACTGCCACATAAAAGACAGGAGGCACCAAGAACAATGTTCTCGTCACAAAACCATCGGAACGATTCCAAGATATTCGCGTGATCCTAAATTTTTTTAGTGAAATTTGAGGAGAGGAAAGTCAAAACATCTACGTCAGGAGACCTCACCAGAGCGACGAAGGGACTGAGGAGTAAAAAGAATCCTACTCTCCCATATATATAATCCTAAGACTCAACACATTTTTTGTTCTAGACTCAACAACGCCAGCAATCAATCAAGCAGGGGCTCCTAAGTCGGGGATGGCTCTGATTACCAACTTGTAACGCCCACGATGCGGCTATATCTCCCACGTGTCGAAGCACGACTTAGAGGCATAACCGCATGGTGGTTTTGTCACAAGAAGGGTCATCTTCACACAATCCCATGTAATGAACAAGAATGGGATAAAGAGAGTTGGCTTACAATCGCCACTTCACACAATACATAAATAAGTCCATACATCATTCAAAATACACTCATAGACCGACTACGGTCAAATCCAAAGGAAAAGAAGATAACCCCAAATGCTAGATCCCCGATCGTCCCGACTGGGCTCCACTACTGATCATCTGGAAACGAAACATAGTAACGACCAAGGTCCTCATCAAACTCCCACTTCAGCTCAGTTGCGCCACTTGCGCTGGTTTCCTCGGCACCTGCATCTGTTTTTGATAGAATCTGTGAGCCACGGGGACTCAGCAATCTCACACCCGCGAGATCAAGACTATTTAAGCTTGTAGGTAGGAAAGGGGTAATATGGTGGAGCTGCAGCAAGCACTAAGCATATATGGTGGCTAACATACGCAAGTAAGAGCGAGAAGAGAAGCAACGCGTCGGTCGAGAAGCTAGAAGTGATCAAGAAGTGATCCTGAAACTACTTACGTTCATCCATAACCCAAACCGTGTTCACTTCCCAGACTCCGCCGAGAAGAGACCATCACGGCTACACACACGGTTTATGCATTTTAATGAAGTCAAGTGTCAAGTTCTCTACAACTGGACATTAACTAATTCCCATCTGCCTCATGACCGCGGGCACGGATTTCGAAAGATAATATACCATGCAGGGGTGTCCCAACTTAGCCCATCACAAGCTCTCATGGTCAACGAAGGATATACCTTCTCCCGGGAAGACCCGATCAGTCTCAGAATCCCGGTTTGCAAGACATTTCGACAATGGTAAAACAAGACCAGCAAAGCCACCCGAATGTGCCGACAAATCCCGATAGGAGCTGCACATATCTCGTTCTCAGGGCACACCGGATTATCCAAACTTCTGATAGGCCATCCCAGAGTTGCCCCTGGTGGCCACCGGCGGCTGACAGGTTGGACCAACACTCACGACGAGCACTGGC
>NC_041381.1:496523429-496525606 GCF_002162155.2 Triticum dicoccoides
AAGATGACCCTCGGGCTCGCGAAAACCCGAGGGAAAAAGGCTTAGGTGGCAAATGGTAAAACCAAGGTTGGGCCTTGCTGGAGGAGTTTTATTCAAAGCGAACTGTCAAGGGGGTCCCATAAATCACCCAACCACGTAAGGAACGCAAAATCAAGGAACATAACACCGGTATGATGGAAACTAGGGCGGCAAGAGTGGAAGAAAACACCAGGCATAAGGCCGAGCCTTCCACCCTTTACCAAGTATATAGGTGCATTAATTTAAACAAGAGATATTGTGATATCCCAAAATATCCATGTTCCATCAAGGAACAAACTTCATCTTCACCTGCAACTAGCAACGCTATAAGAGGGGCTGAGCGAAAGCGGTGACATAGCCAAACAACAGTTTGCTAGGAAAGGATGGTTAGAGGCTTGACATGGCGATGTGGGAGGCATGATAAACAAGTGGTAGGTAGAGCTAACATAACGATAGAGCGAGCAACTAGCAAAGCAAAGATAGAAGTGATATCGAGGGTATGGTCATCTTGCCTGCAAGGTTCTCAGAGTTGTCGAAGGCTTGATCCTCGTTAGCGTACTCAACAGGTTCCTCGTGCACGTACTCGTCTCCCGGCTCTACCCAAATCAAGAACACAAGCAATGGAACCACGATAAATCATGGTGCAATGCACAAGCAACATGATGCAAGACATGGCATGATATGCGAGATGTGATATGCAATGCGTATGCGTGCTCCAGAAGGGAAATGATTAACAAGGCATCAACTTGGCAAACCAAGTATTCCGCTGGAAAGATGAGATGATTTCGGTTGAAATCGATATAAAGATCACCGGAATCGGATGCACGGTTTGCAAATGGCAAGCAAAACAAGAATGACACAAATCTGTGATTAACAGCACGATGCTACTTAGCATGCAACAAGAAACTATGCTACAGCACCCCAACATAAAAAAAAGCATATGGAAGTGATCTAAAGGAGATGCTTGACAAAACAAGGAACACTAAGCTACGGCTAAATCACACAATAGCAGGTTCAAACAAGCATGGCAAAAGTGCAAAAGATATCAGCTTGGACATGGCATAAACAGCATCAGGTAGCAATGTTCAGAGCAAGCAATCAACATGCTACATGAACTTATAATATCAAAACAAGACATGGCATGATTCTACTCAAAGCATAGAACAAAAGTCCCTTACTGACCATGAGCCAAAAAGGATTAGAACCCATGTAAACATAGCAAGTTTCGTTAACAGATTCAACAAACAGAGCATGGCATTAACAGCAGCATGAAGGCATCTTTGCGAGCTCGATTCACTCACCACAAGTCATTGCATGACAATATAAGCATAGCACCAGCAAGAATACATGTTTATGAAACTAAACATGGCAAGAACAAGTTCATATCATGCAAGGATCAACTACAACAACCTTGGCAAAATTGAATAACATGTAAACAATCTGCCAGGAAACATTTTATAGCAAAAGTAGAGCAAGAAAATGACATGCTAGACTACTCCATAATTGCAAACAGGGGCATGGATGGATAGATCATAACCATATGTTCAAAACATCCTTACTTAAGTATCTCAAAATATGCATGGATCTCTCTGTAGCATCAAGTTTACATGGCATAAAAATAAGAGCAGAACAGAGACTGAAATCAGCAACATCACGAAGCCTAGTTTGCATGCTTGTGATAGTCACCACATTAATCAAAAAAATACATGGTAAGCACCTCTGTAAAGATGTCATGGCCTAGAACAAAACACCTGTAGAGCTCATGCCAATAAGATGCACACAATAAATGTAGCAAAAATGACAAATGCACACATTCTGTTAAGAATCAGAAACTAACATTATATAACACTCTTGCATCAGAGATTTGGGTATCTAACTGACCTCAAATGAACATGGCCCAATGGAACAAAATGAAGAGCACAACATGATGAACATTTTGATATATCATATGCATGTAACGAATCTACAGATGTGGAGATATGGCACGATGAATATGGCATAAAAATAATGCAGACTTTGCGAAAAAAATGAGGTCAACCTCTAGGGTTCCAGATCTGGATCGGGCTCGCGTGGATCGAGGCGGGCCGGCGGCGGCTCCACTGGAGTTGGTGCGAGAGGAGGCCGGAGACGGGGTCGGGGCCGGCCGGGGCGCCCGGATC
>NC_041381.1:496526234-496546960 GCF_002162155.2 Triticum dicoccoides
GACGACGACGGGGGCGCACGGCGGCCGGGGCGGTGCGGTGCGGGCCGCGGGGGCCGGCCTCGGGCCCGGCGGGCTTCGGCCGTGGGAGGCGGTGGCGTGCCACATGGAACGTTCGGAGTGGCTGGGGCGCGGTGGCGGACGTGTCCGACTCCGCCCGGACGTGTCCGGCGGCGGAGAGGGAGCGGACTAGGGTTTCGGGATCCGGAAATTTCGGAAGGGTGCACATATTTATAGGTAGAGGGAGCTAGGAGACTCTAAATGGGGTGTAGTTTTCGCCCACACGATCGTGATCCGACGACGGAGAGCATGGAAGTGACTTAGATGGGTTTTTGGGCTGTTTTGAAGGGGTGTTGGGCTGCAACACACAAGAGGCCTTCGCGGTTACCCGGTTAACCGTTGGAGTATCAAACGACCTCCAAATGGCACGAAACTTGACAGGTGGTCTACCGGTGGTGTACCAAGGCCACTTGGCAAGCCTCGGTCCATTCCAAGAACGTTGAACACCCGCTCACAAAAAGACACAAGAGGGGTGCGCCGGTGCATGTAGGAGTGTCGGATGGCGAAACGGCCAACGGGGAAAATGCTCGGATGCATGAGACGAACACGTTTGCAAATGAGATGCACATGATGACATGATATGAGATGCATGACATGAAAGAAATGCAAAATGACAGACAAAACCCAACCATGGAGGGAATACCATAGCACATAGCCGAAAATGGCAAGAGTTGGAGTTACAAATATGGAAAGTTACATCCGGGGTGTTACAGGCGCGCCTATAGGAGGAGTCCAACTAGGATTCCCAATCCTAGTTGGAGTCCCTGTCGGCGTTTTGGGAACGGGGGTCCCCAGACTTGCCTGCCTGCGGCCTACGGCGTGGCTCCACTAGTGGCCCAATATGGCTCGTCTTTGTCAACCAACACTCAAGACCCTCGCAAGGGGCCTCCTCAGGAGCGGCCTCACTAGGCAGGCTCGCGAGGAGGCGGAGAGATCATGGCAAGGGGCACCTCATGAGGTTCCCGTGACGCAAGCCATGACGACCAAGGCCAGGCAGGCGCCAGCGCATGCAGTGTCCTCGTTTCCCCTTTGGTGCTAAGGGGGCAAGCGCAGGTGCGGAGTACCGAGGCATCAAGCAAAGGTTTCCATATCAATGCAACAAGACCAAGACCAACAGGACGGCAAGACGAAGGTCATCGTGGAGCCCAAGG
Source organism: Triticum dicoccoides (assembly GCF_002162155.2). NCBI lineage: Eukaryota > Viridiplantae > Streptophyta > Magnoliopsida > Poales > Poaceae > Triticum > Triticum dicoccoides. The sequence goes on from NC_041381.1 coordinate 496,527,443, forward strand.
CAGCATCACCACCATCGCCTTTGACTGGCGAAGACCACCTTTAGTCAGGATAGCTGCTACGTCTTGAGGTTGCGTTGGTTTTCCTTGAAGAGGAAAGGGTGATGCAGCAATAGTAGCGTAAGTATTTCCCTCAGTTTTTGAGAACCAAGGTATCAATCCAGTAGGAGGCTCCTCAAAAGTCCCACACACCTACACAAACAAACAAAGAACTCGCAACCAACACAATAAAGGGGTTGTCAATCACTTCATGGCCACTTGCGAAAGTGAGATCTGATAGAGATAATATGATAAGATAAATATATTTTTGGTATTTTATAATATAGATTGGAAAAGTAAAGATGCAAATAAAAGTAGATTGAAAGCTTATATGATAAAAGATAGACCCGGGGGCCATAGGTTTCACTAGTGGCTTCTTTCAAGATAGCATAAGTATTATGGTGGGTGAACAAATTACTGTCGAGCAATTGATAGAAAAGCGAATAATTATGAGATTATCTAGGCATGATCATGTATATAGATATCACATCCGTGACAAAATAGACCGACTCCTGCCTGCATCTACTACTATTACTCCACACATCGACAGCTATCCAGCATGCATCTAGAGTATTAAGTTCTTAAGAACAGAGTAACATATTAAGAAATATGACATGATGTAGAGGGATAAACTCATGCAATATGATATAAACCCCATCTTTTTATCCTCGATGGCAACAATACAATACGTGCCTTGCTGCCCCTGCTGTCACTGGGAAAGGACACCGCAAGATTGAACCCAAAGCTAAGCACTTCTCCCATTGCGAGAAAGATCAATCTAGTATGCCAAACCAAACTGATAATTCAAAGAGACTTGCAAAGATAACTCAATCATACATAAAAGAATTCAGAGGAGATTCAAATATTTCTCATAGATAAACATGATCATAAACCCACAATTCATCGGATCTCAACAAACACACCGCAAAAAGTGTTACATCGAATAGATCTCCAAGAATATCAAGGAGAACATGGTATTGAGATCCAAAAAGAGAGAAGAAAGCCATCTAGCTAATAATTATGGACCCGAAGGTCTGTGGTAAACTACTCACAACTCATCGGAGGGACTATGGTGTTGATGTAGAAGCCCTCCGTGGTCGATTCCACCTCCGGCGGAGCGCTGGCGAAGGCTCCAAGATGGGATCTCGCGGATACAGAAGATTACGGTGGTGGAAATAGTTTTTCGTTGGCTCCCTGGATGTTCTCGGGGTACGTGGGTATATATAGGAGGAAGAAGTAGGTCGGTGGCGGCTCGAGGGGCCCACAAGATAGGGGCGCGCCCTGTAGGGGTGGGCGTGCCCTCCACCCTCATGTCCGCCTCGACTGCTTCTTGACTTGCACTCCAAGTCTGCTGGATCACGTTCGTTCCAAAAATCACGCTCCCAAAGGTTTCATTCCGTTTGGACTCCGTTTGATATTCCTTTTCTTCAAAATACTAAAATAGGCAAAAAAAACAACAATACGTGCAGGGCCTCCAGTTAGTAGGTTAGTGCAAAAAATGATATAAATGTGTAAAGTAAAGCCCATAAACATCCAAAACAGGTAATATAATATCATGGAACAATAAAAAATTATAGATGCGTTGGAGACGTATCAAGCATCCCCAAGCTTAATTCCTGCTCATCCTCGAGTAGGTAAATGATAAAAATAGAATTTTTGATGTGGAATGCTACCTAGTATAATTCTCAATGTAATTTTCTTTATTGTGGCATGAATGTTCAGATCCAAATGATTCAAAATAAAAGTTCATATTGACATAAGAAATAGTAATACTTCAAGCATACTAATCAAAGCAATCATGTCTTCTCAAAATAACATGGCTAAAGAAAGTTCATCCCTACAAAATCATATAGTTAGGCCATGCTTCATTTTCATCACACAAAATACTCCCATCAAGAACAACCCCGGTTTCAGCCAAGCAATTGTTCATACTTTTTAACGTGCTTCAACCTTTTTCAACTCTCATGCAGTACATGAGCGTGAGCCATGGATATAGCACTATGGGTGGAATATAATATGATGATGGAGGTTGTGTGGAGAAGACAAAAAAGGAGAAAGTCTCACATTGACGAGGATAATCACCGGGCTATGGAGATGCCCAACAACATGAGGAGTAGGGATTGCCATGCAACAGATGCACTAGAGCTATAAATGTATGAAAGCTCAACAAAAGAAAACTAGTGGGTGTGCATCCAACTTGCTTGCTCACGAAGACCTAGGGAAATTGAGGAAGCCCATCGTAGGAATATACAAGCCAAGTTCTATAATGAAAAATTCCCACTACTATATGAAAGTGACAACATATGAGACTCTCTATATGAAGAACATGGTGCTACTTTGAAGCACAAGCGTGGAAAATAATGGTAACATTGCCCCCTTTTTATTTATTTTCTTTTTTCCTTTTTTTTTCTTTTTTTGGCCTTTCTTTTTTTCTTTTCTTTTTTGCCTTTCTTTTTTTTTCTTTGGCCTTCCTTTTTTTTCTTTTTGGCCTTTCTTTTTTTGGGACAAAGCTCTAATAATGATGATCATCACACTTCTATTGATTTACAACTCATGAACTACAACTCAAAACTAGAACAAGATATGACTCTATATGAATGCCTCCGGCGGTGTACCGGGATGGGCAATGAATCAGGATTGACATGTATGAAAAATTATGCAAAGTGGCCTTGCCACAAATACGATGTCAACTACATGATCATGCAATGGCAACATGACAATAGTAATGCGTGTCATGATGATGAACGGAACGGTGGAAAGTTGCATGGCAATATATCTCAGAATGGCTATGGAAATGCCATAATAGGTAGGTATGGTGGCTGTTTTGAGGAAGATATAAGGAGGTTTATATGTGATAGAGCGTATCGTATCACGGGGTTTGGATGCACCGGCGAAGTTTGCACCAACTCTCAAGGTGAGAAAGGGCAATGCACGGTACCGAAGAGGCTAGCAATAATGGAAAGGTAAAAGTGCGTATAATCCATGGACTCAACATTAGTCATAAAGAACTCATATACTTATTGCAAAAGTTTTATTAGACCTCAAAGCAAAGTACTACTACGCATGCTCCTAGGGGGGAGGTTGGTAGGAGTTAACCATCGCACGCCCCCGACCTCTACTCAAGGGAAGGCAATCAAAATAGCACCTCATGCAATAAATTTGTTACACAACTTTTACCATATGTGCATGCTACGGGACTTGCTAACTTCAACACAAGCATTCTTTAAATTCATAATCACCGAACTAGCATGACTTTAATATCACTACCTCCATATCTCAAAACAATTATCAAGTATCAAATTGATCATAGCATCCAATTCACTTCCTATGATAGTTTTTATTATACCCAACTTGGATGCCCACCATTCTAGGACCAATTTTATAACCATAGAAAATACCATGCTGTTCTAAGAGACTATCAAAATAATATAAGTGAAGCATGAGATACTAGTAATTTCTACAAAATTAAGCCACCGCCGTGCTCTAAAAGATATAAGTGAAGCACTAGAGCAAAAACTATCTAACTCAAAAGATATAAGTGAAGCACATAGAGTATTCTAATAAATTCCAATCAAGTGGGCTTCTCCCGAAAGGTGTGTACAACAAGGATGATTGTGGAAAACTAAAAATCAAATACTAATATCATACAAGACGCTCCAAGCAAAACACATATCATGTGGCGAATAAAAATATAGCTCCAAGTAAAGTTACCGATAAACGAAGACGAAAGAGGGGATGCCTTCCGGGGGCATCCCCAAGCTTAGGATTTTGGCTATTCTTGAATATCTTGGGGTGCCATGGGCATCTCCAAGCTTAGGCTCTTGCCACTCCTTATTCCATAGTCCATCAAATCTTTACCCAAAACTTGAAAACTTCACAACACAAAACTCAACAGGAAATCTCATAAGCTCCGTTAGTGAAAGAAAGCAAAACCACCACATAAGGTACTGTAATGAACTCATTATTTATTTATATTGTTGCTAAACCTACTTTATTTCAAGTTCTCTATGGTTCATACCACTTAATACTAGCCATAGATGCATCAAAATAAGCAAACAACACACGAAAAACAGAATTTGTCAAAAACAGAACAGTCTGTAGCAATCTGTAATCCACGAATACTTCTGGAACTCTAAAAATCCTACCAAAATAGTAAGTCCTGGGTAATTTGTCTATTTGATCTACAGCAAAAAGAATCAACACAAAAGCATGTTTCTGTGATTTAACAAAACTAATTTCGTGCGCGCAAAGTTTCTGTTTTTCAGCAGAATCAAATTAACTATCACCATAGGTTATCCTATAGGTTCTACTTGGCACAAACACTAATTAAAACATAAAACACATCTAAATAAAATTAGATGCAAAATTTATTACTAAATGGAAACAAAAACAAAAACACAAATAAAATTGGGTTGCCTCCCAACTAGCGCTATCGTTTAACGCCCCTAGCTAGGCATAAAAGCGAGGATAGATCTAAGTAGTGCCATAATAATAAGATATATCTTGAAAACTCATCTCATATTCTCTACGTTCAGTAGCAAGTTTTCTTTGAGGCAAGCAAAAATAATCAAAAGGGTTAAATTTGATGGGACAAAAGTCCCGAAGATCAATCACATGAGGAATTGGTTCCTCCTTTGGCCCTTCATATTGCACAACTAATTCATCATTATAAGCATTCTTTTGGCAAAATTTCATGAGCCTATACTCAAGAGAGTATCCTAGATCGTTATTTCGAAGAGCAAAATCATTATTAAGTTTGGAAATTCTATCAACTAGGACATTGGTAGGAACCTTTTTTCTAAGGTTTTCATTGAAAGCAACATAGTCCAAGGATTGAAAACGCCTAATTTCCTCTTGATCGAAGAGGATCGCCTCTATGGGAGGACGACCGACGTCCACCCTATAGTGCGCAAAGATTTCTTTGGCCTCTCTTATTATAAATCTAAACTCATGAGCCAAAAAGATAGTAACAACACGCTTAACAGAAGAATGCTCAATATTAGAAAATTCTAGGAAAATTCTTTGTATGCAAGGATGCATATGCATAAATTGTCTTTCAAGCTCAACTACAAGCATAGCGACAACATCCGCAAGACTACTAGTTCTATGAAGAATAAAACGACCCATAAAAGGTAAATCACGGGCACAAGTAAAGAATCTTGAATAACACCTTTTCCAATAATGTTACCACTACCGATTTGAAACTTTTTAATATGCAAGATAGGGGGTTCTTCAGCAGGAGCATCAAAATTTTCCATGTTATAATTATTGTCCATATCGACGATAATCTCCCCAATTTCAGATATAACGGCAAACAAAAGCGAAGAAGAAGAGGAGATTGGGAAAGAGAGGGCGAATAAAATGGCAAGGGTGAAGTGGAGGAGAGACAAACAAGAGGCAAATGGCAAATAGTGTAAATGCGAGGGAGATGAGTTTGTGATGGGTACTTGGTATGTCTTGACTTGAGCGAAGACCTCCCCGGCAATGGAGCCAGAAATCTTTCTTGCTACGTCTTGAGGCTGCATTGGTTTTCCTTGAAGAGGAAGGGTGATGCAGTAATAGTAGCGTAAGTATTTCCCTCAGTTTTTGAGAACCAAGGTATCAATCCAGTAGGAGGCTCCTCAAAAGTCCCACGCACCTACACAAACAAACAAAGAACTCGCAACCAACGCAATAAAGGGGTTGTCAATCCCTTCACGACCACTTGAGAAAGTGAGATCTGATAGATATAGTATGATAAGATAAAAATATTTTTGGTATTTTATAATATAGATTGGAAAAGTAAAGATGCAAATAAAAGTAGATTGAAAGCTTATATGATAAAAGATAGACCCGGGGGCCATAGGTTTCACTAGTGGCTTCTCTCAATATAGAATAAGTATTACGGTGGGTGAACAAATTACTGTCGAGCAATTGATAGAAAAGAGAATAATTATGAGATTATCTAGGCATGATCATGTATATAGGCATCACGTCTGTGACAAGTAGACCGACTCCTGCTTGCATCTACTACTATTACTCCACACATCGACCGCTATCCAGTATGCATCTACAGTATTAAGTTCATAAGAACAGAGTAACGCATTAAAAAGATGACATGATGTAGAGGGATAAACTCATGCAATATGATATAAACCCCATCATTTTATCCTCGATGGCAACAGTACAATACGTGCCTTGCTGCCCCTGTTGTCACTAGGAAAGGACACCGCAAGATTGAACCCAAAGCTAAACACTTCTCCCATTGCAAGAAAGATCAATCTAGTAGGCCAAACCAAACTGATAATTCGAAGAGACTTGCAAAGATAACTCAATCATACATAAAAGAATTCAGAGGAGATTCAAATATTTCTCATAGATAAACTTGATCATAAACCCACAATTCATCGGATCTCGACAAACACACCGCAAAAAGAGTTACATCGAATAGATCTCCAAGAAGATCGAGGAGAACATGATATTGAGATCCAAAAAGAGAGAAGAAGCCATCTAGCTAATAACTATGGACCTGAAGGTCTGTGGTAAACTACTCACAACTCATCGGAGGGGCTATGGTGTTGATGTAGAAGCCCTCCGTGGTCGATTCTCCCTCCGGCGGAGCGCCGGTGAAGGCTCCAAGATGGGATCTCACGGATACAGAAGGTTACGGTTGTGGAAATAGTTTTTCGTTGGCTCCCTAGATGTTCTCGGGGTACGTGGGTATATATAGGAGGAAGAAGTAGGTCGGTGGCCGCCCAAGGGGCCCACGAGATAGGGGGGCGCGCCCTGTAGAGTTGGGCGCGCCCTCCACCCTCGTGGCCGCCTCGACTGCTCCTTGACTTGCACTCCAAGTCCTCTGGATTACGTTCGTTCCAAAAATCACGCTCCCGAAGGTTTCATTCCATTTGGACTCCGTTTGATATTCCTTTTCTTTGAAATAGGCAAAAAAAAAGCAATACGGGATGGGCCTCCGGTTAGTAGGTTAGTCCCAAAAAATGATATAAATGTGTAAAGTTAATCCCATAAACATCCAAAACAGGTAATATAATAGCATGGAACAATCAAAAATTATAGATACGTTGGAGACGTATCAATAGCTTGTACTAGTTGCCCCCTTTCAAAATGGCCGTTCTTGGATCCCTTCCCGCTCAACATTTGGGGAGAGGACCAGGGCCTCTATAAATAGGACTAGCCACCACAAAGGAGGGGGACAGATCGATTCTCCCCGAGCAACCCACCAAGCACAAGAACACCTCTCCATAGGAGGCTGTTCTTCCCTTGTACTGTTCATCATCAGCCCAAGAGGCAATCCACCACCACCACACAGGAGTAGGGTGTTACACCACAATGGTGGCCCGAACTTGTATAAATCTTGTGTCTCTTGTGTTGTGAGTTCGTCGAGCTAAGCTTAGAGATCACGGCGAGGCTGAGAGCGAGATTCGGTAGGGGGAAATCTTCGTGCGCACCCTAGTGTTCGAACCTTAAGGGTTTCGCCAGAACCCTAAATCCGACATTTGGCGCGCCAGGTAGGGGTGTGCCGGAGCTTTTACTTCCGTCGACCCGCACTCCACTAACACCACACTTCGCCCTCATGGCAGACATTGCGCTTCCGGCACCAACGACCAACGCCAACGCTGGGTCCAGGGGGCTCCGAGCCTTGGCCCCCGCTTTACGACAGGTGCAGTGGCGGCCCAAGTTCAAGCCAGAGATGCTGCCCCGCTACGACGTCGTGACGGACCCGGCGGTTTTCCTGCTGGCGTACGAGGAGGCCGTCCTCAAGGCCAGGACGACGACAAGGTCATGGCCAACTGGCTTCCCATGGCCCTTACTGGCGTCCCGCGCGCATGGTTGCTCAACCTGCCAGCATCTTCTGTGGCCTCCTGGGAGGAGCTGCGTGATCTCTTCCTCGCCTACTACGCGGAGCCGGCGCCCCCGGTCATTGCAGCTCTCCTGGACGGCTCACAGGTGCCACCCTCAGACCGCCATGCCAATCCGCTCTTTCGCCAGATCAACACCGCCCTCGCGCGGCAAGGAGCTCCCCCGGGTTGGGCGGCGCCCAAGGCCGACCTGACCTTCGACTTGGAAGATCACCCCGTCACCACCACCTGCTCAGGTGCGCTCCCGATGCTCTGCACGCCCACCATCTGCAAAGTGGCCGTCACCAAAACCCTCATTGATGGTGGTGCCGGCCTCAACGTGCTCTCGGTGGAGGCCTTCAGCCTCCTCCACGTACCGCTGGAGCGGCTCCGACCCAGCAATCCCTTCTCAAGCATCGGAGGCGGTTCCTCCAGTCCTCTATGGCAGATCCGCCTTCCCGTGACCTTCGGCACCCGCGACAACTACCGCACGGAGCTGGTCGACTTCGACATCGCTCACATCGGCCTCCCGTACAACGCCATCCTTGGATACCTTGCCCTGGCTCAGTTCATGGCAGCAACCCATCCGACCTACAACCTCATGAAGATGCCCGGAAGCAAGGGCGTCCTCACCGTAGTTGGAGATACCAAGGAGGCTCTTATGGCGCTCAAGCTTGCCCTCAAGGCCGCTGCCGCGGCGCAGCCCGCCGACACGGACGCCTCCAAGGCCAAGGAAGCTACACCGACCAAAAAGAAGCAGTTGTTCACTCAGGATAAGGCGGAGACCAAGCAGGTGCCAGTTGAGGAAGACGGGTCCTCGGGAGCCACCTTAACCATAGGTGCCGACCTCGACCCCGACCAAGAGAAGGTGTTGGTGAAATTCTTGCGTTCGAACAAGGAGGTGTTCGCATGGGAACCCAAGCAGCTAGTGGGGGTCCCAAGGGAGGTGATTGAGCATCACCTGAATGTGTGCCACAATGTAAGCCCTGGGAAGCACAAAGCGAGGCGGCAGTCCACGGAGAAGCATGCCTTCATCATCCAAGAAACCCGCAAGCTGGAGGCAAGGTGTTATTCGCGAGGTTCGCTACCCCGAATGGCTGGCGAACCCCGTTGTCGTGCCAAAAAAGAGGGAAAGGAGCGCATGTGCGTTGAATTCACCAACCTCAAGAAGGCCTGCCCCAAGATCCATTCCCGCTTCCCCGCATCGATCAGATCATCGACTCCACCACCGAGTGCGACCTGCTGTGTTTCCTGGATGCGTTTTTGAGTTATCACCAGATCAAGATGGCTATGGAAGACGTAGAGAAGATAGCCTTCCTGACCCCATGTGGGGTATATTACTACACTTCCATGCCATTTGGGTTGTGCAACGCAGGCGTGACCTTCCAATGGCTGATGCACATTGCCTTGGGCCGGCAGCTTGGGAAAAACGCTGAGGCTTACGTCGACGACATTGTGGTGAAATCTCGGGAGGCAAGGACCTTGATCCAGGACTTGGACGAGACCTTCGCGAGCCTTCGCCAGGTAGACCTGCGACTCACCCCAGATAAGTGCGTGTTCGGTGTCCCTTCCGGCAAGCTGCTGGGCTTCCTCGTGTCCCACAGGGGGATCGAGGCCAACCCAGAGAAGGTCAAGGCAATCGAAGACATGAGTCCGCCACAAACCCTCAGAGAAATGCAGAAGCTCGCCGGTCGTGTTACTGCATTAGGACGCTTCATCTCCAAGCTGGGGGAGCATGCCCTACCGTTCTTCAAGCTGATGAAGAAAAAGGGCCCATTTGAGTGGACACAGGAGGCCGACCAAGCGTTTCAAGACCTGAAGAAATACCTGACCAGCCCTCCCGTGATGGTGGCGCCACGCCCTCTCGAGCCCGTGGTGCTCTACCTTACCGCCACTCCCTACTCCACCAGTGCAGCCCTGGTGGCAGTTCAGGAGGAGCGCCAGGCTAAGGCCGCGTCCCGCCTAGCCACGGCCTCAGCCGGGGCGACACAAGACCAGGAAAGCCCCGCGAGGACCACGACAGCGGCAGCAGGGGACCAAGCTTAGCAGGAAGATGCCCCTAGGGCTGAAGAGGCCCCACCAAGCGACCAGGCGCTGGGGGCTCCATTATCTCAGGAAGCGCCTCAACCTCTAGAAGACACAGGACACGTCAGCACACCCACCCTCGTCGAGCATCCGGTGTACTTTGTCAGCACGGTGTTGCGGGATGCAAGGGCACGGTACCCCATGCCTCAGAAGCTCTTACTCGCGCTCTTGGTGGCCTCGCGTAAGCTGCGACACTAATTTCAAGGTCACCCCATCAAGGTTGTCTTGGCCTACCCATTGGAAAGGGTACTTAGGAGCCCCAACTCCACTGGGAGAGTTGCCGAATGGAACATCGAGCTGTAGGCATTTCAGTTGGAGTTCAGCACAACCAGGGTCATCAAAGGGGCCACCCTTGCTGATTTCATGGCTGAGTGGACGAACGCACTAGAGCTCAAGGTGGGCGAGGACCGGTCTCTCTCCCCAGGAAGTGAGGCACTAGATGGGTGGGTCGTGTATTTCGACGGCGCCTTCTCGCGGCAGTGCGCGGGGGCTGGTGCAGTGCTTATATCACCCACTCAGTACAAGCTGTACTACGTCGTACAGCTCTGCTTCCAGCAGGGCGAGAAGGTCTCCAACAACATAGCAGAATACGAGGGCCTCATAGCAGGCCTGAAAGCTGCAGCGGTACTGGGAGTGAAGCGCCCCGTCATCAAGGGTGATTCACAACTCCTCATCAACTTCTCCAACAAGGTGTATGAGCCGAAGGCCGAGCACATGGAAGCATATCTCGTGGAAGTACGCAAGATGGAGAAGCAGTTCTGGGGGCTGGAGTTGCAGCATGTACCCCGCGACACCAACCAAGAGGCTGATGACATCGCCATGAGGGCGTCCAAACGGATGCCTCAGGAGCCTGACATTTTCGAGGAACGACTCTTCAAGCCATCGACGGCACCACTGCTTTCAAGAAGGCACAGCCTCAGGAAGAATTCCCTCAGCCACCTGCCACAGGAGCCCCGGCCTGTGGCCCGACCTCGGGAGTGCGCCTACTCTTGGTGCTGGAGCCTTAGGAGGGATGCTGGACCAAGGAATTCAAGAAATATATAACGCAAGGGACGCTGCCGGAGAAGAAGGAGGACGCGGAGCGTGTGGCCCGGCAAGCCACGGCCTACTGCATCCAAGACGGTGAGTTATATCGGAAGCGGTCGAATGACGTTTCCCTACATTGCATCTCCAGGGAACAGGGGAAAAAGCTGCTGGCCGACATACACAGTGGAGACTGCAGACACCACTCGTCGTCACGGACCCTCGTCGGCAAAGCATTTCATAGCGGATTCTACTGGCCTACGACACTCAACGACGCGACCGAGCTGGTGAAGTCCTGCGAGGCCTGCCAATTCCATGCCAAGTAGATCCATCAGCCAGCTCAGGTCCTGCAGACCATCCCGCTCTCGTAGCTATTCGCGGTCTGGGGGCTGGATATCATGGGCCCATTTCCTCGAGCGCCTAGGGGCTACCGCTACCTCTACGTCGCCATCGACAAGTTCACCAAGTGGGCGGAGGTGGAAGCCGTTCGCACCATCCCAGCCGGCTCCACGGTCAAGTTCATCAAGGGCCTCGTGAGCCAGTTTGGGGTCCCTAACCGCATCATCACCGATAACGGTTCGCAGTTCACTAGCAATCTCTTCAAAATGTATTGTGCTAACCTTGGAACGCAGATCTGCTACGCTTCGGTGGAGCACCCCCGGAACAACGGCTAGGCCGAATGCGCCAACACGGAGGTCCCGAGGGGCCTCAAGACCAGGACCTTCAAGAAGAAGCTGGAGGCCTGCGGTAGGGGCTGGCACAACGAGCTCCAGTCCGTGCTGTGGTCCATCCGCACTACCGCCACCAAGCCAACGGGTGAGACCCCATTCTTCCTCGTCTAAGGAGCAGAAGCGGTTTTCCCTCACGAGGTCAGGTGTCGCTCCGCGAGGGTCCTGGCGTAGGCGCAGCAGGACGCCATGTGGGGTATGGACCTCGTGCTGGGGGAGGAACACCGCCGTGAAGTCACGCTACAGGCGGCAAGATACCAGCAGGCGCTGCGGCAGTATCACTGTCGCAGCGTTCGCCCTAGGACGCTCGAGGTGGGTGACCTCGTCCTGAGGCGGGTGCTCTCCAGGGAAGGGCTGCATAAGCTCTCACCCATGTGGGAGGGCCCGTTCAAGGTTGTCCATGTCTCCAGGCCAGGCGCCGCGCGCCTGGAGACCCAGGATGGGGTACCCATCTCGAACGCCTGGAACATCCAGCACCTCCGGAAGTTTTACCCCTGAAGAAAGGCCCGGTGCCCGTGAAGAAGGCCCAGTGCCTGTGAAGCTCACCGCCCGAAGAAAGGCCCGGTGCTTGTGAAGAAGGCCCAGTGCCTGTGAAGCTCGCCGCCCGTGACACTCCCACGTAATAATGAGTGGGGCTGTACACGCCTCGGAGTCTCAGGAGTGCGCCCTTGGGCCTCGGGGACTCCCTCCCACCCTAGTGGCAGCACTTAGCTCCGCACTGGTGAGAAGACTTGAAGACTAGACTAGGTGCCGGACGCGGCTTTTCATTTGCTTTCTGCAGTTTGCTCGCTCTTCCTTGTTTGAACCTTGATTAAAGTTGCTTCTGGTGTTCTTTGCCGGTTCTGCTCCATCGTCTTCTGCATTCGTTTTATATCTTCAACTATTTGTCTGACTTGCTCTCTCTCGCAAGCCTCGCGAGGGGGCTGTTTGGGTGCCCTTGTGAGCCCTTTCTCTTCTGATTTTCGTGAGGCTCTCTCATTCGAATTCACAGTGGGAGCACCCCTCCCAGTCCGTGCCCCTTGGGTATCGCAACACGAAGCGCCGGGCCACGACCGACAGCCCTCACGACCAGGGTTTAGAAAATGACAGTCTCTCAATGAGTTTTTTGCAGCTCCTAAGGCGCCCGGCAAGGCCTGAAGTGGGCACCTCGCACGGCGGAAACTACTTCAGACATGCCAAGCTAAGTTGTTCCTACACGCCAACGTACCACAACGACGCCATGACATAGCACAGGAACGATAAATGCAACATGTTAACTAGGAAATCATAGTTTGTTGCATGCCCCACGGGGCCATACTTGTCTCTCTCAATGCAGGAAGGAAGGGAAACAAAACAAAAATAGCAGGCCCCTTGCAGCAGTTCGCGAGGAGGGATCTACGGTGACCTCCTGAGCTTAGCCAGACCCCACCTTGCGCTTCACCGAAGTGCAGCAATGGGACGCTCCGCTGCTGCCCTCGAGGCAGACACAGTGGCGTGGCGGTTGATCCTAGCCGCCGCTGGAGGAGCTGTCGCTGGAGGAGGAGCCGCCATAGCTTGACGAGCCGCGGTCGCCACCGGGAGCGAGTTCGCCTTCACCCTCGTCACGATCGTCGCCAGGACTCTTCAGGGCAACACCCAATGCGGCGGCCATCCCCTCCGAACGCCCTCACGTAGAGGGTCGCGTGGCCATCGTACCTGAAGTGGAGGGTGCACAGCCTGCCCAGACCGCGCGCGCGGGCAAACATCTGCCAGCCTCGGGCCAAGGCTGCGTTGCCGGTGACGGAGACCTCCACCACGACCCAGGAGGCCCTGCTGCAACAGCCGTCCGCCTGCAACTAGAGCCTGCCTGGGCCAGCGGCCGACAGCTCACCGAAGAAGCATGGGAGCTGAAGCCAGTTGCCGGCCGGGTTTTCCTACCACACGACGAATTCCGGCAGCACCTCCACCGAGTGGAAGCGCGGCCGGGGAGGCCGCGCGGCCACAACACGCCTTCCTCCACCAACCGGGCTTCCTCAACATGGGCGGCCCCCACCACATGAAGGGCCACCGCCGCGGCCGCGGGGATCCGCGGCAGGAGTCGCGGAGTGCTTGCGAGGGTGACCGCGCCCACGCTTGGGCGGAGGAGAGCTGGGCCCTTCCTGGTGAGCCTTCCCCTTCTCCGCGGCCGAAAACCTCTTCGTAGGCACCATGGTGGGCTCTACAAGCAACGGAGCGAGGGAGGAGAAGCGAGCGGAATGGCAAGAAATGGGTGATGGGGGCTCTCACCCCTCCTCATTTATAGCCCAAGGGAGGCCAACCGTCGACCTCCACGATCACAGGTAATGATAGCCCCTTTTTGCATGCAGCAGGGACTCGTCAAGTGGAGACGCCCATGTCCAATCAGTCGCCACGCGTCGACCAAGGCCACAGGCTGTTGGGGCCCGCGGTGCTCTGCACGTGCCCTTTGGCTTCACCGCTAAGCCAAGTCCGAGCGTGCCTTGGGCCCGGGGGCTACTGTTGGCGTTCTGGGAACGAGGGTCCGCAGACTTGCCTGCCTGGAGCCCACGGCATGGCTCCACCAGTGGCCCAGTACGACCCGTCTTCGTCAACCAACACTCAAGACCCTAGCAGGGGGCCAAGCCTCGCAAGGCGGATGACACAAGGCCTCCTCAGGAGCGGCCTCACCAGGCAGGCTCGCGAGGAGGCAGAGAGATCAAGGAAAGGGGCACCTCGCGAGGTTCCCGTGACGCAAGCCATGACGACCATGGCCAGGCAGGAGCCAGGCGGGCGCCAGCGCACGCAGTGTCCTCGTTTCCCCTTTGTTGCTAAGGGGGCAAGCGCAGGCACGGAGTACCGAGGCATCAGGCAAAGGTTTCCATATCGGTGCAACTAGACCAAGACCAGCAGGACGGCAGGACGGAGGTCATCGTGGAGCCCAAGGCCGCGTCACCACCAGCGCCTTTGGCATGCGAAGACCACCTTTAGTCAGGATAGCTTGTACTAGTTGTCCCCTTTCAAAATGGCCGTTGTTGGATCCCTTCCCGCTCAATATTTGGGGAGAGGACCAGGGCCTCTATAAATAAGACTAGCCACCACAGAGGAGGGGGGCAGATCAATTCCTCCTCGAGCAACCCACCAAGCACAAGAACACCTCTCCTTAGGAGGCTGTTCTTCCCTTGTACTGTTCATCATCAGCCCAAGAGGCAATCCACCACCACCACATAGGAGTAGGGTGTTACACCACAATGGTGGCCTGAACCTGTATAAATCCTGTGTCTCTTGTGTTGTGAGTTCGTCGAGCTAAGATTAGAGATCGTGGCAAGGCTGAGAGAAAGATTCAGTAGGGGGAAATCTTCGTGCGCACCCCAGTGTTCGAACCTCAAGGGTTTTGCCGGGACCCTAAATCCGACAGTCCCCTTCCCTTTCCAAGAGGGGAGAGAGGGAAGGAGTAGGAGAGGGAGAAGGAAAGAGGGGGGGGGGCTCCGCCCCTCCCTAGTCCAATTCGGACCAGCCCATGGGGGGCACACGGCCTCCCCTTGTGGCCCTTCTCTCCTTTCCACTAAGGCCCATGAAGGCCCAATACTTCCCCCGCCGAATTCCCATAACTCTCTGGTACTCCAAAAAATACCCGAACCACTCAGAACCTTTCCAATGTAAGAATATAGCCTTCCAATATATTGATATTTACGTCCCGACCATTTCGAGACTCCTCATCATGTTTGTGATCTCATCCGGGACTCCGAACAAACTTCGGTTATCAAATCACATAAATCATAATACAAATCGTCATCGAACGTTAAGCGTGCAGACCCTACGGGTTCGAGAACTATGTAGACATGACCGAGACACATCTCTGGTCAATAACCAATAGCGGAACCTAGATGCTCATATTGGCTCCTACATATTCTATGAAGATCTTTATCGGTCAAACCGCATAACAACATACGTTGTTCCCTTTGTCATCGGTATGGTACTTGCTCGGGATTCGATCGTCAATATCAACATACCTAGTTCAATCTCGTTACCGACAAGTCTCTTTACTCGTTCAGTAATGCATCATCCCGTAACTAACTCATTAGTCACATTGCTTGCAAGGCTTATGTGATGAGCATTAGCGAGAGGGCCCAGAGATACCTCTCCGACAATAGGAGTGACAAATCCTAATCTCGATCTAGCGGTGTAAAAACACGGTCTTCAAATAAAACAGTGCTACCTCTTGGTGGAGATAGCACCCCGATTGTATATGCACGAGAACCAGCCCTACCACACATAACCCAGACTCTCACAGATTTTATACCTACTGCGATGGACAGAGAACCAACTTCAGCCAATCTAACCCTAACCCCAGCAGATAGTAACCCAGTTCCTGTTGACACAACACCATCTCCACCACAGAGCTCCCAAACAAGAGCAGTTAGTAAGGCAGCTCCAGTGCCCAAAGTGCCAGTACTACCACGGCAAACCCCAACTCCACCAGTTAGTACACCTATTCCTGTGGAGGAAGCACAACTAGTCATTCACAGTTTAGCATCTATCACATTTTATGTTGTTAAATCCTATGTGCGTATCTTCCCATCATGGAAATATTATATTAAAGATGAAGGAAAATGCCAATTGCAGGTGTTTGTCCAGGAGTTATGTGTAAGTAATGTTATTCATGGCAATTACTTTGCTTTGTCCCATACGTTCTACCTCCATGATGGTTATAACACAACAAATTTTCCCATTTTTCTCTATAGAGAAGGACCGATTTGGAAACTCAGGATGAGGTAACCTGTGCTAATACCTCTGCTATCTTCAAGAATGCTTGGCGGCAGTATCGGAATTACCTGAAGAAAATGTACTTCACTAGCAAAGAAACTCATCAAATTCCCTTACGTTCTCCTGAGACACATTTACTGGACGATGACTGGGAACGCCTTGTTCCTTACTGGTCCCAAACAAAGAATGTGGTAAGGTCTATGAGCTCATTTTATTTTAAGTACTATATGCTTGCATCTTACTGTACTCTGTTCATGTAGAACAAGTGCTTAAACCTGAAGAACAACTGTTCTCATTTAAGATTCCATTGCTATCGTGCATACTGTTTTACTCTTGTATCACTGTATTTACTCATACAAACTTATTTTTAAATTGAACGATCCAATGGAAACTCCAATGGCACAACAAGTATGTTTACACATGTTTCTCTAACAGGTTTGCTCTTATAAATAGCTCTGTTGATTTCAATTTCAATTGTGTATATAGTTGACTTCTCATATCATGCATATTACTAGCATCATAATAGGGCCAATAGTGTTGTTGTACATGTAGACCCGTGGTACCCATCTGAAATCTTGTTGTGCCATTTCATTTCCCATGTTTCGTGTTCTTTCAGTGCTGCTTTCTCTTGAACTGATATGATTTGAACCGTGTCTCTTTGATTTGGCAAGACAATGCAGTGACCATAGGACATAGATATATGTTTGTTTGATGCTTTTATAATGTACTACTTGGCAATAGAAGACTTGGTAGTTTAATCTTGTCCACCTTACTAATGAACTGGTTCACCGAAATGAGTTTCATATACTAGTACATGCTAAACCTGTTATGTGTCTGCTTGTTTCTTCTTTTAGAATGCTGACAGAATATTGGGGAATAGTGCCTTATTAAGCAATGATAAAGGAAGTAATGCAGATAAGGTTCAGGATCGTGAGACATCCTTGTTGGTCTCCAACAAAGCTGATAAAATAGCCAAGGAAAACTATCTTGAAGACAGTGAGGCAACCCCAAGGTCCTGTCTTGGTTTACTGTTCGAGTTACTGGCCACTACCACTTGCACAAGCGATTCGAACTCACTATCTAAATCAATTCGGTTTCTTGAGTCTGAACTACAAGCTGAAAGACATCGATCAGTTGTGCTGTGACAAGAAGCGGAAGGATTGCGCAAGTCCCTGGAGCATTTCAGATGCATACTTTCTGGTGCAACAACAAGCGTTGGAGGATTTTAGCGCTAAACAGGACAAAGCTAATAAGCTTGCTAAGCTTATTGCCAGCATGGTGGATACCCAGGATAACGTTTCTTGAGCTCTTCTGAAGTTGTTTCAGTTATGGACTTGTTTTGCTGCCGCGTTTATTTGCACTGGTGGCCAATTTTGACTGCCGGTGTATGTAATATGCTGCTTTGTTTCCTATATTTGCATCAATGGTGAACTTTGATGCTCAGTGGATGTAATATGTGTAATAGCTGTAATAGGCTAGCGTTAGTTGCTTGCTTATTTATTTCCTTATTGTCTTGTTTAGTTGTTTGCTTCTAGTCACTGTAGTTCTTTTTCCGCATTTTTCTAGTGGCTACAATAACCTATTTTTTGGTAACTTGGCCATAATAATCATGGCAACACACAGACTATTGTAACCATGGGCCTCCTGCGGGTTGTAGGATCCGTGGGCCTTCTACGGGCCATAGGATCCATGGGCCTTCTACGGGCCGTAGGATCCATGGGCCTTCTATTGGACGTAGGATCCATGGACTTTCTACGGGCCGTGTGATCCATGGGCCTTTTACGTGCCGTAGGATCCATTGGTCTTCTACGGGCCATAGGATCCATGGGCCTTCTACGGGGCGTATAATCATTTCACCAAACATGGGTCGTACTATTCATGGACCATAACGGGCCATTAATAGGCCGTATTTGATAACGCTAGGAAAACAGCCCAACGGGTTAACCGGCCACAAACAGACCGAATGTAACCACAAGCTGTATTTGGCCCACAAACATACAGGCCAGTAACAGACCGTATCTAACCGAATTCTAGAAATGAGCCCAAGAATAAATGGGCCCTTAGAAGGTTGAAAGTTAACACGAGCTAGAAACGACCGACGGAATAATGGGCCGTTAATGGGTATAAAGCGATACACTATTCATTATGGGCCAGTTTCATCTTGGATCTTTAATGGGCCAAGAGTTACAAAGGGCCTCATATGGGCCAAAAGACATCATGGGCCATACATGGGCCGGAAGTTAAAACGGGCTGGAATCATATTGGACGGCCCAAATGAAGATACCGGGCTTAATTACGATAGGCCGTAACAGGTCGGTAGTTAGTGAGCCGTAAATGGGCTATATATGAACAGGCCGTTAACAGGCTTTCCGTGGGCCGACCCGTTACCTTTTGACCAAGTCAAATGGGCCGGCCTTTTCACCGGAATGGGCCTCTGTTGGGCCGTGCCACGTGTCGACGTATCATAGGCGCCTCCGGTCCAATGAGTGGATGACATCTGTCCCAATGGTGAGCCAACATGTGTTTCCTCTGGCCAATGAGAATTTTACACGTGGAAAATACCCATTGGTCCGGGCTGTTAACGGGTTATCGGACCCAAAACCGGACCCGATAGCTTAACGGCGACCTGTTACGGTGGATGCCACATGTCGGTCACCCTTGACGAAAGCACTTCTATGACACGCAATTTATCGTCATGGAAGTGGACACTTCCGTGATGATAATTTTGGTAATGTCATGAAACACTTCTACGACAGCACATGTATGACTATCTTGATTCTGTCATAAAATTGTCATGGATGTACATGCATCACAAAAAACGCGACCTACTATGACAAACACGTATCATCACGGAAGTGTATTTTTTGTAGTGCCAGGATGTCTGGACTATAGTCTCGACGTCCTCCTCTGCTAACCAACGTGCCTCAAACCTGCACGGTCCAGGTGCACCTCGCGGCAGCATGCCGACCTGAAAATTGGTATCGACCAGGACCGGCCTATGGTCTGATTTGTTAAACTCTTAATTTTTTTTGACCTTGAACAGTAGGAAAGGCTCCTACTGTGTTAATGTATAAAAAAATATGGGTGCACTG
>NC_041381.1:496547400-496562362 GCF_002162155.2 Triticum dicoccoides
AGTGCAACTTGTTAACTTTGTGACAAGTTAGAAAATAAAGCAGGGGACTATTAATATAAGGAGTGTACAAAGTTTAACACAAAGGGCCTACGCTCCTCTTTGACTCTATGTTGAAGTAGCTCGAAGTCCTTCTTGAATCTTCCTAACCAGGAGCTGAAGGATGGTGGTATGGCTCTAAAATGGTTGTTGTTCCTCTCCTTCCAAATGCTCCAGGCTGCCACTATGAATTTCTCCAAGAACATAGGTGAGGGATGACCTTTTTTGAACTTCAATACCTTGCAAGCAGCCGTGGAAAGGTTCCTAGTGAATCTCAAGTTTATCCCAGCAAAGCTTGCTGAAAGAGCATGTAAAAATCATGTGTTCAACCATTTCCTCTATATTCATTCTGCATAGGAGGCAATTGTGGTCATCCCTATGTTATAGTGCCTTCTCTTTAGCATGTTCCTCGTGTCGAGCCTGTCATGGAAGAGCAGCCAAGCAAAGACCTTCAACTTCATCGTGCACTTTGATTTCCAGATCCAGCAAAACACTTTGTGAGATTGAACATCCTTGAAGAAAAAGCGATAATAATCCGTTGATTTGTAGATCGTCTTGCCCCACATGTAGTGCCACACATCTGAAGCCGCCATGGAAGGCTACAATTCAGCTGCAATTGACTGCATATCCCTGACCTCATCATGTGCTTGGGGGGTCAGGGGTAGGTGAAACGTTTCCCCCAGTGACGTAATCCCCAAGAAATCTTTGACAGAGATATCTTCGTTCAAAGAGTGGGAGAAAGCACGAGGACGTGAGTCTTGGAGAAGTTGATCAGACCACAATCTTTCCAAAACAGAGCCGTGGTGCCGCAAACAATATTGACCCGAGAAACCCCCCCTAAATTTAGGAGTGAGCTTGAGTATATCCTTCCACCAAAACGATCCAACCGGATCACAAGAATGCGGTATTCTTTGGGTGTAGTATGAATCCCACGTGAGTTGTACACAAGGAATTTCCATCTTGTTGTAGAATTTGTGCAGGAATTTCAAGAGTAAAGCCTCATTTTGGATTCGGAGATTAAGAACTCCAAGTCCTCCCTTATTTTTAGGTTTACACACCATGTCCCAGGCATCTAAAGAATGACATTTGTCTCCTTGTTCAGTCTTCTTGATCCATAGACATCTGCGCCTAATCTTGTCCAGAAGTTCTATGGGTTTAGGTGGGAAATGCAACGTGCACATCGCATAGATAATAAGTGAAGTGACTGTGGAGTTGAGAAGAGTCAGCTTCCCAGCATGAGACATAAGAGACAAGGTGGAGGACAAGCTTCTTTCAACAGTGCTAACTAGAGGCATAAAGTCATGCATGGTAGGTCGAGACATGCCCAGGGGCAGGCCAAGGTAGGTAAATGACATGGCACCAATGGTACATTCGAAGATAGAGGCAATTTGCGCAGCCAGATCAGTGTCCAAATTTATGGGAATAAGTGTCGACTTATGGAAATTGATGTTAATGACGATGGATTGGGCGTACTTGGTGAGGATGTTTTTGATAGTCAAGGCTTGTTGAGGGCAAGCATGCATGAGTAAGATTGTGTCATCGGCGTACTGGACAATAGGGTAGTCCATTTGGCCATTAGACGGAAAGGGAAGTTGGATCCTACCCTCCCTATAGGCCTCATTGATGGCAGATTGGAGGAGGTCGGCTGCAAGCACGAAAATGAGTGGAGACAGGGGATCGCCCTGTCTGACACCATGCCTGCAGTGGAATTGTCTGCTCGGTACACCATTTAGGAGAATGGAGGATCTGTCCAAGGAAAAAATTTAATTGATCCAAGACAACCATTTGTCATTGAAACCCATATGTCTCATGATGTTGATCATGGGGTCATGTTCAATGGTGTCAAAGGCTTTGGCGAAATCCAGCTTGAGCAGTACGATCGGGCGTTTAGATGTTTAGCATTGGTGGATGTATTGGAATGTCCATGCAAGGCAATCCTGTACCGACCTGCCACGTATGAATCCATATTGGTTACGATGAATATTTTTCAGTATGACCTTCTGTAGATGGTTGGCCAGGAGCTTAGTAATGAGCTTAAGGCAGCAATTAAGTAGCGTGATTGGCCTGTAGTCATTAATTGTGGATGGAGACTCATTTTTCGGGATCAGAGTAACCAATACATCATTGATGCTTTGGAGGTTAAGAGTTCCTGCATGGAATTGATCACACAGCGAGTAGAAATCTTCTTTGATGATTGGCCAACACGCTTTGAGGAAAAGACCACTAAATCCATCCGCGCCAGGAGCCCTATCACCTGGCATTTCTTTAATAACCAAGTCAATTTCCTCATGAGTGAAAGGTAAAGTCACATGATCAAGGATTGCATTAGGCCGGATTAATGATGGAAGGTCAAACTGCATTTGCGTGGGGCTAGAGGTGCCTAGCCTGTCCGAATAAGCATAGAATAGGAGGGCCTCTTTGCCAGTGTGATCTTCCACCACGAGGCCATCAGGAGTTTGCAAGTTTGCAATGTTGTTCTTACGATATCTTTATGTGGCCACAGCTTGAAAAAACTTTGTATTTTCATCGCCAAACTTAACCCATCGAATAGTGCAATGTTTCTTCCAATACTGCTTCTGATAGTCCAACAGTCGTAGGAGGTGATTTTTGATAATCTTGTGAAAGTTGTTCTCAGGGAGTGTGAGAGCCCGTTGATTTTCCAACACGTCCAAGTCCGCCAGGGTGCTGTCCATGTTCTCAATGGCCATAGAGAGATGCGAAATGCTTTTACTCCAATATTTGAGCTCCTGTCGGTGGTTCTTGAACTTGCGACAGAGTAGGGTGGCCGCATTGGTCACAACTATAGGTTTGTCCCAAACTCTTTTAATCACATCCGTGAATCCTGGGTGCAGTAGCCAATATGATTCAGACCTGAAAAGCTTGGCACGAGGAATTTTTGTCTCAATGTTAACAACACAAGGCGTATGATCCGAGGTGGGCTTGCAGAAGGTTTAACCATCGTATTGGGGTATACATTTGTCCAATGAGTAGAGGTGAAGAACCAATCTAGTTGTTCAAGGAGTGGATCTTGTTGCATGTTACTCCATGTGTATAATCTGCATTTAATAGGTAGTTCCACTAGATTGTGCTTGCAGATAATATCATTAAAGGTTAACATGTCATAAACATCGCCCCTGGCTTGTTACGGTTTTCTGGCCCACGAATATAGTTAAAATCTCCAAGGAATAAGAAATCTTCATCAGCCTGGATATCTCTATCATATAGCCATTGAGTAAATGATTCGCGAGAAGGCCCTGTGCAGGGGCCATAGATGTTGAAAAGTGACCAAGCTTGGGCAGATATAGTGCTGGTGAATTGAATGCCCAACACAAAATCCTCCTGAACAATCACAGTCCCAGAGAAGATGGAACTGTTCCAAATAGTAAGTAAACCACCCGAAGCCTCACGAGAAGGAATGTAAGAGAATTTATCAAAGCGCTTAGGGAAACAAGTTTTAATAAACGCTAGAATGATAACAGGTATTTTAGTTTCCTGCACACACACGATGGCACACCCACTGACAGAGATCGCATTAGACAGTGCTAAGAGTTTTTTATCTGAATTTAACCTGCGCACATTCCAACATAGTATGTTCCAGTTGCGCAAAAGTGGCATTAGTAGCAACTAACTATGCTGAAGAAGAAGAGGAGCCGTCCTCCAGGTTATTGTGGATGGTAGCCGTGGCGTCCGAGGCAAGCAGGGCAGCTTCAGTGAGTTCCTGGGGAGGAACTGCGCAACAAATGATAACAATATCTTGCATGGTGCGGATAGGCGTCGATGGAAGAGCATGATCCATGATCACAGTGCTGGAGCTGGGAGCGGCAGAAGGTGTCACCCTAGGCTTGACTTTGGATGCAGTAGGACGAACATCAGTAATTTGTGGTACCCTGAAGCCATCAAAACGAGTCGATCTGGTGCTGCGACGGACCTTAGTGGTGACCACAAGAGCCTTGCACTTAGAGCGACGTGGACGGGCCACAGATGGGCCAGGCACGTCGGAGAGCACTTGGGCCAAACCCAAGTCAGATCCTTCCTCCATTGGGCCATGTGAAGCAACTGGAGGCCCCTCAATCAATCCTACAGTTGGCGCCAAGCTGGGCATAACATCAATGAGAGCAGAGTTGCCATCAGACACAATATCCATCATGTTACTAAGTGCATGTTCAGGGATAGGAGAGCCAAGGTGCTCTATATGCAGCATAGCAGGGTCCTCATCTTCAGGTAGCACTTCATTGATTTGAACAGAGGTAGGAGCTGGTGGTGGGTGCAGGATGCGCGCAGAGAAACACAGCCGATGAGTGGTCTCCTAGTCAGCAACCTCAAGAATGGCCCGAGGAGGAACCATCTGAAACTCTAGCGGAGATAGACCATATCCAGAGCTCCAGGGCCCAAAGGCAGCAACCACATACATGATAGACCTGGAGAGATAGGCGGTGAAAATGTTCTACGGAATCAAGTCTGAGGTTAACACCGTAGTGAGCTCATTGCCTTCAACTGAGATACTGACATTCATAGTTGTGGCAGAAATTGCGACATCCACATTGATGACATTCTGGGTCACAGGAGGTGCCACAAATAGAGTACTAATATGATGGTTGGACCCAAGAGAGGATCCCTGAGTGCTTGCAGAAGAGCTAGTTTCATACCAGGCAGAATTCAGGCTATCTGTGACATTATCTTCAGGCAATATTCCATCCTGCACACGGAGTCCCTGAGCAGCAAGCTAAGACTGAAAATTGACCAGGGAAGTAGGCATTTGTGGAGCAGGGGGCTGTGGCCAAGGATGCCACTGTGCATCTTGAGGTCCATCATGCCGAGGAGCAAGGTGTGGTGCCTGATCATTGCCAACCCCATTCCGAAGCAGCCAGTTCTGAAGTTGTTGCTGGTAGAGTTGCTCCGCCGTGAGGCCATCTCCGAACATGGGATGCAGCACACCTTTGGCCGGGGGTGGTTCTTCATCTGCTGTTGGGACCTCAGGATCATGGGCGTTCCAATCTGCACCACGGAGAATATAGACAGCAGTCGTCCAGCAAGCTCTATCCCCTCCTAACTGGCGAACCACAATACTTTTAGGTATCAGGCGCATATGTATGACTCTAACTTTAATAAGCACCACAGATTGATCTACATTAGGACTATTCCAAGAAACTAATCTGCCATAATCATCAATAGAGCGCTGAAGATAGAAATCTGTCTGGTAATCGTCAGGAAAGCCAATGTACAACAGCCAAACTTCAGGACCATAAGTTGTATTGCACATATTGAGAGCAGCATTGTGACGGACAAAAGAGACTGCTGTATCGTGGATGAAGGAATTAGAAAAAGCAAACATACTAACTCCCAGTGGATGGTCAGAGGACTCGGTGGTGTGCAGCCCGGACTCATGCAGCAGGCCTTCAATAGTGTTGCACAGATCTTCTCGGAGATGTAGAGGTACAAATCTGCTGGCTTCAACAATGGCGAGGAAGTTGTTGTTGAGGGGCAGGGTTGGATTGACCGCCATGTCCGCCCGAACCTTGTGATCAGCCGGTCCCGGCTCAATGGACCAGCCAGCTGGGAGGAAGGGGAGTGGGTTGTCAGGGTAGTTGGCCATGGTTGTGGAAGGAGTGGAGATGGCGACGGTGGCAACGGTGGTTTGAGGTGGTGGTGGCGATGCTAGAGAAGAGCTCTCTGTAGCACTGGGAAGCGGGATGGGCAAGGAGGGTGAATGCCGGGCGTCAAAGGTGGTAGAGGGGGTTTTTGGTCTCCACTGCCACCGCTGGGCCCACCGGCGCCGCCAGCAGAATTGCTCCAAGTGTCCATAGTGGCCACACACATCGCATCGCACGGTGGAGGAGGGTTGGCCCCTGGGCGTCGCGAAGGGTAAGTTTGCTTCACAATGGGAGAGTTGATTTGTTGCCCAGGTTGAATTGATTTGACTAGATAATCAGAATCTGGACCCATAAAAGAATTGTCATTCAAAGAAGACCAAGGCCGAGAGGGGCAATTAATTCCTTTGTGCCCTGGGGTCGAGCAGTTTATGCCTATAATCCGGGCGTGACAATTGAATTTGCCATGTCCCCATTGTAAACATTTGGCACAAAGAACGCCCCATCCATTTACCAAATCATTAAGTTCCTTCAACCTATATCTCGCACGTGATAAATCCGCAATATGTGCCTTGGATAACAAAGGTGGCCAGGATGTGTGCGACGGTGCATATTTGAACGCCGAAGCAAGGAAACTTTGCGGCAATTGAGGCTAAATGATATTGCAAGGAAATTGAAAATTACCAATCTGGAGTAAATGCTCCAAAGAATCCCTTGGGCATTGAATGGACGTGTCTGAAGGTGCCGGAAACACCGTGGATCCTGCCGGATGATGCTCACCGGAGTGTGCCACGTTCGAACATGAAGCTTCATGACTGTTCATGTCATTGAAATCCATGGAAGCTATAGGAACGAGGCCAAATTTGCATAACTCCTTGGAGGTTGTAGGATCATAGCCAGGAGGATGTGTGAAAGCTAATTTATCAATCTGAATAGCCACGGGGCTCCGACTAGCAATAGTGTCAAGCCTTTCATCAGCATGCCATTGAGATTCCAAATGCTTGTAGCCATTGAAACGGCCATTGAACAGATGAAAATGACAAATGAAATCTGGCCAAATACGGTCCTTGAGGCCATGAATAAAATGTCCAACCTTGTTTCCGGCCACAGAAAAACGGAAGGACCTCTCCATAATCTTAGAAACCTTAAACCCAAGATGATGACCACCAAGACAACATTGGAGAGCCACACCCATAGATTCCTCAGTGAGGGGAAAGGAAGCCGAGGAGAATGAAACAACCAAGAAAAATTCCTTGGTCTTGCGAGATGGGGAGAAGTGCACCGTTTCTCCAAACCGACGACATACCTACTCGGCCACCACAAGGCCAGGGTTGAAATCCCAATGTAGGAGACCTTCCATGGCTTGGATCATAGGTTAGATCCATGGTGAGAGGTGGGTGGAGCAGGTGGGAGGAGAGGAGAGGAGAGGAGAGGAGAGGAGAGGAGAGGAGCCATGCTGTTTGTTAAACTCTTCATTGGATACTCCAAAACTAGGGAACAAATCAGCCCACTGCATGTTACCAACAGCTCGATCTAAGCGTTCCCGAATATGTCCTCGGCGCCAAGAAAATTTGTCTCCTGTGTAACCCAAATCGTCCAATGCACTGTCCCTTAGAGCATCGCTAAAAGTCTGCATGCATCGCTGCGATCTTGGAATACCTCCCTCCTTCTCATGTGTATGAAGGATCTCATTAAAATCGCCCGCCACCAGCCATGGTAAGTTTAACATTGCATGTAGTTGTCTCAAATAATCCCAGGATAAGTGTTTCCTCTCACCACTTGGTTCACCATAGAACCCTGTAAATCGCCAACCCCCACTACTTGACTCATTTATCCGGATATCAATATAGTTGGGCTGTACTTCCGTTGATGTAGCGCCGAGATTGTCAAACCATAGCATTACTAAACCTCCACTTCTACCATCACTTTCCGACACAGCCATTGCACCGAAACTGAGCCTTCTTCTTAGTTTTTCTGCCTTAGCTTTGTTCAGATGGGCTTCAGACAGGAAAAGCACATCAGGGCGAACCCGCCCTTGGATCCCCAATAACGCTTGAACTGCCGCGGGTTTCCGCATCCCGCGGCAATTCCAACACATAATTTTCATTGTGATCAGTTTGAACGAAACGAACAAGTCAATTGAGCAGACAAATCTTAATCAAGAAACCTACCGTAGTAAAAACGATACGGAGGGACAAAAAACCGATCACAACTCCTTGCAGAACAATGGTGCTGCGCTGGGATAGGACACCGGCTATGCCGGACGCACGCCGGGGTGTGAACTTTGCAATCATCTGATTCTTTGAAACAGCCGAGTATACAGACCACATGAACAACAAACAGGCTAACTCATCTCTTCTCCTTCCCACGTCAGAGCATCAAGCTAGTTTCCCGAGAGGGCCGCATGGCACCTGCCAGGGTAGACAGCATCAAGCTAGTTTCCCGAGAGGGCCACATGGCACCTGCCAGGGTAGACACCGGGTAGCCGGCCGCCGACGGCGGTGGCCGCGGTCAGAACCCTAGATCGCTTTTCTGTTTCTCTTCCCTTATTCCCCACAACTTGTGTTTGTGGTACGCCTTAGTACTGCAACTTAACCACCTTAAACACAGAATTGGCAAATGGTTGTACATTACACGGTGGCGCTTCCCGGATTCTGATTTTACCGATACTCACAGAGCAACAGACCATATACCTGCTTAATAACTGTGATGACAATAGTATACTTTATCCTAATTAGGTGGCTGCAACACAAATGGTCAAAATAACCCAAATAGGACCAAATGCAAAACCTTATTACACTAAAAGAACACCAAGACAAATGTATATTGAGTTGATTAGAAGTGGCAACATCATCACATATACTAGATAGCAAAATCACTTTTACTACTAGAAGGAACTATTTGTATTACAAAATATCCCACTAACTTCAGCGGCAAATGTGGTTTTATTTATGTATCGTAACAGTCAAGCAATTTTATAGGGCCAAAGTCCTTAAATAGGTGACGAGTCTGTATCCACATACCAAAGGAAAAAAAATTGAATAATTCCTACTGAGAATGTAGGTATTTTGATTTATTCAAGCAGCCTGGATCTGGCAATGGTAGTTACTAGCTCCGTTGTGGCCTTACCAAGCTCAAACTTGGTTACCCGGCGAATCACGGTGAACTTCAAGTCGGTCAAGGTTGGTTCTTACCAAGCCGCCATGTGGCGTCTACGACGATTCTTGGCGTTAGAGTCCTTGACTCTCTTGGTGTGCCCACGATGCTTGCGTAAATCGTACTCGTCCATGCAGGTAAAGTTGGATTTCTCTTCACGTTGAGATTTCTGTTCCAACTTTTTTCTATATAGTTTCTCATCTTCAAGTAGAGATTCTAATTCGTTACCAGCAAACTCGCCCATCCAACAAGGCGTGTATGGGAAAGATGAGTCCGTCTCTCCGCATGGTAGTCCGTTGACGGGGTCGTAGTCTGCCGGACATGAACTGCCCAAATCCTGGAATTTCGAGTTGTTCCAGTCATAGGCCAGTCCCCTAGCCGATGTCCCTGATGAAATCAAGAAGACAACCTCTTTATAACACTAGTAGAAAAGGGGGAATTTGTCCCGGTTCGTAAGGGCCTTTAGTCCCGGTTCATGAACCGGGACTAATGGTTCGTTACTAATACCTCCCCCCTTTAGTCCCAGTTCTAACACGAACCGGGACAGATGGTCCTCCATGTGGCCGCTGCGCCAAGCCCAGGCAGGGGAGCCTTTGGTCCCAGTTGGTGGCACCAACCGGGACCAAAAGGCATCCACGCGTTAGCATTCCACTGGCTGGGGTTTTTGTTTTTTTTTTGAAGGGGGGGGGGTTGGGGGTTTTGGGGGGTTAATTTAGGTGTTTCATATATTGTGTTAGCTAGCTAATTAATTAATAGAGAGAAGTGTCCTCTCTTATGTCCGTGCTTGGTCGACGCTACGTACTATACATAGAGAGGCCCTCGACACGCTAGCTAGTAAGAAAATGAAGGGAACCATTAAGTACAGAAGTTCGTCATGCATACTGAGAGAAGTGATCGGTCGACCTCTCCTTCTCCGAGAGATTGGTCGAACAACAAGTTTTCGTATTATCTATCCGACGCTACTGGCTACATACATGTACAATATGTAAGATCTCTTAATTACAATCCCTTAGCAATTGGAATCAACTTCCACATGGTATTCTCCGGCTTTATTGATGACGTGGTCAAGAAAGAATCCCACCAATTCCTCTTGAATTGCTTTCATGCGATCTGGTTCTAGGAGTTCATTCTGCATCTGCCACGTCTAATTTGAAGAAGGGGGTTAATTAATACATATATATGAATGAAACTCAATAGAAATGATGGTGTAATAAAATGAAATTGTGAATATTATTGCTTACGCACTTCATATTGTCTTTTACAGTAGCCCCGCTTATTTTTCAAAGTCGCGTTGTGGATGAACTTGCACACGTAGTATTCACAGAAATCATTCCCTTGTTCCTGCCACAAGCACTTTACGAGAAATAGAGGTCAATCAAACTGATAATGAAGCATTATAAATGGCATTGATGAAAGTATAGCTATAGAATCAACGGGAGATGCGCGCAACTAGCTAGCCAGTAGTACTTACTTTCGGATATGTATATCGCAGCTCCTTCGGCAGTCCCGGAGCTTCTGCGGTGAACTGTTTCCAAACCCTGCAAGACAAAGAAAATAATTATTATTACTTGAGATATCAGGAAATGAACAAAAAGTTGCCGATATGGTGCGATAATGATCGATTGAACTTACTTGTTGAGCAATTCAGTCATGTCCGCATAGGTTTCGGGATCTTTCCTTCTCGAGTCTAAGACGGTACTTGTCCCCGCTCAAGCTTAATCTCCAGAAGAACATAGTGGAAGCTGCGCACGCATGCAAAACTCATCAATTACATTACTATAACCTCGCTCGAGTAATAAGGGAAACCGAATATGCACACGACAGTAACACTCACTCGCCGTTGTAAGGAAAGAGTATGGTATCTTTGTTTTGATTTTTGATCAACGGTTGTAGCAAGTTGGCCTCGGCCTCTTCGACGTGCTTTTTAATCTGATTATCATCTATGATATTTGTGTTAATGAACCCAATATCATAGATTCTTTTTTTTCTGCACTCGACGATCTTCAATCTGCATAATATAGTGAGGATAATAGATTATAAATATATGCAATGAAAGAGCCGAGCTATATATAGAGACTTAATGACAGAAATAGTACTTACAGATAGTAGCAAAATACCGTTAATTTATCGAGGGCCTTTTGATTGAAGAACGCGAAGAACTCCTCAAATGGAACACACAACAAATCAGTTCCAACGAGGTCGTGCTCCTCTTTAATGTGCAGATACAAACTATCCGTCCCCCCAGACTCTCTGCAGGTTTTCATGTATCAATTATGGAATCTTCGCATCATCGTTGTTAGAGATTTTTTATCTTTGACGAGAGGCTTCCCGTACTCGTATCTATGTTCATCCACCTCCATGAAATCAGGAAGTTGATCATCAGGCAGATAATCTTGTAGATTGCCATAACCAGGCACCATCCCGGAGCATTAGCGACGATGTTGCCGCTAGACACATTGAGCGGGGGGCACGATTGATTTGCTTGTTCGCCGAGGTGGGCAACTTTTTTCGCAACTGCTCGTTCTCTTGACCTTTGATGTCTGACAGTACTTCCCGACCACTCCGCTTGGAGATATGTCTGTTCAGTAATGCGGTCATAGTTGGTTCTCGGCGGAGACTTTGCCGGTTTCCTCAGGGCATCGAGAGTGCGCTTTGCTTTCACCGGATCTACCTTCTCCTCCGGTGGTGGATGTCTCTTTGCTTTCACCCCTTCAAAAACTCCTTCACGTGGATCCGCACGATCATATCATTTTCCTCCTTGGTCCTCTCGTACGGTAACTTCTCTAGAGGCTTGAGAGGTGGATTGTATCTGTATTGCCTCCCGCCTCTGGTTGTGCTGCTAGACGCCGGAGCAGATGGAGCGGCTGCGGCGTCTGTCTTCTTTCATGCTTGCTTACGAGGCGGAGGAGAAGGACTACGACGCGCCGGAGCATCCGGGGCGGCGGCGGGTCTCTTTCGCCCTTCCTGGCGAGGCGGAGAAGGAGGAGGCTGCTGGCTGCTCGGGCGCACCGGCGCAGGCGGAGAAGGAGGCGGAGTGCTGCCATGCGCCGGAGAAGGAGGCCCAGTGCCCTGATCATCACTCGCCGGAGGAGGAGGCGGTGGAGGAGGCGGAGTGCCCTGACTCGCCGGAGGAGGAGGAGGAGGCGTAGGTGTCCAGTTCGGAAGGTTGATGAGCTCCTTCCGCCATAGGCATGGAGTCTTCAGAGCAGAACCCAACCTAGTCTCCCCTTCACCGGTAGGGTGGTCAAGCTGGAGGTCCTCAAATCCCTCCGTTATTTCATCCACCATCACCCTAGCATATCCTTCTGGAATCAGCCAGCAGTGATAAGTTGCACCGGGTCCAGTAGGATAAACAGAGCCAACATCCGCCTTGACCTTCAAATTCATCCATCGCGTCATAATGTGGCAATTTTGAGACTCCATGATAGCATCCACGGGATAGCTGGCAGGAGCTGTCAAGACATGCTCCGGCTGAAGCATCTTGGTGGAAGCCACACTGCTTCTCCGCTGAGATGGCGGGGTAGCTTCGGGGGAAGCTTCGGCAGGTCGTTTGCTGCGATCTGCTGCTTCTCGTTCCTCTTCTCGTTCCTCTAGCCCCATTACCCTTTCGTGCAGCGCCTGCAGTTGGCCCTGCTCCAGTTTCTTCCTCCTCTCATGGGTTTTGTAACACCCTGCATCCGGAAAACCAACCTTCCACGGAATGGAGCCTGGCGTGCCTTGTGTCCGTCCAGGGTGCTCATGATTCCCGAGGGCCATTGTGAGCTCGTCCTTCTCCCTGTCTGGAACGAACGTCCCTTGCTGCGCTGCATTGATATAGTGCCGAAGGTTCTTGACTGGTATTTTCAGTTGCTCCTCCGTCCAATGGCACTTCCCTGATACAGGGTCCAAGGTTCCGCCAGCCCCGAAGAACCAAGTCCGACAACGGTCTGGCTAGTTCATTGTCTCTGGTTCGATCCCTTTTTCAAGAAGATCATTCTCAGCCTTGGACCACTTAGGCCGGGCTTTGAGGTAGCCACCTGACCCCGTGCGATGGTGAAACTGCTTCTTCGCAGCATTTTGCTTGTTTGTCGTCGACATCTTCTTACTCTTTTCCGATGTCTTGTGGGCCACAAATGCGGGACAGTGATCTTTGATCTTCTCATATTTGCCGATAAATTCTGGTGTCTCTTTTTTGTCGACAAATTTGTTCAGCTCTTTCCTCCACCTCCTAAATAGGCTTGCCATCTTCTTAAGAGCACAAGACTTGATTAATTGCTCTTTAACTGGCTTCTCCGGATCCTCCTCTGGCGGTAGGGTGAAATTTGCCTTCAGCTGAGTCCAAAGATCTTCTTTCTACATATCATTGACATAAGACACCTCAGGGTCTTCCTCCTTAGGCTTATACCATTGCTGGATGCTGATCGGGATCTTGTCCCTAACAAGAACCCCGCACTGAGCAGAAAATGCGTTCTTTGTCCGGATGGGTTCAATCGGTTCGCCGTCGGGCGCGATTTCTATGATCTCAAACCTTTCATCCGAGCTCAACTTTTTCTTCGGGCCTCGTCTCCTTACCGAAGTTGTGCTCGATCCGGAGGGCTAGAAAAAGGAAGAAAGACGAGAGTTAATTAATATGTGTACATATACCAAAACAATGAATGCATCAATTAACTAGTCAGCACAGGCTTAACTAATATATATATACCTGGCCGGACTCGGTTCGGTCAACGGAGCAGTCAGCACGGTCTCCTTCTTGTACCTCCATTGGGTCACCAAAGCCATCATGAATATAGCCCTCTTCTTGTATCGGCATTAATGGGCCGGAGCCATCATGAACATAGCCCTCTTCTTCACCCAGTCCTTCTTGACCATCGGTGTCGTTGAGAAATGACACAGCCACATCACTTCCTTGTGCGATTATGTCCCCCAACATCGCTTCTGTTGCTTCGTCTCGGGAGTGCTCCATAGTTTCTGCAAAGATTTACAACATGTCAATTATTATTCTAACATGGTACATATGGATATATATTAGTGGCAAACGTAGAACTAGCTAGCTAATCACTATAAGGAATCATGTTAGTGGCCTCGACGCTGCTTCTCTAGGGTTTGGGGTGGCCTCGACACAACGCTTCAAGGGTTTAATTTGGGGTGGCCTCAATGACAATGCTCTTTTAACTTGGTAAATTTAGGTGGCCTCGAGAGAGTTAATTTGTCGGGTAGGGGCGCGGCGGGAGGGGGTAGGAGACCAACATCGTTTTCTCTCTAGGGTTTGGGTGTCCTCGAGAGTTTTGGTCGAGCGAGAGGGCCGAGGGGGGGGTGCTGTCGTGGTATAAGTTATCACGGTCGGGAGGGGGTATATATATCGACCACCCCTCATGTCGAAGTTATCTCAAGGGGGTTATATCGACAACGACGCGACATACATATACATGGGAAAATAATGTTATCGGGGAGGGGGTATCGGTACCCCCCCTCGTGTTGAAGTTTCTTCTTTCTCCTCTATTCCTTTATTCTTCTTATCCTCTTCTTTTTCTTCTTCTCCCTCGAGAAAGGAAAATAAGGAAAAGGAAGAAAAAAGGAAGAAGGAAGAAGAAGAATAAGAAAAAAAAGAAGAAAAAAAGAGAGGAGAAGAAGAAAAAATAGAATTTTTTTTCTGTTTTTCATCTTCTCCTCTATTCCTTTCTTCTTCTCCTCTTCTTTTTCTTCTTTTTTCCTCTTCTTATTTATTTCTCCTCTTCTTCCTCTCCTCTTCTTCTCCTTTCTTCCTCTTCTTATTTTCCTTTTCCCTCTCATTCTTTTTCTTCTTCTTCTTCTTCCTTCTTCCTTCTTCCCCTTTTCTTCCTTTTCCTTATTTTCCTTTCTCCTCTACACTAACCTAAAATGCACTAACCTAAAATCGATATCTACTAACAACCTAAATAAAAAATTAATACATATATGAAAAAACATATATAAAGAAAATAATGCTATGAACATTATATTCATACATACATAGCCACATCCATTCATCATATATATAGCTACCACATACATATATACATTATATATATGAAAAAAATGCAATGAACAAAAAAAACTTATGAACAAAAATACTATGAACATGTACACATATATACACATACAAACACATATACACAAAAAATGCAAAACAATGCTATGGAAATTGCTATGGAAAATGCAGGGCAGGGGCGGCGGGGCGGCGCGCG
>NC_041381.1:496562839-496563696 GCF_002162155.2 Triticum dicoccoides
ACTGCTAAGTGCTATATATATAGCGAGAGCTTTAGTCCTGGTTGGTGTCACCAACCGGGACTAATGCACCCTTTAGTCCCGGTTGGTGCCACCAACCGGGATCAAAGGCCTCTTTTCAGCAGCCCAAAGGGCGGGAAGCGGCGACCTTTGGTCCCGGTTGGTGGCACCAACCGGGACTAAAGGGGGGGCATTGGTCCCGGTTCGTAGCACCAACCGGGACCAAAGGGTGGCATCGGTTCTGGTTCGTGGCACCAACCGGGACCAATGGTCTTGCATAGCGGCGTGGTGGTGGGAGTTTAGTCCCACCTTGCTAGTTGAGAGCGCCCCGCACCTGTTTATAAGCTCCGCTGCCTTTTCCCACTCGAACTCCTCTGAACTACAGGCCAATGGGCCTAATCTGACACTTCTTTGCCTGTGGGCCTGCTGGGCCTTCTGCGGGCCTGAATCCTGGCCCATGGTAGGGTTTCTAGTCGTATTCAGGCCGTGGGTACCCAGTAGGAGGCACTTTTTTTTTGTTTTTTTTGTTTTCTTTACTTATTGTTGCTATTTTTTTCCCAGTTTTTTTGTTTTGTTTTCTGCATTATTTATTTACTTTTGTTTTTTGCTTTATTTTTTAATTCTTTTTGCTTTTAGTTTTAGGAAAATTATAAACTTTCTGTTAGTGCCATTAGTTTTCAAATTTCAAAAAACTTTTTTTGTTTTTTTGTTTTCTTTCTTGCTTTATTTATTTTATTTTGTTTCTACTTACAACAAAATACTTATTGTTGCTATTTTTAATTATTTTCCAGTTTTTTGTTTTGTTTTCTGCATTATTTATTTTGTTTTTTTTGTTTTATGTTTTATTTCTTTTTTTTTTA